>NW_027459689.1:0-312098 GCF_050624435.1 Tenrec ecaudatus | reverse complement strand
TGGATTATGTAGGTCAACTAGCGGGCCCTTGGACTTTCTAGGTTAGCTAACGGGCACTTGGACTATGTATGTTCCAGAGTGGGCACTTGGATTATGTAGGATGCCTAGCGGACATTTAGACTATGTAGGTTTCCTTGCGGGCATTTGGACTATGTATGTTACCAGCGGGCACTTGGACAATCTAGGTTAACGAATGTGCACTTGGACAATGTAGGTAACCTAGCGGGCACTTGGAATGTCTAGGTTACCTAGCGGGCACTTGGACTTTCTAGGTTAACGAACGGGCACTTGGACTATGTAGGTTAACTAGCGGACATTTCGACTATATAGGTTAGCTAACGGGCAATTGGACTATCTAGGTTACCTAGCGGGCACTTGGACTATGTAGGTTCCCTAGCGGGCACTTGGACTATTTAGGTTACCTAGCAGACATTTTGACTATCTAGGTTAACTAACGGGCACTTGGTCTATGTAGGTTGCCTAGCGAGCACTTGGAGTATGTAGGTTCCCTAGCGGGCAATTGGACTATGTAGGTTCCCTATCGGGTACTTGGACTGTCTAGGTTAACCAGCGGGCAATTGGACTGTCTAGGTTACCTAGTGGGCACTTGGAGTATGTACGTTCCCTAGCGGGCACTTGGGCTTTCTAAGTTACCTAGCGGGCACTTGGACTATGTAGGTTAACGAACGGGCACTTGGATTATGTAGTTTACCTAGCAGGTACTTGGACTATGTAGGTTAACTAGCGGGCACTTGGACTATCTAGGTTACCTACGGGCACTTGGACTATGTACCTTCCCTAGCGGGCACTTGGGCTATCTACGTTACCTAGCTGGCACTTGGACTATGTAGGTTAACGAACGGGCACTTGGACTATGTAGGTAACCTAGTGGTCACTTGGACTATGTAGGTTATCTAGCGGACACTTGGACTATGTAGGTTCCCTAGTGGGCACTTGGACTATGTAGTTTCCCTATCGGGTACTTGGACTGTCTAGGTTAACTAGGGGGCAATTGGACTGTCTAGGTTACCTAGTGGGCACTTGGACTATGTACATTCCCTAGCGGGCACTTGGGCTATCTACGTTACCTAGCGGGCACTTGAACAATGTAAGTTAACGAACGGGCACTTGGACTATGTAGGTTAACTAGCGGACACTTGGACTATCTAGGATAGCTAACGGGCAATTGGACTATCAAGGTTACCTAACGGGCACTTGGACTATGTAGGTTACCTAGCGGGCATCTGGACTATCTAGGTTACCTAGCCACCACTTGGACTATCTAGGTTACCTAACAGGCACTTGGACTATCTATGTTCCCTAGCGGGCACTTGTACTATCTAAGTTACCTACCTGGCACTTGGACTATGTAGGTCAACTAGTGGGCCCTTGGACTATCTAGGTTAGCTAACGGGCACTTGGACTATGTATGTTCCAGAGCGGGCACTTGTATTATGTAGGTTGCCTAGCGGACATTTAGACTATGTAGGTTTCCTTGTGGGCATTTGGACTATGTATGTTACCTAGCGGGCACTTGGACTATGTAGGTTCCCTAGCGGTCACGTGGACTATGTAGGCTCCCTAGAAGGCCCTTGGACTATGTAGGTTAACTAGCGGGCACTTGGACTAACCAGGTTACCAGGCGGGCACTTGGACTATGTAGGTTACCCAATGGGCACTTGGACTTTCTAGGTTAACGAACGGACACTTGGACTATGTAGGTTAGGTATCAGGCACTTGGAATATCTAAGTAACCTAGCAGGCACTTGGACTATGCAGGTGACCTAGCGGACAATTGGACGATTTAGGTTAACTAGCGGGCACTTGGACTATCTAGGTTAACTAGCAGGCCCTTGGACTATCTAGGTTTACTAGCGGGCACTTGGACTATCTTGGTTAACTAGCGGGCACTTGGACTATGTAGGTTAACTAGCGGGCACTTGACCTCTCTAGGTTACCTAGCGGACACTTGGACTATGTACCTTCCCTAGCGGGCACTTGGACTATCTAGGTTACCTAGCAGGCACTTGGATTATGAAGGATCCCTAGCGGGCAATTGGACTATCTAGGTTACCTAGCTGGCACTTGGACTATGTAGGTTAACTAGCGGACAATTGCACGATCTAGGTTAACTAGCGGGCCCTTGCACTATGTAGGTTAACTAGCGGGCCCATGGATTATGTAGGTTTACTAGGGGGCACTTGGGACATCTAGGTTAACTAGCGGGCACTTGGACTATGTAGTTTCCCTAGCGGGCATTTGGACTATTTAGGTTGCCTAGCGGGCACTTGGACTATGTAGGTTACCTAGCAGGCACTTTCACTATCTATGTTAACTAACGGGCACTTGGACAATGTAGGGTAACTAGCGGGCACTTGGACTGTGTAGGTTACCTAACGGGCACTTGGATTATCTAGGTTAACGAACGGGCACTTGGACAATTTGGTTACCTAGCCACCACTTGGACTATCTAGGTTCCCTAGCGGGCACTTGTACTATCTAGGTTACTTAGCTGGCACTTGGACTATGTAGGTCAACTAGCGGGCCCTTGGACTATCTAGGTTAGCTAACTGGCACTTGGACTATGTATGTTCCAGAGCGGGCACATGGATTATGTAGGTTGCCTAGCGGACATTGAGACTATGTAGGTTTCCTTGCGGGCATTTGGTCTATGTAGGTTACCTAGCAGGCACTTGGACTATGTAGGTTCCCTAACGGGCACTTGGACTAAGTAGGTTCCCTAGCAGTCACGTGGACTATGTAGGCTCCCTAGAAGGCACGTGGACTATGTAGGTTAACTAGCGGGCACTTGGACTATGTAGGTTACCCAATGAGCACTGGACTATCTAGGTTAACGAACGGACACTTGGACTATGTAGGTTAGCTATCAGGCACTTGGACTATCTAGGTTACCTAGCGGACACGTGGACGATTTAGGTTAACTAGCGGGCACTTGGACTATCTAGGTTAACTAGCAGGCCCTTGGACTATCTAGGTTTACTAGCGGGCACTTGGACTATCTAGGTTAACTAACGAGCACTTGGACTATGTAGTTTCCCTAGCGGCCATTTGGATTATTTAGGTTATCTAGCGGGCACTTGGACTACGTAGGTTAACTAGAAGGCACTTGGACTATCAAGGTTACCTAGCAGGCCCTTGGACTATGTAGGTTACCAGCGGGCACTTGGACTATCTAGGTTAACGAACGTGCACTTGGACTATGTAGGTAACCTAGCGGGCACTTGGACTGTCAAGGTTACCTAGCGGGCACTTGGACTATCAAGGTTAACGAACGGGCACTTGGACTATGTAGGTTAACTAGCGGACACTTCGACTATCTAGGTTAGCTAACGGGCAATTGGACAATCTAGGTTAACTAACGGGCACTTGGACTATGTAGGTTGCCTAGCGTCACGTGGACTATGTAGGCTCCCTAGAAGGCACTTGGACTATGTAGGTTAACTAGCGGGCACTTGGACTATGTAGGTTACCCAATGGGCACTTGGACTATCTAGGTTAACGAACGGACACTTGGACTATGTAGGTTAGCTATCAGGCACTTGGAATATCTAAGTTACCTAGCGGACACGTGGACGATTTAGGTTAACTAGCGGGCACTTGGACTATCTAGGTTAACTAGCAGGCCCTTGGACTATCTAAGTTTACTAGCGGGCACTTGGACTATGTAGGTTAACTAACGGCACTTGGACTATGTAGTTTCCCTAGCGGGCATTTGGATTATTTAGGTTACCTAGTGGGCACTTGAACTATGTAGGTTATCTAGCGGGCACTTGGACTACGTAGGTTAATAGAAGGCACTTGGACTATCAAGGTTACCTAACGGGCCCTTGGACTATGTAGGTTACCAGCGGGCACATGGACTATCTAGGTTAACGAACGTGCACTTGGACTATGTAGGTAACCTAGCGGGCACTTGGACTGTCTAGGTTACCTAGCGGGCACTTGGACTATCTAGGTTAACGAACGGGCACTTGGACTATGTAGGTTAACTAGCGGACACTTCGACTATCTAGGTTAGCTAACGGGCAATTGGACAATCTAGGTTAACTAACGGGCACTTGGACTATGTAGGTTGCCTAGCGAGCACTTGGACTATGTAGGTTCCCTAGTGGGCACTTGGACTATGTAGGTTCCCTATCGGGTACTTGGACTGTCTAGGTTAACTAGGGGGCAATTGGACTGTCTAGGTTACCTAGTGGGCACCTGAACTATGTACGTTCCCTAGCGGGCACTTGGGTTATCTATGTTACATAGCGGGCACTTGGACAATGTAAGTTAACGAACGGGCACTTGGACTATGTAGGTTAACGAACGGGCACTTGGACTATGTAGGTAACCTAGTGGTCACTTGGACTATGTAGGTTATCTAGCGGACACTTGGACTATTTGGTTACCTAGCAGGCACTTTGACTATCTAGGTTAACTAACGGGCACTTGGACTATGTAGGGTAACTAGCGGGCACTTGGACTGTCTAGGTTACCTAATGGGCATTGGATTATCTAGGTTAACGAACGGGCACTTGGACTTTGTAGGTTACCTAGCCACCACTTGGACTATCTAGGTTAGCTAACAGGCACTTGGACTATCTAGGTTCCCTAGAGGGCACTTGTACTATCTAGGTTACCTAGCTGGTTCTTGGACTATGTAGGTCAACTAGCGGGCCCTTGGACTATCTAGGTTAGCTAACGGGCACTTGGACTATGTATGTTCCAGAGTGGGCACTTGTATTATATAGGTTGCCTAGCGGACATTTAGACTATGTAGGTTTCCTTGCGGGCATTTGGACTATGTAGGTTACCTAGCGGGCACGTGGACTATGTAGGTTCCCTAGCGGTCACGTGGACTATGTAGGCTCCCTAGAAGGCACTTGGACTATGTAGGTTAACTAGCGGGCACTTGGAATAACCAGGTTACCAGGCGGACACATGGACTATGTAGGTTACCCAATGGGCACTTGGACTATCTAGGTTAACGAACGGACACTTGGACTATGTAGGTTACCTAGCAGGCACTTGGACTATGTAGGTTACCTAGCGGACACTTGGACGATTTAGGTTAACTAGCGGGCACTTGGACTATCTAGGTTAACTAGCAGGCCCTTGGACTATCTAGGTTTACTAGCGGGCACTTGGACTATCTAGGTTAACTAGCGGGCACTTGGACTATGTAGGTTAACTAGCGGGCACTTGAACTCTCTAGGTTACCTAGCGGACACTTGGACTATGTACCATCCCTAGCGGGCACTTGGACTATCTAGGTTACCTAGCAGGCACTTGGATTATGAAGGATCCCTAGCGGGCAATTGGACTATCTAGGTTACCTAGCTGGCACTTGGACTATGTAGGTTAACTAGCGGACACTTGCACGATCTAGGTTAACTAGCGGGCCCTTGCACTATGTAGGTTAACTAGCGGGCCCATGGATTATGTAGGTTTACTAGGGGGCACTTGGGACATCTAGGTTAACTAGCGGGCACTTGGACTATGTAGTTTCCCTAGCGGGCATTTGGACTATTTAGGTTGCCTAGCGGGCACTTGGACTATGTAGGTTACCTAGCAGGCACTTTGACTATCTAGGTTAACTAACGGGCACTTGGACAATGTAGGGTAACTAGCGGGCACTTGGACTGTCTAGGTTACCTAACGGGCACTTGGATTATCTAGGTTAACGAACGGGCACTTGGACTATGTAGGTTGCCTAGCCACCACTTGGACTATCTAGGTTCCCTAGCGGGCACTTGTACTATCTAGGTTACCTAGCTGGCACTTGGACTATGTAGGTCAACTAGCGGGCCCTTGGACTATCTAGGTTAGCTAACGGGCACTTGGACTATGCATGTTCCAGAGCGGGCACTTGGATTATGTAGGTTGCCTAGCGGACATTTAGACTATGTAGGTTTCCTTGCGGCATTTGGACTATGTAGGTTCCCTAGCGGGCACTTGGACTATGTAGGTTCCCTAACGGGCACTTGGACTATGTAGGTTCCCTAGGGGTCACGTGGACTATGTAGGCTCCCTAGAAGGCACTTGGACTATGTAGGTTAACTAGCGGGCACTTGGACTATGTAGGTTACCCAATGGGCACTTGGACTATCTAGGTTAACGAACGGACACTTGGACTATGTAGGTTAGCTATCAGGCACTTGGACTATCTAGGTTACCTAGCGGACACTTGGACGATTTAGGATAACTAGCGGGCACTTGGACTATCTAGGTTAACTAGCAGGCCCTTGGACTATCTAGGTTTACTAGCGGGCACTTGGACTATCTAGGTTAACTAACGGGCACTTGGACTATGTAGTTTCCCTAGCGGGCATTTGGATTATTTAGGTTACCTAGTGGGCACTTGGACTATGTAGGTTATCTAGCGGGCACTTGGACTACGTAGGTTAACTAGAAGGCCCTTGGACTATCAAGGTTACCTAGCGGGCCCTTGGACTATGTAGGTTACCAGCGGGCACTTGGACTATCTAGGTTAACGAACGTGCACTTGGACTATGTAGGTAACCTAGCGGGCACTTGGACTGTCTAGGTTACCTAGCGGGCACTTGGACTATCTAGGTTAATGAACGGGCACTTGGACTATGTAGGTTAACCAGCGGACATTTCGACTATCTAGGTTAGCTAACGGGCAATTGGATAATCTAGGTTAACTAACGGGCACTTGGACTATGTAAGTTGCCTAGCGAGCACTTGGACTATGTAGGTTCCCTAGTGGGCACTTGGACTATGTAGGTTCCCTATCGGGTACTTGGACTGTCTAGGTTAACTAGGGGGCAATTGGACTGTCTAGGTTACCTAGTGGGCACTTGGACTATGTACGTTCCCTAGCGGTCACTTGGGTTATCTACGTTACCAAGCGGGCACTTGGACAATGTAAGTTAACGAACGGGCACTTGGACTATGTAGGTTAACTAGCGGACACTTGGACTATCTAGGATAGCTAACGGGCAATTGGACTATCAAGGTTATCTAACGGGCACTTGGACTATCTAGGTTGCCTAGCAGGCACTTTGACTATCTAGGTTAACTAACGGGCACGTGGACTATGTAGGTTGCCTAGCGAGCACCTGGACTATGTAGGTTCCCTAGCGGGCACTTGGACTATGTAGATTCCCTAGCGGTACTTGGACTGTCTAGGTTAACTAGCGGGCAATTGGACTGTCTAGGTTACCTAGTGGGCACTTGGACTATGTAGTTTACCTAGCAGGCACTTGGACTATGTAGGTTTACTAGCAGGCACTTAGACTATCTAGGTTACCTAGCGGGCACTTGGACTATGTACGTTCCCTAGCGGGCACTTGGGCTATCAACGTTACCTAGCGGGCACTTGGACTATGTAGGTTAACGAATGGGCACTTGGACTATGTAGGTAACCTAGTGGTCACTTGGACTGTCTAGGTTACCTAGCGGGCACTTGGACTATGTAGGTTAACTAGCGGGCACTTGGACTATCTAGGTTAACTAGCGGGCACTTGGATTATCTAGGTTAACTAGTGGGCCCTTGCACTATGTAGGTTAACTAGCGGGCCCCTGGATTATGTAGGTTTACTAGGGGGCACTTGGACTATCTAGGTTAACTTGCGGGCACTTGGACTATGTAGTTTCCCTAGCGGACATTTGGACTATTTAGGTTACCTAGCGGGCACTTGGACTATGTAGGTTATCTAGCGGGCACTTGGACTATCTAGGTAACCTAGCAGGCACTTTGACTATCTAGGTTAACTAACGGGCATTTGGACTATGTAGGGCAACTAGCGGGCACTTGGACTGTCTAGGTTACCTAACGGGCACTTGGATTATCTAGGTTACCTAGCAGGCACTATGATTATCTAGGTTAACTAACGGGCATTTGGACTATGTAGGGCAACTAGCGGGCACTTGGACTGTCTAGGTTACCTAACGGGCACTTGGATTATCTAGGTTAACGAACGGGCACTTGGACTATGTAGGTTACCTAGTCACCACTTGGACTATCTAGGTTAGCTAACAGGCACTTGGACTATATAGGTTCCCTAGCGGGCACTTGTACTATCTAGGTTACCTAGCTGGCACTTGGACTATGTAGGTTAGCTAACGGGCACTTGGACTATGTATGTTCCAGAGTGGGCACTTGTATTATGTAGGTTGCCTAGCGGACAATTAGACTATGTAGGTTTCCTTGCGGGCATTTGGACTATGTAGGTTACCAGCGGGCACATGGACAATCTATGTTAACGAACGTGCACTTGGACTATGTAGGTAACCTAGCAGGCACTTGGACTGTCTAGGTTACCTAGCTGGCACTTGGACATTCTAGGTTAACGAACGGGTACTTGGACTATTTAGGTTAACTAGCGGACACTTCGACTATCTAGGTTAGCTAACGGGCAATTGGACTATCTAGGTTACCTAGCGGGCACTTGGACTATGTAGTTTCCCTAGCGGGCATTTGGACTATTAAGGTTACCAAGCGGAAACTTGGACTATGTAGGTTCTCTAGCGGGCACTTGGATTATGTAGGTTCCCTAGCGGGCACTTGGACTATGTAGGTTACCTAGCAGGCACTTTGACTATCTAGGTTAACTAACGGGCACTTGGACTATGTAGGTTGCCTAGCGAGCACTTGGAGTATGTAGGTTCCCTAGCGGGCAATTGGACTATGTAGGTTCCCTATCGGGTACTTGGACTGTCTAGGTTAACTAGCGGGCAATTGGACTGTCTAGGTTACCTAGTGGGCACTTGGAGTATGTAAGTTCCCTAGCGGGCACTTGAGCTTTCTACGTTACTTAGCGGGCACTTGGACTATGTAGGTTAACGAACGGGCACTTGGACTATGTAGGTAATCTAGTGGTCACTTGGAATATGTAGGTTATCTAGCGGACACTTGGACTATCTAGGTTACCTAGCAGGCACTTTGACTATCTAGGTTAACTAACGGGCACTTGGACTATGTAGGTTAACGAACGGGCACTTGGACTATGTAGGTTAACGAACGGGCACTTGGATTATGTAGTTTACCTAGCAGGTACTTGGACTATGTAGGTTAACTAGCGGGCACTTGGACTATCTAGGTTACCTACGGGCACTTGGACTATATACCTTCCCTAGCGGGCACTTGGGCTATCTACGTTACCTAGCGGGCACTTGGACTATGTAGGTTAACGAACGGGCACTTGGACTATGTACGTTAACGAACGGGCACTTGGATTATGTAGTTTACCTAGCAGGTACTTGGACTATGTAGGTTAACTAGCGGGCACTTGGACTATCTAGGTTACCTACGGGCACTTGGACTATGTAACTTCCCTAGCGGGCACTTGGGCTATCTACGCTACCTAGCGGGCACTTGGACTATGTAGGTTAACGAACGGGCACTTGGACTATGTAGGTAATCTAGTGGTCACTTGGAATATGTAGGTTATCTAGCGGACACTTGGACTATCTAGGTTACCTAGCAGGCACTTTGACTATCTAGGTTAACTAACGTGCACTTGGACTATGTAGGGTAACTAGCGGGCGCTTGGACTGTCTAGGTTACCTAACGGGCACTTGGATTATCTAGGTTAACGAACGTGCACTTGGATTATGTTGGTAACCTAGCGGGCACTTGGACTGTCTAGGTTACCTAGCGGGTACTTGGACTATCTAGGTTAACGAACGGGCACTTGGACTATGTAGGTTAACTAGCGGACACTTCGACTATCTAGGTTAGCTAACGGGTAATTGGACAATCTAGGTTATCTAACGGGCACTTGGACTATGTAGGTTGCCTAGCGAGCACTTGGACTATGTAGGTTCCCTAGTGGGCACTTGGACTATGTAGGTTCCCTATTGGGTACTTGGACTGTCTAGGTTAACTAGGGGGTAATTGGACTGTCTAGGTTACCTAGTGGGCACTTGGACTATGTACGTTCCCTAGCGGGCACTTGGGCTATCTACGTTACCTAGCGGGCACTTGGACAATGTAAGTTAACGAACGGGCACTTGGACTATGTAGGTTAACTAGCGGACACTTGGAGTATCTAGGATAGCTAACGGGCAATTGGACTATCAAGGTTACCTAACGGGCACTTGGACTATGTAGGTTACCTAGCGGGCACTTGGACTATGTAGGTTACCTAGCGGGCACTTGGACTATCTAGGTTACCTAGCAGGCACTTTGCCTATCTAGGTTAACTAACGGGCACTTGGACTATGTAGGTTGCCTATCGAGCACCTGGACTATGTAGGTTCCCTAGCGGGCGCTTGGACTATGTAGATTCCCTAGCGGTCCTTGGCCTGTCTAGGTTAACTAGCGGGCAATTGGACTGTCTAGGTTACCTAGTGGGCACTTGGACTATGTAGTTTACCTAGCAGGCACTTGGACTATGTAGGTTTACTAGCAGGCACTTAGACTATCAAGGTTACCTAGCGGCCAATTGGACTATGTACGTTCACTTGCGGGCACTTGGGTTATCTACGTTACCTAGCGGGCACTTGGACTATGTAGGTTAACGAACGGGCACTTGGACTATGTACGTTAACGAACGGGCACTTGGATTATGTAGTTTACCTAGCAGGTACTTGGACTATGTAGGTTAACTAGCGGGCACTTGGACTATCTAGGTTACCTACGGGCACTTGGACTATGTAACTTCCCTAGCGGGCACTTGGGCTATCTACGCTACCTAGCGGGCACTTGGACTATGTAGGTTAACGAACGGGCACTTGGACTATGTAGGTAATCTAGTGGTCACTTGGAATATGTAGGTTATCTAGCGGACACTTGGACTATCTAGGTTACCTAGCAGGCACTTTGACTATCTAGGTTAACTAACGGGCACTTGGACTATGTAGGGTAACTAGCGGGCACTTGGACTGTCTAGGTTACCTAACGGGCACTTGGATTATCTAGGTTAACGAACGGGCACTTGGACTATGTAGGTTACCTAGCCACCACTTGGACTATCTAGGTTAGCTAACAGGCACTTGGAATATCTAGGTTCCCTAGCGGGCACTTGTACTATCTAGGTTACCTAGCTGGCACTTGGACTATGTAGGTCAACTAGCGGGCCCTTGGACTATCTAGGTTAGCTAACGGGCACTTGGCCTATGTATGTTCCAGAGTGGGCACTTGTATTATGTAGGTTGCCTAGCGGACATTTAGACTATGTAGGTTTCCTTGCGGGCATTTGGACTATGTAGGGTTCCTAGCGGGCACTAGGACTATGTAGGTTCCCTAGCGGTCACGTGGACTATGTAGGCTCCCTAGAAGGCACTTGGACTATGTAGGTTAACTAGCGGGCACTTGGACTAACCAGGTTACCAGGCGGGCACATGGACTATGTAGGTTACCCAATGGGCACTTGGACTATCTAGGTTAACGAATGGACACTTGGACTATGTAGGTTAGGTATCAGGCACTTGGACTATCTAGGTTACCTAGCAGGCACTTGGACTATGTAGGTTACCTAGCGGACACTTGGACCATTTAGGTTAACTAGCGGGCACTTGGACTATCTAGGTTAACTAGCAGGCCCTTGGACTATCTAGGTTTACTAGTGGGCACTTGGACTATCTAGGTTAACTAGCGGGCACTTGGACTATGTAGGTTAACTAGCGGGCACTTGGACTATCTAGGATAGCTAACGGGCAATTGGACTATCAAGGTTACCTAACGGGCACTTGGACTATGTAGGTTACCTAGCGGGCACTAGGACTACCTAGGTTACCTAGCAGGCACTTTGACTATCTAGGTTAACTAACGGGCACTTGCACTATGTAGGTTGCCTAGCGAGCACCTGGACTATGTAGGTTCCCTAGCGGGCGCTTGGACTATGTAGATTCCTTAGCGGTACTTGGACTGTCTAGGTTAACTAGCGGGCAATTGGACTGTCTAGGTTACCTAGTGGGCACTTGGACTATGTAGTTTACCTAGCAGGCACTTGGACTATGTAGGTTTACTAGCAGGCACTTAGACTATCTAGGTTACCTAGCGGGCACTTGGACTATGTACGTTACCTAGCGGGCACTTGGGCTATCTACGTTACCTAGCGGGCACTTGGACTATGTAGGTTAACGAATGGGCACTTGGACTATGTAGTTAACCTAGTGGTCACTTGGACTGTCTAGGTTACCTAGCGGGCACTTGGACTATGTAGGTTAACTAGCGGGCACTTGGACTATCTAGGTTAACTAGCGGGCACTTGGACTATCTAGGTTAACTAGCGGGCACTTGGACTATCTAGGTTAACTAGCGGGCCCATGGATTTTGTAGGTTTACTAGGGGGCACTTGGACTATCTAGATTAACTAGCGGGCACTTTGACTGTGTAGTTTCCCTAGCGGACATTTGGACTATTTAGGTTACCTAGCGGGCACTTGGACTATGTAGGTTACCTAGCGGGCACTTGGACTATCTAGGTTACCTAGCAGGCACTTTGACTATCTAGGTTAACTAACGGGCATTTGGACTATGTAGGGCAACTAGCGGGCACTTGGACTGTCTAGGATACCTAACGGGCACTTGGATTATCTAGGTTAACGAACGGGCACTTGGACTATGTAGGTTACCTAGCCACCACTTGGACTATCTAGGTTAGCTAACATGCACTTGGACTATCTAGGTTCCCTAGCGGGCACTTGTACTATCTAGGTTACCTAGCTGGCACTTGGACTATGTAGGTCAACTAGCGGGCCCTTGGACTATCTAGGTTAGCTAACGGGCACTTGGACTATGTATGTTCCAGAGTGGGCACTTGGATTATGTAGGTTGCCTAGCGGACATTTAGACTATGTAGGTTTCCTTGCGGGCATTTGGACTATGTAGGTTACCAGCGGGCACTTGGACAATCTAGGTTACCGAACGTGCACTTGGACTATGTAGGTAACCTAGCGGGCACTTGGACTGTCTAGGTTACCTAGCGGGCACTTGGACTTTCTAGGTTAACAAACGGGCACTCGGACTATGTAGGTTAACTAGCGGACACTTCGACTATCTAGGTTAGCTAACGGGCAATTGGACTATCTAGGTTACCTAGCGGGCACTTGGACTATGTAGGTTCCCTAGCGGGCACTTGGACTATTTAGGTTACCTAGCAGGCACTTTGACTATCTAGGTTAACTAACGGGCACTTGGACTATGTAGGTTGCCTAGCGAGCACTTGGAGTATGTAGGTCCCTAGCGGGCAATTGGACTCTGTATGTTCCCTATCGGGTACTTGGACTGTCTAGGTTAACTAGTGGGCAATTGGACTGTCTAGGTTACCTAGTGGGCACTTGGAGTATGTGCGTTCCCTAGCGGGCACTTGGGCTTTCTACGTTACCTAGCGGGCACGTGGACTATGTAGGTTAACGAACGGGCATTTGGACTATGTAGGTTAACAAACGGGCACTTGGATTATGTAGTTTACCTAGCAGGTACTTGGACTATGTAGGTTAACTAGCGGGCACTTGGACTATCTAGGTTACCTACGGGCACTTGGACTATGTACCTTCCCTAGCGGGCACTTGGGCTATCTACGTTACCTAGCGGGCACTTGGACTATGTAGGTTAACGAACGGGCACTTGGACTATGTAGGTAACCTAGTGGTCACTTGGACTATGTAGGTTATCTAGCGGACACTTGGACTATCTAGGTTACCTAGCAGGCACTTTGACTATCTAGGTTAACTAACGGGCACTTGGACTATGTAGGGTAACTAGCGGGCACTTGGACTGTCTAGGTTACCTAACGGGCACTTGGATTATCTAGGTTAACGAACGTGCACTTGGACTATGTAGGTAACCTAGCGGGCACTTGGACTGTCTAGGTTACCTAGCGGGCACTTGGACTATCTCGGTTAACGAACGGGCACTTGGACTATGTAGGTTAACTAGCGGACACTTCGACTATCTAGGTTAGCTAACGGGCAATTGGAAAATCTAGGTTAACTAACGGGCACTTGGACTATATAGGTTGCCTAGAGAGCACTTGGACTATGTAGGTTCCCTACTGGGCACTTGGACTATGTAGGTTCCCTATCGGGTACTTGGACTGTCTAGGTTAACTAGGGGGCAATTGGACTGTCTAGGTTACCTAGTTGCCACTTGGACTATGTACGTTCACTAGCGGGCACTTGGGCTATCTATGTTACCTAGCGGGCACTTGGACAATGTAAGTTAACGAACGGGCACTTGGACTATGTAGGTTAACTAGCGGACACTTGGACTATCTAGGATAGCTAAAGGGCAATTGGACTATCAAGGTTACCTAACGGGCACTTGGACTATATAGGTTACCTAGCGGGCACTTGGACTATCTAGGTTACCTAGCAGGCACTTTGACTATCTAGGTTAACTAACGGGCACTTGGACTATGTAGGTTGCCTAGCGAGCACCTGGACTATGTAGGTTCCCTAGCGGGCGCTTGGACTATGTAGATTCCCTAGCGGTACTTGGACTGTCTAGGTTAACTAGAGGGCAATTGGACTGTCTAGGTTACCTAGTGGGCACTTGGACTATGTAGTTTACCTAGCAGGCACTTGGACTATGTAGGTTTACTAGCAGGCACTTAGACTATCTAGGTTACCTAGCGGGCACTTGGACTATGTACGTTCCCTAGCGGGCACTTGGGCTATCTACGTTACCTAGCGGGCACTTGGACAATGTAGGTTAACGAATGGGCACTTGGACTATGTAGGTAACCTAGTGGTCACTTGGACTGTCCAGGTTACATAGCGGGCACTTGGACTATGTAGGTTAACTAGCGGGCACTTGGACTATCTAGGTTAACTAGCGGGCACTTGGACTATCTAGGTTAACTAGCGGGGACTTGGACTATCTAGGTTAACTAGCGGGCACTTGGACTATCTAGGTTAACTAGCGGGCCCATGGATTATGTAGGTTTACTAGGGGGCACTTGGACTATCTAGGTTAACTAGCGGGCACTTGGACTACGTAGTTTCCCTAGCGGACATTTGGACTCTTTAGGTTACCTAGCGGGCACTTGGACTATGTAGGTTATCTAGCGGGCACTTGGACTATCTAGGTTACCTAGCAGGCACTTTGACTGTCTGGGTTAACTAACGGGCACTTGGACTATGTAGGGCAACTAGCGGGCACTTGGACTGTCTAGGTTACCTAACGGGCACTTGGATTATCTAGGTTAACGAACGGGCACTTGGACTATGTAGGTTACCTAGCCACCAATTGGACTATCTAGGTTAGCTAACAGGCACTTGGACTATCTAGGTTCCCTAGCGGGCACTTGTACTATCTAGGTTACCTAGCTGGCACTTGGACTATGTAGGTCAACTAGCGGGCCCTTGGACTATCTAGGTTAGCTAACGGGCACTTGGACTATGTATGTTCCAGAGTGGGCCCTTGGATTATGTAGGTTGCCTAGCGGACATTTAGACTATGTAGGTTTCCTTGCGGGCATTTGGACTATGTAGGTTACCAGCGGCACTTGGACAATCTAGGTTAACGAACATTCAATTGGACTATGTAGGTAACCTAGCGGGCACTTGGACTGTCTAGGTTACCTAGCGGGCACTTGGACTTTCTAGGTTAACGAACGGGCACTTGGACTATGTAGGTAACCTAGTGGTCACTTGGACTATGTAGGTTATCTCCGGACACTTGGACTATCTAGGTTACCTAGCAGGCACTTTGACTATCTAGGTTAACTAACGGGCACTTGGACTATGTAGGTTAACTAGCGGGCACTTGGACTGTCTAGGTTACTTAACGGGCACTTGGATTATCTAGGTTAACGAACGGGCACTTGGACTATGTAGGTTACCTAGCCACCACTTGGACTATCTAGGTTAGCTAAAAGGCACTTGAACTATTTAGGTTCCCTAGCGGGCACTTGGACTATTTAGGTTACCTAGCAGGCACTTTGACTATCTAGGTTAACTAACGGGCACTTGGACTATGTAGGTTGCCTAGCGAGCACTTGGAGTATGTAGGTCCCTAGCGGGCAATTGGACTCTGTATGTTCCCTATCGGGTACTTGGACTGTCTAGGTTAACTAGTGGGCAATTGGACTGTCTAGGTTACCTAGTGGGCACTTGGAGTATGTGCGTTCCCTAGCGGGCACTTGGGCTTTCTACGTTACCTAGCGGGCACGTGGACTATGTAGGTTAACGAACGGGCATTTGGACTATGTAGGTTAACAAACGGGCACTTGGATTATGTAGTTTACCTAGCAGGTACTTGGACTATGTAGGTTAACTAGCGGGCACTTGGACTATCTAGGTTACCTACGGGCACTTGGACTATGTACCTTCCCTAGCGGGCACTTGGGCTATCTACGTTACCTAGCGGGCACTTGGACTATGTAGGTTAACGAACGGGCACTTGGACTATGTAGGTGACCTAGTGGTCACTTGGACTATGTAGGTTATCTAGCGGACACTTGGACTATCTAGGTTACCTAGCAGGCACTTTGACTATCTAGGTTAACTAACGGGCACTTGGACTATGTAGGGTAACTAGCGGGCACTTGGACTGTCTAGGTTACCTAACGGGCACTTGGATTATCTAGGTTAACGAACGTGCACTTGGACTATGTAGGTAACCTAGCGGGCACTTGGACTGTCTAGGTTACCTAGCGGGCACTTGGACTATCTCGGTTAACGAACGGGCACTTGGACTATGTAGGTTAACTAGCGGACACTTCGACTATCTAGGTTAGCTAACGGGCAATTGGAAAATCTAGGTTAACTAACGGGCACTTGGACTATATAGGTTGCCTAGAGAGCACTTGGACTATGTAGGTTCCCTACTGGGCACTTGGACTATGTAGGTTCCCTATCGGGTACTTGGACTGTCTAGGTTAACTAGGGGGCAATTGGACTGTCTAGGTTACCTAGTTGCCACTTGGACTATGTACGTTCACTAGCGGGCACTTGGGCTATCTATGTTACCTAGCGGGCACTTGGACAATGTAAGTTAACGAACGGGCACTTGGACTATGTAGGTTAACTAGCGGACACTTGGACTATCTAGGATAGCTAAAGGGCAATTGGACTATCAAGGTTACCTAACGGGCACTTGGACTATGTAGGTTACCTAGCGGGCACTTGGACTATCTAGGTTACCTAGCAGGCACTTTGACTATCTAGGTTAACTAACGGGCACTTGGACTATGTAGGTTGCCTAGCGAGCACCTGGACTATGTAGGTTCCCTAGCGGGCGCTTGGACTATGTAGATTCCCTAGCGGTACTTGGACTGTCTAGGTTAACTAGAGGGCAATTGGACTGTCTAGGTTACCTAGTGGGCACTTGGACTATGTAGTTTACCTAGCAGGCACTTGGACTATGTAGGTTTACTAGCAGGCACTTAGACTATCTAGGTTACCTAGCGGGCACTTGGACTATGTACGTTCCCTAGCGGGCACTTGGGCTATCTACGTTACCTAGCGGGCATTTGGACAATGTAGGTTAACGAATGGGCACTTGGACTATGTAGGTAACCTAGTGGTCACTTGGACTGTCCAGGTTACATAGCGGGCACTTGGACTATGTAGGTTAACTAGCGGGCACTTGGACTATCTAGGTTAACTAGCGGGCACTTGGACTATCTAGGTTAACTAGCGGGGACTTGGACTATCTAGGTTAACTAGCGGGCACTTGGACTATCTAGGTTAACTAGCGGGCCCATGGATTATGTAGGTTTACTAGGGGGCACTTGGACTATCTAGGTTAACTAGCGGGCACTTGGACTACGTAGTTTCCCTAGCGGACATTTGGACTCTTTAGGTTACCTAGCGGGCACTTGGACTATGTAGGTTATCTAGCGGGCACTTGGACTATCTAGGTTACCTAGCAGGCACTTTGACTGTCTGGGTTAACTAACGGGCACTTGGACTATGTAGGGCAACTAGCGGGCACTTGGACTGTCTAGGTTACCTAACGGGCACTTGGATTATCTAGGTTAACGAACGGGCACTTGGACTATGTAGGTTACCTAGCCACCAATTGGACTATCTAGGTTAGCTAACAGGCACTTGGACTATCTAGGTTCCCTAGCGGGCACTTGTACTATCTAGGTTACCTAGCTGGCACTTGGACTATGTAGGTCAACTAGCGGGCCCTTGGACTATCTAGGTTAGCTAACGGGCACTTGGACTATGTATGTTCCAGAGTGGGCCCTTGGATTATGTAGGTTGCCTAGCGGACATTTAGACTATGTAGGTTTCCTTGCGGGCATTTGGACTATGTAGGTTACCAGCGGCACTTGGACAATCTAGGTTAACGAACATTCACTTGGACTATGTAGGTAACCTAGCGGGCACTTGGACTGTCTAGGTTACCTAGCGGGCACTTGGACTTTCTAGGTTAACGAACGGGCACTTGGACTATGTAGGTAACCTAGTGGTCACTTGGACTATGTAGGTTATCTCCGGACACTTGGACTATCTAGGTTACCTAGCAGGCACTTTGACTATCTAGGTTAACTAACGGGCACTTGGACTATGTAGGTTAACTAGCGGGCACTTGGACTGTCTAGGTTACTTAACGGGCACTTGGATTATCTAGGTTAACGAACGGGCACTTGGACTATGTAGGTTACCTAGCCACCACTTGGACTATCTAGGTTAGCTAAAAGGCACTTGAACTATTTAGGTTCCCTAGCGGGCACTTGTACTATCTAGGTTACCTAGCTGGCACTTGGACTATGTAGGTCAACTAGCGGGCCCTTGGACTATCTAGGTTAGCTAACGGGCACTTGGACTATGTATGATCCAGAGAGGGCACTTGGTTTATGTAGGTTGCCTAGCGGACATTTAGACTATGTAGGTTTCCTTGCGGGCATTTGGACTATGTAGGTTACCTAGCGGGCACTTGGACTATGTAGGTACCCTAAGGGGCACTTGGACTATGTCGGTTCCCTAGCGGTCACGTGGACTATGAAGGCTCCCTAGAAGGCACTTGGACTATGTAGGTTAACAGGCGGGAACTTGGACTAACCAGGTTACCAAGCGGGCACTTGGACTATGTAGGTTACCCAATGGGCACTTGGACTATCTAGGTTAACGAACGGACACTTGGACTATGTAGGTTAGCTATCAGGCACTTGGACTATCTAGGTTACCTAGCAGGCACTTGGACTATGTAGTTTACCTAGCGGACACATGGACGATTTAGGTTAACTAGCGGGCACTTGGACTATCTAGGTTAACTAGCAGGCCCTTGGACTATCTAGGTTTACTAGCGGGCACTTGGACTATCTAGGTTAACTAGCGGGCACTTGGACTATGTAGGTTAACTAGCGGGCACTTGTACTCTCTAGGTTACATAGCGGACACTTGGACTATGCACCTTCCCTAGCGGGCACTTGGACTATCTAGGTTACCTAGCAGGCACTTGGATTATGAAGGATCCCTAGCGGGCAATTGGACTCTCTAGGTTACCTAGCTGGCACTTGGACTATGTAGGTTAACTAGCGGAATCTTACACGATCTAGGTTAACTAGCGGGCCCTTGCACTATGTAGGTTAACTAGCGGGCCCATGGATTATGTAGGTTTACTAGGGGGAACTTGGACTATCTAGGTTAACTAGCGGGCACTTGGACTATGTAGTTTCCCTAGCGGGCATTTGGACTATTTAGGTTGCCTAGCGGGCACTTGGACTATCTAGGTTACCTAGCAGGCACTTTGACTATCGAGGTTAACTAATGGGCACTTGGACTATGTAGGGTAACTAGCAGGCACTTGGACTGTCTAGGTTACCTAACGGGCACTTGGATTATCTAGGTTAACGAACGGGCACTTGGACTATGTAGGTTACCCAGCCACCAATTGGACTATCTAGGTTAGCTAAAAGGCACTTGGACTATCTAGGTTCCCTAGCGGGCACTTGTACTATCTAGGTTACCTAGCTGGCACTTGGACTATGTAGGTCAACTAGCGGGCCCTTGGACTATCTAGGTTAGCTAACGGGCACTTGGACTATGTATGTTCTAGAGCGGGCACTTGGATTATGTAGGTTGCCTAGCGGATATTTAGACTATGTATGTTTCCTTGCGGGCATTTGGACTATGTAGGTTACAGAGCGGGCACTTGGACTATGTAGGTTCCCTAACGGGCACTTGGACTATGTACCTTCCCTAGCGGGCACTTGGACTATCTAGGTTACCTAGCAGGCACTTGGATTATGAAGGATCTCTAGCGGGCAATTGGACTATCTAGGTTACCTAGCTGGCACTTGGACTATGTAGGTTAACTAGCGGACACTTGCACGATCTAGGTTAACTAGCGGGCCCTTGCACTATGTAGGTTAACTAGCGGGCCCATGGATTATGTAGGTTTACTAGGGGGCACTTGGACTATCTAGGTTAACTAGCGGGCACTTGGACTATGTTGTTTCCCTAGCGGGCATTTGGACTATTTAGTTTGCCTAGCGGGCACTTGGACTATATAGGTTACCTAGCGGGCACTTGGACTATCTAGGTTACCTAGCAGGCACTTGGACTATGTAGTTTACCTAGCGGACACATGGACGATTTAGGTTAACTAGCGGGCACTTGGACTATCTAGGTTAACTAGCAGGCCCTTGGACTATCTAGGTTTACTAGCGGGCACTTGGACTATCTAGGTTAACTAGCGGGCACTTGGACTATGTAGGTTAACTAGCGGGCACTTGCACTCTCTAGGTTACATAGCGGACACTTGGACTATGTACCTTCCCTAGCGGGCACTTGGACTATCTAGGTTACCTAGCAGGAACTTGGATTATGAAGGATCCCTAGCGGGCAATTGGACTATCTAGGTTACTTAGCTGGCACTTGGACTATGTAGGTTAACTAGCGGAATCTTGCACGATCTAGGTTAACTAGCGGGCCCTTGCACTATGTAGGTTAACTAGCGGGCCCATGGATTATGTAGGTTTACTAGGGGGCACTTGGACTATCTAGGTTAACTAGCGGGCACTTGGACTATGTAGTTTCCCTAGCGGGCATTTGGACTATGTAGGTTACCTAGCGGGCACTTGGACTATGTAGGTTAACGAACGGGCACTTGGACTATGTAGGTTAACGAACGGGCACTTGGATTATGTAGTTTACCTAGCAGGTACTTGGACTATGTAGGTTAACTAGCGGGCACTT
Organism: Tenrec ecaudatus; assembly: GCF_050624435.1. Classification (NCBI taxonomy): domain Eukaryota; kingdom Metazoa; phylum Chordata; class Mammalia; order Afrosoricida; family Tenrecidae; genus Tenrec; species Tenrec ecaudatus. Next base: position 291,018 of record NW_027459689.1, on the reverse strand, counting down.
GGACTATCTAGGTTACCTACGGGCACTGGGGCTATATACCTTCCCTAGCGGGCACTTGGGCTATCTACGTTACCGATCGGGCACTTGGACTATGTAGGTTAACGAACGGGCACTTGGACTATGTAGGTTATCTAGCGGACACTTGGACTCTCTAAGTTACCTAGCAGGCACTTTGACTATCTAGGTTAACTAACGGGCACTTGAACTATGTAGGGTAACTAGCGGGCACTAGGACTATGTAGGGTAACTAGCGGGCACTTGGACTGTCTAGGTTACCTAACGGGCACTTGGATTATGTAGGTTAACGAACGTGCACTTGGACTATGTAGGTAACCTAGCGGACACTTGGACTGTCTAGGTTACCTAGCGGGCACTTGGACTATCTAGGGTAACGAACCGGCACTTGGACTATGTAGGTTAACTAGCGGACACTTCGACTATCTAGGTTAGCTAACAGGCAATTGGACAATCTAGGTTAACTAACGGGCACTTGGACTATGTAGGTTGCCTAGCGAGCACTTGGACTATGTAGGTTCCCTAGTGGGCACTTGGACTATGTAGGTTCCCTACATAGTCCAAGTGCCCGTTAGTTAACCTAGATAGTCCAAGTGCCTGATAGCTAACTTACATAGTCCAAGTGTCCGTTCGTTAACCTAGATAGTCTAAGTGCCCATTGGGTAACCTACATAGTCCAAGTGCCCGCTTGGTAACCTGGTTAGTCCAAGTTCCCGCCTGTTAACCTACATAGTCCAAGTGCCTTCTAGGGAGCCTTCATAGTCCACGTGACCGCTAGGGAACCGACATAGTCCAAGTGCCCGTTAGGGTACCTACATAGTCCAAGTGCCCGCTAGGTAACCTACATAGTCCAAATGCCCGCAAGGAAACCTACATAGTCTAAATGTCCGCTAGGCAACCTACATAATCCAAGTGCCCACTCTGGATCATACATAGTCCAAGTGCCCGTTAGCTAACCTAGATAGTCCAAGGGCCCGCTAGTTGACCTACATAGTCCAAGTGCCAGCAAGGTAACCTAGATAGTATAAGTGCCCGCTAGGGAACCTAGATAGTTCAAGTGCCTTTTAGCTAACCTAGATAGTCCAAGTGGTGGCTAGGTAACCTACATAGTCCAAGTGCCCGTTCGTTAACCTAGATAATCCAAGTGCCCGTTAGGTAACCTAGACAGTCCAAGTGCCCGCTAGTTACCCTACATAGTCCAAGTGCCCGTTAGTTAACCTAGATAGTCAAAGTGCCTGCTAGGTAACCTAGATAGTCCAAGTGTCCGCTAGATAACCTACATAGTCCAAGTGACCACTAGGTCACCTACATAGTCCAAGTGCCCGTTCGTTAACCTACATAGTCCAAGTGCCCGCTAGGTAACGTAGATAGCCCAAGTGCCCACTAGGGAAGGTTCATAGTCCAAGTGCCCGTAGGTAACCTAGATAGTCCAAGTGCCCGCTAGTTAACCTACATAGTCCAAGTACCTGCTAGGTAAACTACATAATCCAAGTGCCCGTTTGTTAACCTACATAGTCCAAGTGCCCGTTCGTTAACCTACATAGTCCAAGTGCTCGCTAGGTAACGTAGAAAGCCCAAGTGCCCGCTAGGGAACGTACATACTCCAAGTGCCCACTAGGTAACCTAGACAGTCCAATTGCCTGCTAGTTAACCTAGACAGTCCAAGTACCCGATAGGGAACCTACATAGTCCAATTGCCCGCTAGGGAACCTACATACTGCAATTGCTCGCTAGGCAACCTACATAGTCCAAGTGCCCGTTAGTTAACCTAGATAGTCAAAGTGCCTGCTAGGTAACCTAAATAGTCCAAGTGCCCGCTAGGGAACCTACATAGTCCAAGTGCCCGCTAGGTAACCTAGATAGTCCAATTGCCCGTTACCTAACCTACATAGTCGAAGTGTCCGCTAGTTAACCTACATAGTCCAAGTGCCCGTTCGTTAACCTAGAAAGTCCAAGTGCCCGCTAGGTAACCTAGACAGTCCAAGTGCCCGCTAGGTTACCTACATAGTCCAAGTGCACGTTCGTTAACCTAGATTGTCCAAGTGCCCGCTGGTAACCTACATAGTCCAAATGCCCGCAAGGAAACCTACATAGTCTAAATGTCCGCTAGGCAACCTACATAATCCAAGTGCCCACTCTGGAACATACATAGTCCAAGTGCCCGTTAGCTAACCTAGATAGTCCAAGGGCCCGCTAGTTGACCTACATAGTCCAAGTGCCAGCTAGGTAACCTAGATAGTACAAGTGCCCGCTAGGGAACCTAGATAGTCCAAGTGCCTGTTAGCTAACCTAGATAGTCCAATTGGTGGCTAGGTAACCTACATAGTCCAAGTGCCCGTTCGTTAACCTAGATAATCCAAGTGCCTTTTAGGTAACCTAGAGAGTCCAAGTGCCCGCTAGTTGCCCTACATAGTCCAAGTGCCCGTTAGTTAACCCAGATAGTCAAAGTGCCTGCTAGGTAACCTAGATAGTCCAAGTGCCCGCTAGATAACCTACATAGTCCAAGTGCCCGCTAGGTAACCTAGACAGTCCAAGTGACCACTAGGTTACCTACATAGTCCAAGTGCCCATTCGTTAACCTACATTGTCCAAGTGCCCGCTAGGTAACGTAGATAGCCCAAGTGCCCGCTAGGGAACGTACATAGTCCAAGTGCCCGCTAGGTAACCTAGATAGTCTAAGTGCCTGCTAGTAATCCTATATAGTCCAAGTGCCTGCTAGGTAACCTAGACAGTCCAAGTGACCACTAGGTTACCTACATAGTCCAAGTGCCCATTCGTTAACCTACATTGTCCAAGTGCCCGCTAGGTAACCTAAATAGTCCAAATGTCCGCTAGGGAAACTACGTAGTCCAAGTGCCCGCTAGTTAACCTAGATAGTCCAAGTGCCCCCTAGTAAACCTACATAATCCATGGACCCGCTAGTTAACCTAGATAGTCCAAGTGCCCGCTAGTTAACCTAGATAGTCCAAATGCCCGCTAGTTAACCTAGATAGTCCAAGTGCCCGCTAGTTAACCTAGATAGTCCAAGTGCCCGCTAGTTAACCTACATAGTCCAAGTGCCCGCTAGGTAACCTAGACAGTCCAAGTGACCACTAGGTTACCTACATAGTCCAAGTGCCCATTCGTTAACCTACATTGTCCAAGTGCCCGCTAGGTAACGTAGATAGCCCAAGTGCCCGCTAGGGAACGTACATAGTCCAAGTGCCCGCTAGGTAACCTAGATAGTCTAAGTGCCTGCTAGTAAACCTATATAGTCCAAGTGCCTGCTAGGTAAACTACATAGTCCAAGTGCCCACTAGGTAACCTAGACAGTCCAATTGCCCGCTAGTTAACCTAGACAGTCCAAGTACCGCTAGGGAATCTACATAGTCCAAGCGCCCGCTAGGGAACCTACATAGTCCAGGTGCTCGCTAGGCAACCTACATAGTCCAAGTGCCCGTTAGTTAACCTAGATAGTCAAAGCGCCTGCTAGGTAACCTAGATAGTCCAAGTGCCCGCTAGGTAACCTACATAGTCCAAGTGCCCGTTAGGTAACCTTGATAGTCCAATTGCCCGTTAGCTATCCTAGATAGTCCAAGTGTCCGCTAGTTAACCTACATAGTCCAAGTGCCCGTTCGTTAACTTACATTGTCCTAGTGCCCGCTAGGTAACATAGATAGCCCAAGTGCCCGCTAGGGAACGTACATAGTCCAAGTGGCAACTAGGTAACCTAGACAGTCCAATTGCCCCCTAGTTAACCTAGACAGTCCAAGTACCCGATAGGGAAACTACATAGTCCAAGTGCTCGCTAGGCAACCTACATAGTCCAAGTGCCCGTTAGTTAACCTAGATTGTCCAATTGCCCGTTAGCTAACCTAGATAGTCGAAGTGTCCGCTAGTTAACCTACATAGTCCAAGTGCCCGTTCGTTAACCGAGATAGTCCAAGAGCCCGCTAGGTAACCTAGACAGTCCAAGTGCCCGCTAGGTTACCTACATAGTCCAAGTGCCCGTTAGTTAACCTAGATAGTCAAAGTGCCTGCTAGGTAACCTAGATAGTCCAAGTGTCCGCTAGATAACCTACATAGTTCAAGTGACCACTAGGTTACCTACATAGTCCAAGTGCCCGTTCGTTAACCTACATAGTCCAAGTGCCCGCTAGATAACGTAGATAACCCAAGTGCCCGCTAGGGAAGGTACATAGTCCAAGTGCCCGTAGGTAACCTAGATAGTCCAAGTGCCCGCTAGTTAACCTACATAGTCCAAGTACCTGCTACGTAAACTACATAATCCAAGTGCCCGTTTGTTAACCTACATAGTCCAAGTGCCCGTTCGTTAACCAACATAGTCCAAGTGCCCGCTAGGTAATGTAGAAAGCCCAAGTGCCCGCTAGGGAACGTACTTACTCCAAGTGCCCACTAGGTAACCTAGACAGTCCAATTGCCCGCTAGTTAACCTAGACAGTCCAAGTACCCGAAAGGTAACCTACATAGTTCAATTGCCCGCTAGGGAACCTACATACTCCAAGTGCTCGCTAGGCAACCTACATAGTCCAAGTGCCCGTTAGTTAACCTAGATAGTCAAAGTGCCTGCTAGGTAACCTAAATAGTCCAAGTGCCCGCTAGGGAACCTACATAGTCCAAGTGCCCGCTAGGTAACCTAGATAGTCCAATTGCCCGTTAGCTAACCTAGATAGTCGAAGTGTCCGCTAGTTAACCTACATAGTCCAAGTGCCCGTTCGTTAACCTAGAAAGTCCAAGTGCCCGCTAGGTAACCTAGACAGTCCAAGTGCCCGCTAGGTTACCTACATAGTCCAAGTGCACGTTCGTTAACCTAGATTGTCCAAGTGCCCGCTGGTAACCTACATAGTCCAAATGCCCGCAAGGAAACCTACATAGTCTAAATGTCCGCTAGTCAACCTACATAATCCAAGGGCCCACTCTGGAACATACATAGTCCAAGTGCCCGTTAGCTAACCTAGATAGTCCAAGGGCCCGCTAGTTGACCTACATAGTCCAAGTGCCTGCGAGGTAACCTAGATAGTCCAACAGCCCTCTAGGTAACCTACATACTCCTAGAACCCGCTAGGCAACATAGATAGTTAAAGTGCCAGCTAGGTAACCTAGATAGTCCAAGTGCCTGCTAGGTAACCTACAAAGTCTAAGTGCCCACTAGGTTATCTATATAGTCCAAATGCCCGCCTGGGAACCTACATAGTCCAAGTGCCCGCTAGGTAACCTAGATAGTCCAAGTGCCCTCTAGTTAACATAGATCGTCCAAGTGCCCGCTAGTTAACCCACATAGTCCAAGTTCCGCTAGTTAACCTAGATAGTCCAAGTGCTCGCTAGTTAACCTACATAGTACAAGGGCCCGCTAGTTGACCTAGATAGTCCAAGTGCCCGCTAGTTAACCTAGATAGTCCAAGTGCCCGCTAGGTAACCAAAGTAGTCCAAATGTCCAATAGGGATCCTACATAGTCCAAGTGCCCGCTAGGTAACCTACTTAGTCCAAGTGCCCGTTCGTTAACCTAGATAGTCCAAGTGCCTGCTAGGTAACCTATATTGTCCAAGTGCCCGCAAGGTTACCTACATAGTCCAAGTGCCCGTTCGTTAACCTAGATAGTGCAAGTGCCCGCTAGGAAACCTACATAGTCCAAGGGCCCGCTAGGTAACCTTGATAGTCCAAGTGCCCGCTAGGTAACCTAGAGTCCAAGTGCTCGCTATTTAACCTACATAGTCCAAGTGCCCGCTATGTAACCTAGATAGTCAAAGTGCCCATTAGGTACCCTAGATAGTCCAAGTGCCCGTTACCTAACCTAGATAGTCCAAGTGCCCACTAGGCAACCTACATTGTCCAAGAGCCCATTCGTTAACCTAGAAGTCCAAGTGCCCGCTAGGTAACCTAGACAGTTCAAGTGCCCGCTAGGTTACCTGCATATTCCAAGTGCCCGTTCGTCAACCTAGATAGTCCAGTTGCCCACTAGGTAACCTACATAGTCCAAGTGCCCGCTAGGTAACCTATATAGTCCATGTGCCCGCTAGGTAACCTAGATAGTCCAAGGGCTAACTTGTTAACTTTGATAGTCCAAGTGCCCGCTAGTTAACCTATATTGTCCAAGTGCCTGCTCGTTAACCTACATAGTCCAAGAGTCCACTAGTTAACCTAGATAGTCCACGTGTCCTCTAGTTAACCTACATAGTCCAAGTGCCCGCTAGTTAACCTATATACCAAGTGCCCGCTACGTAACCTAGATAATCCAAGGGCACGCTAGTTAACCTACATAGTCCAAGAGCCCGCTAGGCAACCTAGATAGTCCAAGTGCCCGCTAAGGGACCTACATAGTCCAAGTGCACGCTAGTTAACCTAGATAGTCCAAGTGCCCGCTAGTTAACCTAGATAGTCCAAGTGCCTGCTAGGTAACCGACATAGTGCAAGTGTCCTCTAGTTAACCTACATATTCCAAGTGCCCGCCAGTTAACATAGATAGTCCAAGTGCCCGCTAGGGAACGTACATAGTCCAAATTCCCGCTAGGGAACGTACTTATTCCAAGTGCCCGCTAGGTAACTTAGATAGTGCAAGTGCCCGCTAGTTAACTTAGATAGTTCTAGTACCCGCTAGGTAACCTCGATCGTTCAAGGGCCCCCTAGTTAGCCTACATAGTCCAAGTGCCCGCTAGATAACCTAGATAGTTCAAGTGCCCGTTCGGTAACCAAGATACCCCAAGTGCCCTTGAGGGAACCTAGATAGTCCAAAGGCCCGCTAGTAAACCTACATAGTCCATGGGCCCGCTAGTTAACCTACATAGTGCAAGTGTCCGCTAGTTAACCTACAAATTCCAAGTGCCCCCTAGTTAAACTACATAATCTAAGTGCCCGTTAGCTCACCTAGGTAGTATAAGGGCCCGCTAGTTGACCTACATAGTCCAAGTGCCAGCTAGGTAACCTAGATAGTACAAGTGCCCGCTAGGGATCCTAGATAGTCCAAGTGCCTGTTAGCTAACCTAGATAATCCAAGTGCCCGCTAGGTAACCTAGACAGTCCAAGTACCTGCTAGTTAACCTACATAGTCCAAGTGCCCGATAGGGAACCTACATAATCCAAGTGCCCGCTAGGGAACCTACATAGTCCAAGTGCCCGCTAGGCAACCTACATAGTCCAAGTGCCCGTTATTTAACCTAGATAGTCAAAGTGCCCTTTAGGTAACCTACATAGTCCAAGTGCCAGCTAGGTAACCTAGATAGTGAAAGTGCCCGTTAGGTAACCTAGATAGTCCAAGTGCCTGCTAGGTAACCTAGATAGTCCAAGTTCCCGCTAGGTAACCTAGATAGTCCAAGTGCCCGTAACCTAACCTAGATAGTCCAAGTGCCCGCTAGGCAACATACATAGTCCAAGTGCCCGTTCGTTAACCTAGAAATCCAAGTGCGCGCTATGTAACCTAGACAGTCCAAGTGCCGCTAGGTTACCTGCATAGTCCAAGTGCCCTTTCGTTAACCTAGATAGTCCAAGTGCCTGCTAGGTAACCTACATAGTCCAAGTACCCGTTCGTTAACCTTGATAGTCCAAGTGCCCGCTAGGTAACCTATATAGTCCAAGTGCCCGGTAGTTAACCTAGATCGTCCAAGTGCCCGCTAGTTAACCTACATAGTCCAAGTGCCAGCTAGGTAACCTAGATAGTGAAAGTGCCCGTTAGGTAACCTAGATAGTCCAAGAGCCTGCTAGGTAACCTACATTGTCCAAGTTCCCGCTAGGTTACTTAGATAGTCCAAGTGCCCGTTAGCTAACCTAGATAGTCCAAGTGCCCGCTAGGCAACATACATAGTCCAAGTGCCCGTTCGTTAACCTAGAAGTCCAAGTGCCCGCTATGTAACCTAGACAGTCCAAGTGCCCGTTCGTTAACCTAGATAGTTCAAGTGCCCGCTAGGGAACCTACATAATCCAAGTGCCCGCTAGACCACCTACATTGTCCAAGTGCCCGTTAGTTAACGTAGATAGTCAAAGGGCCTGCTAGGTAACTTAGATAGTCCAAGTGCTCGCTAGGTAAGCTAGATAGTCTAAGTGCCCGCTAGGTAACCTAGATAGTCCAAATGCCCGCTAGGGAAGTTACATAGTCCAAGTGCCCGCTAGTTTGCCTAGATAGTCCAAGTGCCTGCTAGTAAACCTACATAATCCATGGCCCGCTAGTTAACCTATATAGTACAAGGGCCCATTAGTTAACCTAGATCGTGTAAGTGTCCGCTAGTTAACCTACATAGTCCAAATGCCCGCTAGTTAACCTATATACCAAGTGCCCGCTACGTAACCTAGATAGTCCAAGGGCACGCTAGTTAACCTACATAGTACAAGTGCCTGCTAGGCAACCTAGATTGTCCAAGTGCCCGCTAAGGAACCTACATAGTCCAAGTGCACGATAGTTAACCTAGATAGTCCAAGTGCCGCTAGGTAACCTACATAGTGCAAGTGTCCCCTAGTTAACCTACATAGTCCAAGTGCCCGCTATTTAACATAGATAGTCCAAGTGCCCTCTAGGGAACGTACATAGTCCAAGTGCCCGCTAGGTAACCTAGATAGTGCAAGTGCCCGGTAGTTAACCTACATAGTCCAAGTGACCGCTACGTAACCTAGATAGTCTAAGGGCCCGCTAGTTAACCTACATAGTCCAAGTGCCCGGTAGTTAACTTACATAGTTCAAGTGCCCGTAAGGAACATATATAGTCCAAGTGCCCGCTAGGGAACATACAGAGTCTAAGTGCCCGCTAGGGAACCTATGTAGTCCAAGTGCCCGCTAGGGAATCTACATATTCCAAGGGCCCGTTAGTTAACGTAGATAGTCCAAGTGCCGCTAGTTAATCTACATAGCTCAAGGACCCGCTAGTTAACCTACATAGTCCAAGTGCCGAAAGGGAACCTACATATTCCAAGTGCCCGTTAGGGAACCTAAATAATCCAAGTGCCCGCAGGGAACCTATATAGTCCAAGTGCCCGCTAGGGAACCTACATATTCAAAGTGCCCGCTAGGGAACCTGCATTGGGCAAGTGCTCGCTAGTTAACCTAGATAGTCCAAGTGCCCGCTAGTTAACTTACATAGTCCAAGGTCAGCTAGTTAACCTAGATAGTCCAAGTGCCCGCTAGTTAACCTACATAGTCCAAGGTCAGCTAGTTAACCTAGATAGTCCAAGTGCCCGCTAGTTAACCTACATAGTCCAAGAACCCGCTATTTAACCTAGATAGTCCAAGTGCCGGATAGTTTACCTACATAGTCCTCGAACTCGCTAGTTAAGCTAGATATTCCAAGTGCCCGCTAGTTAACCTAGATCTTCCAAGTGTCCGCTAGTTAACCTACATAGTCCAAGTTCCCGTTAGGTAACCTAGATAGTAAAAGTGCCCGCAACGTAACCTACATAGTCCAAGTGCCCGCTAGGTAACCTAGATATTCCAAGTTCCTGTTAACTAACCTAGATAATCCAAGTGCCCGCTAGGTAACCTACATAGTCCAAGTGCCCTTTCATTAACCTAGATAGTCCAAGTGCCCGCTAGGTAACCTACAGAGTCAAAGGGTCCGCTAGGTAACCTATATAGTCCAAGTGCCCGTTACCTAACCTAGATAGTCCAATTGCCCGCTATGCAACATACATAGTCCAAGTGCCCGCTAGTTAACCTACATAGTCCAAGTGCCCACTAGGTAACCTAGATAGTCCAAGTGCCTGCTAGGTAACTTACATAGTACAATTGCCCGCTAGGCAACCTAGATAGTCCAAGTGCCCGTTCGTTAACCTAGATAGCCAAGTGCCCGCTAGGTAAACTAGACAGTCCAAGTGTCTGCTAGGTAACCTACATAGCCCAAATGCCCGTTCGTTAACCTACATAGTCCAAGGGCCCACTAGTTAACCTAGATCGCCTAAGTGTCCTCTACTTAACCTACATAGTCCAAATGCACGCTAGCTAACCTACATAGTCCAAGTGCCGCTAGGTAACCTACATAGTGCAAGTGTCCCCTAGTTAACCTACATAGTCCAAGTAGCCGGTAGTTAACATAGATAGTCCAAGTGCCCACTAATTAACATAGATAGTCCAAGTGTCCGCTAGGGAACATACATAGTCCAAGTGCCCGGTAGGTAACCTAGATAGTGAATGTGCCCGGTAGTTAACCTACATAGTCCAAGTGCCCGCTAGGTAACCTAGATAGTCCAAGGGCCCGCTAGTTAACCTACATAGTCCAAGTGCCCGGTAGTTAACTTACATAGTCCAAGTGCCCCCTCTGGAACCTACATAGTCCAAGTGCCTGCTAGGGAACCTACATAGTTCAAGTGTCCGTAGGGAACACACAGAATCCAAGTGCCCGCTAGGGAATCTACATAGTCCAAGGGCCCGCTAGTTAACGTAGATAGTCCAAGTACCCGCTAGTTAACCTAGATCGTCCAAGTGCCCGCTAGTTAACTTACATAGTCCAAGGTCAGCTAGTTAACCTAGATAGTCCAAGTGCCCGCTAGTTAACCTACATAGTCCAAGGTCAGCTAGTTAACCTAGATAGTCCAAGTGCCCGCTAGTTAACCTACATAGTCCAAGAACCCGCTATTTAACCTAGATAGTCCAAGTGCCGGATAGTTTACCTACATAGTCCTCGAACTCGCTAGTTAAGCTAGATATTCCAAGTGCCCGCTAGTTAACCTAGATCTTCCAAGTGTCCGCTAGTTAACCTACATAGTCCAAGTTCCCGTTAGGTAACCTAGATAGTAAAAGTGCCCGCAACGTAACCTACATAGTCCAAGTGCCCGCTAGGTAACCTAGATATTCCAAGTTCCTGTTAACTAACCTAGATAATCCAAGTGCCCGCTAGGTAACCTACATAGTCCAAGTGCCCTTTCATTAACCTAGATAGTCCAAGTGCCCGCTAGGTAACCTACAGAGTCAAAGGGTCCGCTAGGTAACCTATATAGTCCAAGTGCCCGTTACCTAACCTAGATAGTCCAATTGCCCGCTATGCAACATACATAGTCCAAGTGCCCGCTAGTTAACCTACATAGTCCAAGTGCCCACTAGGTAACCTAGATAGTCCAAGTGCCTGCTAGGTAACTTACATAGTCCAAATGCCCGCTAGGCAACCTAGATAGTCCAAGTGCCCGTTCGTTAACCTAGATAGCCAAGTGCCCGCTAGGTAAACTAGACAGTCCAAGTGTCTGCTAGGTAACCTACATAGCCCAAATGCCCGTTCGTTAACCTACATAGTCCAAGGGCCCACTAGTTAACCTAGATCGCCTAAGTGTCCTCTACTTAACCTACATAGTCCAAATGCACGCTAGCTAACCTACATAGTCCAAGTGCCGCTAGGTAACCTACATAGTGCAAGTGTCCCCTAGTTAACCTACATAGTCCAAGTAGCCGGTAGTTAACATAGATAGTCCAAGTGCCCACTAATTAACATAGATAGTCCAAGTGTCCGCTAGGGAACATACATAGTCCAAGTGCCCGGTAGGTAACCTAGATAGTGAATGTGCCCGGTAGTTAACCTACATAGTCCAAGTGCCCGCTAGGTAACCTAGATAGTCCAAGGGCCCGCTAGTTAACCTACATAGTCCAAGTGCCCGGTAGTTAACTTACATAGTCCAAGTGCCCCCTCTGGAACCTACATAGTCCAAGTGCCTGCTAGGGAACCTACATAGTTCAAGTGTCCGTAGGGAACACACAGAATCCAAGTGCCCGCTAGGGAATCTACATAGTCCAAGGGCCCGCTAGTTAACGTAGATAGTCCAAGTACCCGCTAGTTAACCTAGATCGTCCAAGTGCACGCTAGTTAACCTACTTAGTCCAAGGGCCCGCTAGTTAACCTATATAGTCCAAGTGCCCGCTAGGGAACCTACATAGTCAAATTGCCCGCTAGGGAACCTACATAGTCCAAGTGCCCGCTAGTTAACCTAGATAGTCCAAGTGCCCGCTAGTTAACCTAGATAGTCCAAGTGCCCGCTAGTTAACCAGGATCATCAAAGTGCCCTCTAGTTAACTTACATAGTCCAAAGGCCTGCTAGTTAACCTACATAGAGTAAGGGCCCTCTAGTTAACCTTGATAGTACAAGTGCCCGCTAGTTAACCTACATAGTCCAAGTTCCCGCAAGGTAACCTAGACAGTCCAAGTGACCTTTAGGTTACCTACATAGTCCAAGTGCCCGTTCGTTAACCTACATAGTCCAAGTGCCCGCTAGGTAACGTAGATAGCCCAAGTGCCCGCTAGGGAACGTACATAGTCCAAGTGCCTGCTAGGTAACCTAGATAGTCCAAATGCCCGCTAGTTAACCAACATAGTCCAAGTGCCTCCTAGGTAAACTACACAGTCCAAGTGCCCACTAGGTAACCTAGACAGTCCAAGTACCCGATAGGGAACCTACATAGTCCAAGTGCTCGCTAGGCAACCTACATAGTCCAAGTGCCCGCTAGGTAACTTAGATAGTCCAATTGCCCGTTAGCTAACCTAGATAGTCGAAGTGTCCGCTAGTTAACCTACATAGTCCAAGTGCCCGTTCGTTAACCTAGATGGGCCAAGTGCCTGCTAGGTAACCTAGACAGTCCAAGTGCCGGCTAGGTTACCTACATAGTCCAAGTGCACGTTCGTTAACCTAGATAGTCAAAGTGCCTACTAGGTAACTTAAATAGTCCAAGTGCTCGCTAGGGAACCTACATAGTCCAAGTGCCCGCTAGGTAACCTAGATAGTCCAATTGCCCGTTAGCTAACCTAGATAGTCGAAGTGCCCGCTAGGAAACCTAGATAGTCCAAGGGCCCGCTAGTTAATCTAGATAGTCCAAGTGTCCGCTAGGAAACCTAGATAGTCCAAGTGCCCGCTAGGGTATGTACGTAGTTCAAGTTCCCGCTAGGTAACCTAGATTGTCCAAGTGTCCGCAAGTTAACCTACGTAGTCCAAGTGCCCGCTAGGTAACCTAGATAGTCCAAGGTCCTGCTAGTTAACCTACATAGTCCAATGCCCGATAGTGAACATACAAAGTCCAAGTGCCCGCTGAGGAACCTACATAGTCCAAGTGCCCGATAGGGAACCTACATATTCCAAGTGCCCATTAGGGAACCTAGATAGTCCAAGTGCCCGTAGGGAACCTATATTGTCCAAGTGCCCGCTAGGGAAACTACATAGTCAAAGTGCCCGCTAGGGAACCTGCATTGTACAAGTGCCCGCTAATTAACCTAGATAGTCCAAGTGCCCGCTAGTTAACCTAGACAGTCCAAGTGCCCGCTGGTTAACCTTGATCATACAAGTGCCCGCTAGTTAACCTACATAGTCCAAGTGCCTGTTAGGGAACCTACATAGTCCAAGTGCCCGCAGAGGAACCTACATAGTCCAAGTGCCCGTTAGGGAACCTAGATAGTCCAAGTGCCCGTAGGGAACCTATATAGTCCAAGTGCCCGCTAGGGAACCTACATAGTTAAAGTGCCCGCTAGGGAGCCTGCATTGTGCAAGTGCCCGCTAGTTAACCTAGATAGTCCAAGTGCCCGCTAGTTAACCTAGATTGTGGAAGTGCCCGATAGTTAACCTACATAGTCCAAGGTCAGCTAGTTAACCTAGATAGTCCAAGTGCCCGCTAGTTAACCTACATAGTCCAAGAACCTGCTAGTTAACCTAGATAGTCCAAGTGCCCGATAGTTAACCTACATAGTCCAAGGGCCCGCTAGTTAACCTAGATATTCCAAGTGCCCGCTTGTTAACCTAGATCGTCCAAGTGTACGCTAGTTAACCTACATAGTCCAAGTTCCCATTAGGTAACCTAGATAGTACAAGTGCCTGCAAGGTAACCTACATAGTCCAAGTGCCCGCTAGGTAACCTAGATATTCCAAGTTCCTGTTAGCTAACCTAGATAATCCAAGTGCCCGCTAGGTAACCTACATAGTCCAAGGGCCCGCTAGGTAACCTATATAGTCCAAGTGCCCGCTAAGAAACCAAGATAGTCCAAGTGCCCGCTAGGTAACCTACATAGTCCATGTTCCCGCTACGTAACCTAGATAGTCCAAGTGCCCGTTACCTAACCTAGATAATCCAATTGCCCGCTATGCAACATACATAGTCCAAGTGCCCATTCGTTAACCTAGAAGTCCAAGTGCCCGTTAGGTAACCTACATAGTCCAAATGCCCGTTCGGTAACCTAGATAGTCCAAGTGCCCGCTAATTAACCTACATAGTCCAAGTGCCCGCTAGGTAACCTAGATAGTGCAAGTGCCCGCTAGGTAACCTACATAGTCCAAGTGCCCGCTAGTTAACCTAGATAGTCCAAGTGCCCGTTCATTAACCTAGATAGTCCAAGTGCCCGCTAGGTCACCTAGACAGTCCAAGTGCCTGCTAGGTAACTTACATTGTCCAAATGCCCCTTCGTTAACCTACACAGTCCAAGGGCCCATTATTTAACCTGGATCGTCCAAGTGTCTTTGGTTAACCTACATAGTCCAAGTGCCCGCAAGGTAACCTATATAGTCCAAGTTCCAGCTATGTAACCTAGATAGTCCAAGGGCCCGCTAGTTAACCTACATAGTCCAAGTGCCCGCTAGGTAAACTAGATAGTCCAAGTGCCCGCTAAGGAACCTACATAGTCCAAGTGCACGCTAGTTAACCCAGATAGTCCAAGTGCCCGCTAGTTAACCTAGATAGTCCAAGTGCCGCTGGGTAACCTACATAGTGCAAGTGTCCCCTAGTTAACCTACATAGTCCAAGTGCCCGCTAGTTAACATAGATAGTCCAAGTGCCCTCTAGGGAACGTACATAGTCCAAGTGCCCGCTAGGTAACCTAGATAGTGCAAGTGCCCGTTAGTTAACCTACATAGTCCAAGTGCCCGCTAGGTAACCTAGATAGTCTAAGGGCCCGCTAGTTAACCTACATAGTCCAAGTGCCCGCTAGGGAACATTCAGAGTCTAAGTGCCCGCTAGGGAACCTATGTAGTTCAAGTGCCGCTAGGGAATCTACATAGTCCAAGGGCCCGTTAGTTAACGTAGATAGTCCAAGTGACGCTAGTTAATCTACATAGTTCAAGGTCCCGCTACTTAACCTACATAGTCCAAGTGCCTGATAGGGAACCTACATAGTCCAAGTGCCCGCAGAGGAACCTACATAGTCCAAGTGCCCGATAGGGAACCTACATATTCCAAGTGCCCGTTAGGGAACCTAGATAGTCCAAGTGCCCGCAGGGAACCTATATAGTCCAAGTGCCCGCTAGGGAACCTGCATTGTGCAAGTGCCCGCTAGTTAACCTAGATAGTCCAAGTGCCGGCTAGTTAACTTACATAGTGCAAGGTCAGCTAGTTAACCTAGATAGTCCAAGTGCCCACTAGTTAACCTACATAGTCCGAGGTCAGCTAGTTAACCTAGATAGTCCAAGTGCCCGCTAGTTAACCTACATAGTCCAAGAACCCGTTAGTTAACCTAGATAGTCCAAGTGCCCGATAGTTAACCTACATAGTTCTCGGGCTCGCTAGTTAACCTAGATATTCCAAGTGCCCGCTAGTTAACCTAGATCGTCCATGTGTCCACTAGTTAACCTACATAGTCCAAGTTCCCGTTAGGTAACCTAGATAGTAAAAGTGCCCGCAACGTAACCTACATAGTCCAAGTGCCCGCTAGGTAACCTAGATATTCCAAGTTCCTGTTAACTAACCTAGATAATCCAAGTGCCCGCTAGGTAACCTACATAGTCCAAGTGCCCTTTCGTTAACCTAGATAGTCCAAGTGCCCGCTAGGTAACCTACAGAGTCAAAGGGTCCGCTAGGTAACCTATATAGTCCAATTGCCCGTTACCTAACCTAGATAGTCCAATTGCCCGCTATGCAACATACATAGTCCAAGTGCCCGCTAGTTAACCTACATAGTCCAAGTGCCCACTAGGTAACCTAGATAGTCCAAGTGCCCGCTAGGTAACTTACATAGTCCAAATGCCCGCTAGGCAACCTAGATAGTCCAAGTGCCCGTTCGTTAACCTAGATAGCCAAGTGCCCGCTAGGTAACCTAGACAGTCCAAGTGCCCGCTAGGTAACCTACAGAGTCAAAGGGTCCGCTAGGTAACTTATATAGTCCAAGTGCCCGTTAACTAACCTAGATAGTCCAATTGCCCGCTATGCAACATACATAGTCCAAGTGCCCGCTAGTTAACCTATATAGTCCAAGTGCCCGCTAGGTAACCTAGATAGTCCAAGTGCCCGCTAGGTAACTTACATAGTCCAAATCCCGCTAGGCAACCTAGATAGTCCAAGTGCCCGTTCGTTAACCTAGATAGCCAAGTGCCCGCTAGGTAAACTAGACAGTCCAAGTGTCTGCTAGGTAACCTACATAGCCCAAATGCCCGTTCGTTAACCTACATAGTCCAAGGGCCCACTAGTTAACCTAGATCGTCTAAGTGTCCTCTACTTAACCTACATAGTCCAAATGCACGCTAGTTAACCTACATAGTCCAAGTGCCGCTAGGTAACCTACATAGTGCAAGTGTCCCCTAGTTAACCTACATAGTCCAAGTAGCCGGTAGTTAACATAGATAGTCCAAGTGCCCACTAGTTAACATAGATAGTCCAAGTGTCCGCTAGGGAACATACATAGTCCAAGTGCCCGCTAGGTAACCTAGATAGTGAATGTGCCCGGTAGTTAACCTACATAGTCCAAGTGCCCGCTAGGTAACCTAGATAGTCCAAGGGCCCGCTAGTTAATCTAGATAGTCCAAGTGTCCGCTAGGAAACCTAGATAGTCCAAGTGCCCGCTAGGGTATGTACGTAGTTCAAGTTCCCGCTAGGTAACCTAGATTGTCCAAGTGTCCGCAAGTTAACCTACATAGTCCAAGTGCCCGCTAGGTAACCTAGATAGTCCAAGGTCCTGCTAGTTAACCTACATAGTCCAATGCCCGATAGTGAACATACAAAGTTCAAGTGCCCGCTGAGGAACCTACATAGTCCAAGTGCCCGATAGGGAACCTACATATTCCAAGTGCCCATTAGGGAACCTAGATAGTCCAAGTGCCCGTAGGGAACCTATATTGTCCAAGTGCCCGCTAGGGAAACTACATAGTCAAAGTGCCCGCTAGGGAACCTGCATTGTATAAGTGCCCGCTAATTAACCTAGATAGTCCAAGTGCCCGCTAGTTAACCTAGACAGTCCAAGTGCCCGCTGGTTAACCTTGATCATACAAGTGCCCGCTAGTTAACCTACATAGTCCAAGTGCCTGTTAGGGAACCTACATAGTCCAAGTGCCCGCAGAGGAACCTACATAGTCCAAGTGCCCGTTAGGGAACCTAGATAGTCCAAGTGCCCGTAGGGAACCTATATAGTCCAAGTGCCCGCTAGGGAACCTACATAGTTAAAGTGCCCGCTTGGGAGCCTGCATTGTGCAAGTGCCCGCTAGTTAACCTAGATAGTCCAAGTGCCCGCTAGTTAACCTAGATTGTGGAAGTGCCCGATAGTTAACCTACATAGTCCAAGGTCAGCTAGTTAACCTAGATAGTCCAAGTGCCCGCTAGTTAACCTACATAGTCCAAGAACCTGCTAGTTAACCTAGATAGTCCAAGTGCCCGATAGTTAACCTACATAGTCCAAGGGCCCGCTAGTTAACCTAGATATTCCAAGTGCCCGCTTGTTAACCTAGATCGTCCAAGTGTACGCTAGTTAACCTACATAGTCCAAGTTCCCATTAGGTAACCTAGATAGTACAAGTGCCTGCAAGGTAACCTACATAGTCCAAGTGCCCGCTAGGTAACCTAGATATTCCAAGTTCCTGTTAGCTAACCTAGATAATCCAAGTGCCCGCTAGGTAACCTACATAGTCCAAGGGCCCGCTAGGTAACCTATATAGTCCAAGTGCCCGCTAAGAAACCAAGATAGTCCAAGTGCCCGCTAGGTAACCTACATAGTCCATGTTCCCGCTACGTAACCTAGATAGTCCAAGTGCCCGTTACCTAACCTAGATAATCCAATTGCCCGCTATGCAACATACATAGTCCAAGTGCCCATTCGTTAACCTAGAAGTCCAAGTGCCCGTTAGGTAACCTACATAGTCCAAATGCCCGTTCGGTAACCTAGATAGTCCAAGTGCCCGCTAATTAACCTACATAGTCCAAGTGCCCGCTAGGTAACCTAGATAGTGCAAGTGCCCACTAGGTAACCTACATAGTCCAAGTGCCCGCTAGTTAACCTAGATAGTCCAAGTGCCCGTTCGTTAACCTAGATAGTCCAAGTGCCCGCTAGGTCACCTAGACAGTCCAAGTGCCTGCTAGGTAACTTACATTGTCCAAATGCCCCTTCGTTAACCTACACAGTCCAAGGGCCCATTATTTAACCTGGATCGTCCAAGTGTCTTCGGTTAACCTACATAGTCCAAGTGCCCGCAAGGTAACCTATATAGTCCAAGTTCCAGCTATGTAACCTAGATAGTCCAAGGGCCCGCCTGTTAACCTACATAGTCCAAGTGCCCGCTAGGTAAACTAGATAGTCCAAGTGCCCGCTAAGGAACCTACATAGTCCAAGTGCACGCTAGTTAACCCAGATAGTCCAAGTGCCCGCTAGTTAACCTAGATAGTCCAAGTGCCGCTAGGTAACCTACATAGTGCAAGTGTCCCCTAGTTAACCTACATAGTCCAAGTGCCCGCTAGTTAACATAGATAGTCCAAGTGCCCTCTAGGGAACGTACATAGTCCAAGTGCCCGCTAGGTAACCTAGATAGTGCAAGTGCCCGGTAGTTAACCTACATAGTCCAAGTGCCCGCTAGGTAACCTAGATAGTCTAAGGGCCCGCTAGTTAACCTACATAGTCCAAGTGCCCGGTAGTTAACTTACATAGTTCAAGTGTCCGTAAGGAACATATATAGTCCAAGTGCCCGCTAGGGAACATTCAGAGTCTAAGTGCCCGCTAGGGAACCTACGTATTTCAAGTGCCCGCTAGGGAATCTACATAGTCCAAGGGCCCGTTAGTTAACGTAGATAGTCCAAGTGCCGCTAGTTAATCTACATAGTTCAAGGTCCCGCTACTTAACCTACATAGTCCAAGTGCCTGATAGGGAACCTACATAGTCCAAGTGCCCGCAGAGGAACCTACATAGTCCAAGTGCCCGATAGGGAACCTACATATTCCAAGTGCCCGTTAGGGAACCTAGATAGTCCAAGTGCCCGCAGGGAACCTATATAGTCCAAGTGCCCGCTAGGGAACCTGCATTGTGCAAGTGCCCGCTAGTTAACCTAGATAGTCCAAGTGCCCGCTAGTTAACTTACATAGTCCAAGGTCAGCTAGTTAACCTAGATAGTCCAAGTGCCCGCTAGTTAACCTACATAGTCCGAGGTCAGCTAGTTAACCTAGATAGTCCAAGTGCCCGCTAGTTAACCTACATAGTCCAAGAACCCGCTAGTTAACCTAGATAGTCCAAGTGCCCGATAGTTAACCTACATAGTTCTCGGGCTCGCTAGTTAACCTAGATATTCCAAGTGCCCGCTAGTTAACCTAGATCGTCCATGTGTCCGCTAGTTAACCTACATAATCCAAGTTCCCGTTAGGTAACCTAGATAGTAAAAGTGCCCGCAACGTAACCTACATAGTCCAAGTGCCCGCTAGGTAACCTAGATATTCCAAGTTCCTGTTAACTAACCTAGATAATCCAAGTGCCCGCTAGGTAACCTACATAGTCCAAGTGCCCTTTCGTTAACCTAGATAGTCCAAGTGCCCGCTAGGTAACCTACAGAGTCAAAGGGTCCGCTAGGTAACCTATATAGTCCAAGTGCCCGTTACCTAACCTAGATAGTCCAGTTGCCCGCTATGCAACATACATAGTCCAAGTGCCCGCTAGTTAACCTACATAGTCCAAGTGCCCACTAGGTAACCTAGATAGTCCAAGTGCCCGCTAGGTAACTTACATAGTCCAAATGCCCGCTAGGCAACCTAGATAGTCCAAGTGCCCGTTCGTTAACCTAGATAGCCAAGTGCCCGCTAGGTAAACTAGACAGTCCAAGTGTCTGCTAGGTAACCTACATAGCCCAAATGCCCGTTCGTTAACCTACATAGTCCAAGGGCCCACTAGTTAACCTAGATCGTCTAAGTGTCCTCTACTTAACCTACATAGTCCAAATGCACGCTAGTTAACCTACATAGTCCAAGTGCCGCTAGGTAACCTACATAGTGCAAGTGTCCCCTAGTTAACCTACATAGTCCAAGTAGCCGGTAGTTGACATAGATAGTCCAAGTGCCCACTAGTTAACATAGATAGTCCAAGTGTCCGCTAGGGAACATACATAGTCCAAGTGCCCGCTAGGTAACCTAGATAGTCCAAGTGCCCGCTAATTAACCTACATAGTCCAAGTGCCCGCTAGGTAACCTAGATAGTGCAAGTGCCCACTAGGTAACCTACATAGTCCAAGTGCCCGCTAGTTAACCTAGATAGTCCAAGTACCCGTTCGTTAACCTAGATAGTCCAAGTGCCCGCTAGGTCACCTAGACAGTCCAAGTGCCTGCTAGGTAACTTACATTGTCCAAATGCCCCTTCGTTAACCTACACAGTCCAAGGGCCCATTATTTAACCTGGATCGTCCAAGTGTCTTTGGTTAACCTACATAGTCCAAGTGCCCGCAAGGTAACCTATATAGTCCAAGTTCCAGCTATGTAACCTAGATAGTCCAAGGGCCCGCTAGTTAACCTACATAGTCCAAGTGCCCGCTAGGTAAACTAGATAGTCCAAGTGCCCGCTAAGGAACCTACATAGTCCAAGTGCACGCTAGTTAACCCAGATAGTCCAAGTGCCCGCTAGTTAACCTAGATAGTCCAAGTGCCGCTAGGTAACCTACATAGTGCAAGTGTCCCCTAGTTAACCTACATAGTCCAAGTGCCCGCTAGTTAACATAGATAGTCCAAGTGCCCTCTAGGGAACGTACATAGTCCAAGTGCCCGCTAGGTAACCTAGATAGTGCAAGTGCCCGGTAGTTAACATACATAGTCCAAGTGCCCGCTAGGTAACCTAGATAGTCTAAGGGCCCGCTAGTTAACCTACATAGTCCAAGTGCCCGCTAGGGAACATTCAGAGTCTAAGTGCCCGCTAGGGAACCTACGTAGTTCAAGTGCCCGCTAGGGAATCTACATAGTCCAAGGGCCCGTTAGTTAACGTAGATAGTCCAAGTGCCGCTAGTTAATCTACATAGTTCAAGGTCCCGCTACTTAACCTACATAGTCCAAGTGCCTGATAGGGAACCTACATAGTCCAAGTGCCCGCAGAGGAACCTACATAGTCCAAGTGCCCGATAGGGAACCTACATATTCCAAGTGCCCGTTAGGGAACCTAGATAGTCCAAGTGCCCGCAGGGAACCTATATAGTCCAAGTGCCCGCTAGGGAACCTGCATTGTGCAAGTGCCCGCTAGTTAACCTAGATAGTCCAAGTGCCCGCTAGTTAACTTACATAGTCCAAGGTCAGCTAGTTAACCTAGATAGTCCAAGTGCCCGCTAGTTAACCTACATAGTCCGAGGTCAGCTAGTTAACCTAGATAGTCCAAGTGCCCGCTAGTTAACCTACATAGTCCAAGAACCCGCTAGTTAACCTAGATAGTCCAAGTGCCCGATAGTTAACCTACATAGTTCTCGGGCTCGCTAGTTAACCTAGATATTCCAAGTGCCCGCTAGTTAACCTAGATCGTCCATGTGTCCGCTAGTTAACCTACATAGTCCAAGTTCCCGTTAGGTAACCTAGATAGTAAAAGTGCCCACAATGTAACCTACATAGTCCAAGTGCCCGCTAGGTAACCTAGATATTCCAAGTTCCTGTTAACTAACCTAGATAATCCAAGTGCCCGCTAGGTAACCTACATAGTCCAAGTGCCCTTTCGTTAACCTAGATAGTCCAAGTGCCCGCTAGGTAACCTACAGAGTCAAAGGGTCCACTAGGTAACCTATATAGTCCAAGTGCCCGTTACCTAACCTAGATAGTCCAATTGCCCGCTATGCAACATACATAGTCCAAGTGCCCGCTAGTTAACCTACATAGTCCAAGTGCCCACTAGGTAACCTAGATAGTCCAAGTGCCCGCTAGGTAACTTACATAGTCCAAATGCCCGCTAGGCAACCTAGATAGTCCAAGTGCCCGTTCGTTAACCTAGATAGCCAAGTGCCCGCTAGGTAAACTAGACAGTCCAAGTGTCTGCTAGGTAACCTACATAGCCCAAATGCCCGTTCGTTAACCTACATAGTCCAAGGGCCCACTAGTTAACCTAGATCGTCTAAGTGTCCTCTACTTAACCTACATAGTCCAAATGCACGCTAGTTAACCTACATAGTCCAAGTGCCGCTAGGTAACCTACATAGTGCAAGTGTCCCCTAGTTAACCTACATAGTCCAAGTAGCCGGTAGTTGACATAGATAGTCCAAGTGCCCACTAGTTAACATAGATAGTCCAAGTGTCCGCTAGGGAACATACATAGTCCAAGTGCCCGCTAGGTAACCTAGATAGTGAATGTGCCCGGTAGTTAACCTACATAGTCCAAGTGCCCGCTAGGTAACCTAGATAGTCCAAGTGCCCGCTAATTAACCTACATAGTCCAAGTGCCCGCTAGGTAACCTAGATAGTGCAAGTGCCCACTAGGTAACCTACATAGTCCAAGTGTCCGCTAGTTAACCTAGATAGTCCAAGTACCCGTTCGTTAACCTAGATAGTCCAAGTGCCCGCTAGGTCACCTAGACAGTCCAAGTGCCTGCTAGGTAACTTACATTGTCCAAATGCCCCTTCGTTAACCTACACAGTCCAAGGGCCCATTATTTAACCTGGATCGTCCAAGTGTCTTTGGTTAACCTACATAGTCCAAGTGCCCGCAAGGTAACCTATATAGTCCAAGTTCCAGCTATGTAACCTAGATAGTCCAAGGGCCCGCTAGTTAACCTACATAGTCCAAGTGCCCGCTAGGTAAACTAGATAGTCCAAGTGCCCGCTAAGGAACCTACATAGTCCAAGTGCACGCTAGTTAACCCAGATAGTCCAAGTGCCCGCTAGTTAACCTAGATAGTCCAAGTGCCGCTAGGTAACCTACATAGTGCAAGTGTCCCCTAGTTAACCTACATAGTCCAAGTGCCCGCTAGTTAACATAGATAGTCCAAGTGCCCTCTAGGGAACGTACATAGTCCAAGTGCCCGCTAGGTAACCTAGATAGTGCAAGTGCCCGGTAGTTAACATACATAGTCCAAGTGCCCGCTAGGTAACCTAGATAGTCTAAGGGCCCGCTAGTTAACCTACATAGTCCAAGTGCCCGCTAGGGAACATTCAGAGTCTAAGTGCCCGCTAGGGAACCTACGTAGTTCAAGTGCCCGCTAGGGAATCTACATAGTCCAAGGGCCCGTTAGTTAACGTAGATAGTCCAAGTGCCGCTAGTTAATCTACATAGTTCAAGGTCCCGCTACTTAACCTACATAGTCCAAGTGCCTGATAGGGAACCTACATAGTCCAAGTGCCCGCAGAGGAACCTACATAGTCCAAGTGCCCGATAGGGAACCTACATATTCCAAGTGCCCCTTAGGGAACCTAGATAGTCCAAGTGCCCGCAGGGAACCTATATAGTCCAAGTGCCCGCTAGGGAACCTGCATTGTGCAAGTGCCCGCTAGTTAACCTAGATAGTCCAAGTGCCCGCTAGTTAACTTACATAGTCCAAGGTCAGCTAGTTAACCTAGATAGTCCAAGTGCCCGCTAGTTAACCTACATAGTCCGAGGTCAGCTAGTTAACCTAGATAGTCCAAGTGCCCGCTAGTTAACCTACATAGTCCAAGAACCCGCTAGTTAACCTAGATAGTCCAAGTGCCCGATAGTTAACCTACATAGTTCTCGGGCTCGCTAGTTAACCTAGATATTCCAAGTGCCCGCTAGTTAACCTAGATCGTCCATGTGTCCGCTAGTTAACCTACATAGTCCAAGTTCCCGTTAGGTAACCTAGATAGTAAAAGTGCCCGCAATGTAACCTACATAGTCCAAGTGCCCGCTAGGTAACCTAGATATTCCAAGTTCCTGTTAACTAACCTAGATAATCCAAGTGCCCGCTAGGTAACCTACATAGTCCAAGTGCCCTTTCGTTAACGTAGATAGTCCAAGTGCCCGCTAGGTAACCTACAGAGTCAAAGGGTCCACTAGGTAACCTATATAGTCCAAGTGCCCGTTACCTAACCTAGATAGTCCAATTGCCCGCTATGCAACATACATAGTCCAAGTGCCCGCTAGTTAACCTACATAGTCCAAGTGCCCACTAGGTAACCTAGATAGTCCAAGTGCCCGCTAGGTAACTTACATAGTCCAAATGCCCGCTAGGCAACCTAGATAGTCCAAGTGCCCGTTCGTTAACCTAGATAGCCAAGTGCCCGCTAGGTAAACTAGACAGTCCAAGTGTCTGCTAGGTAACCTACATAGCCCAAATGCCCGTTCGTTAACCTACATAGTCCAAGGGCCCACTAGTTAACCTAGATCGTCTAAGTGTCCTCTACTTAACCTACATAGTCCAAATGCACGCTAGTTAACCTACATAGTCCAAGTGCCGCTAGGTAACCTACATAGTGCAAGTGTCCCCTAGTTAACCTACATAGTCCAAGTAGCCGGTAGTTGACATAGATAGTCCAAGTGCCCACTAGTTAACATAGATAGTCCAAGTGTCCGCTAGGGAACATACATAGTCCAAGTGCCCGCTAGGTAACCTAGATAGTGAATGTGCCCGGTAGTTAACCTACATAGTCCAAGTGCCCGCTAGGTAACCTAGATAGTCCAAGTGCCCGCTAATTAACCTACATAGTCCAAGTGCCCGCTAGGTAACCTAGATAGTGCAAGTGCCCACTAGGTAACCTACATAGTCCAAGTGCCCGCTAGTTAACCTAGATAGTCCAAGTGCCCGTTCGTTAACCTAGATAGTCCAAGTGCCCGCTAGGTCACCTAGACAGTCCAAGTGCCTGCTAGGTAACTTACATTGTCCAAATGCCCCTTCGTTAACCTACACAGTCCAAGGGCCCATTATTTAACCTGGATCGTCCAAGTGTCTTTGGTTAACCTACATAGTCCAAGTGCCCGCAAGGTAACCTATATAGTCCAAGTTCCAGCTATGTAACCTAGATAGTCCAAGGGCCCGCTAGTTAACCTACATAGTCCAAGTGCCCGCTAGGTAAACTAGATAGTCCAAGTGCCCGCTAAGGAACCTACATAGTCCAAGTGCACGCTAGTTAACCCAGATAGTCCAAGTGCCCGCTAGTTAACCTAGATAGTCCAAGTGCCGCTAGGTAACCTACATAGTGCAAGTGTCCCCTAGTTAACCTACATAGTCCAAGTGCCCGCTAGTTAACATAGATAGTCCAAGTGCCCTCTAGGGAACGTACATAGTCCAAGTGCCCGCTAGGTAACCTAGATAGTGCAAGTGCCCGGTAGTTAACCTACATAGTCCAAGTGCCCGCTAGGTAACCTAGATAGTCTAAGGGCCCGCTAGTTAACCTACATAGTCCAAGTGCCCGGTAGTTAACTTACATAGTTCAAGTGTCCGTAAGGAACATATATAGTCCAAGTGCCCGCTAGGGAACATTCAGAGTCTAAGTGCCCGCTAGGGAACCTACGTATTTCAAGTGCCCGCTAGGGAATCTACATAGTCCAAGGGCCCGTTAGTTAACGTAGATAGTCCAAGTGCCGCTAGTTAATCTACATAGTTCAAGGTCCCGCTACTTAACCTACATAGTCCAAGTGCCTGATAGGGAACCTACATAGTCCAAGTGCCCGCAGAGGAACCTACATAGTCCAAGTGCCCGATAGGGAACCTACATATTCCAAGTGCCCGTTAGGGAACCTAGATAGTCCAAGTGCCCGCAGGGAACCTATATAGTCCAAGTGCCCGCTAGGGAACCTGCATTGTGCAAGTGCCCGCTAGTTAACCTAGATAGTCCAAGTGCCCGCTAGTTAACTTACATAGTCCAAGGTCAGCTAGTTAACCTAGATAGTCCAAGTGCCCGCTAGTTAACCTACATAGTCCGAGGTCAGCTAGTTAACCTAGATAGTCCAAGTGCCCGCTAGTTAACCTACATAGTCCAAGAACCCGCTAGTTAACCTAGATAATCCAAGTGCCCGATAGTTAACCTACATAGTTCTCGGGCTCGCTAGTTAACCTAGATATTCCAAGTGCCCGCTAGTTAACCTAGATCGTCCATGTGTCCACTAGTTAACCTACATAGTCCAAGTTCCCGTTAGGTAACCTAGATAGTAAAAGTGCCCGCAACGTAACCTACATAGTCCAAGTGCCCGCTAGGTAACCTAGATATTCCAAGTTCCTGTTAACTAACCTAGATAATCCAAGTGCCCGCTAGGTAACCTACATAGTCCAAGTGCCCTTTCGTTAACCTAGATAGTCCAAGTGCCCGCTAGGTAACCTACAGAGTCAAAGGGTCCGCTAGGTAACCTATATAGTCCAAGTGCCCATTACCTAACCTAGATAGTCCAATTGCCCGCTATGCAACATACATAGTCCAAGTGCCCGCTAGTTAACCTACATAGTCCAAGTGCCCACTAGGTAACCTAGATAGTCCAAGTGCCCGCTAGGTAACTTACATAGTCCAAATGCCCGCTAGGCAACCTAGATAGTCCAAGTGCCCGTTCGTTAACCTAGATAGCCAAGTGCCCGCTAGGTAAACTAGACAGTCCAAGTGTCTGCTAGGTAACCTACATAGCCCAAATGCCCGTTCGTTAACCTACATAGTCCAAGGGCCCACTAGTTAACCTAGATCGTCTAAGTGTCCTCTACTTAACCTACATAGTCCAAATGCACGCTAGTTAACCTACATAGTCCAAGTGCCGCTAGGTAACCTACATAGTGCAAGTGTCCCCTAGTTAACCTACATAGTCCAAGTAGCCGGTAGTTGACATAGATAGTCCAAGTGCCCACTAGTTAACATAGATAGTCCAAGTGTCCGCTAGGGAACATACATAGTCCAAGTGCCCGCTAGGTAACCTAGATAGTGAATGTGCCCGGTAGTTAACCTACATAGTCCAAGTGCCCGCTAGGTAACCTAGATAGTCCAAGGGCCCGCTAGTTAACCTACATAGTCCAAGTGCCCGGTAGTTAACTTACATAGTCCAAGTGCCCCCTCTGGAACCTACATAGTCCAAGTGCCTGCTAGGGAACCTACATAGTTCAAGTGTCCGTAGGGAACACACAGAATCCAAGTGCCCGCTAGGGAATCTACATAGTCCAAGGGCCCGCTAGTTAACGTAGATAGTCCAAGTACCCGCTAGTTAACCTAGATCGTCCAAGTGCACGCTAGTTAACCTACATAGTCCAAGGGCCCGCTAGTTAACCTATATAGTCCAAGTGCCCGCTAGGGAACCTACATAGTCAAATTGCCCGCTAGGGAACCTACATAGTCCAAGTGCCCGCTAGTTAACCTAGATAGTCCAAGTGCCCGCTAGTTAACCTAGATAGTCCAAGTGCCCGCTAGTTAACCTAGATAGTCCAAGTGCCCGCTAGTTAACCAGGATCATCAAAGTGCCCTCTAGTTAACTTACATAGTCCAAAGGCCTGCTAGTTAACCTACATAGAGTAAGGGCCCTCTAGTTAACCTTGATAGTACAAGTGCCCGCTAGTTAACCTACATAGTCCAAGTTCCCGCAAGGTAACCTAGACAGTCCAAGTGACCTTTAGGTTACCTACATAGTCCAAGTGCCCGTTCGTTAACCTACATAGTCCAAGTGCCCGCTAGGTAACGTAGATAGCCCAAGTGCCCGCTAGGGAACGTACATAGTCCAAGTGCCTGCTAGGTAACCTAGATAGTCCAAATGCCCGCTAGTTAAACAACATAGTCCAAGTGCCTCCTAGGTAAACTACACAGTCCAAGTGCCCACTAGGTAACCTAGACAGTCCAAGTACCCGATAGGGAACCTACATAGTCCAAGTGCTCGCTAGGCAACCTACATAGTCCAAGTGCCCGCTAGGTAACTTAGATAGTCCAATTGCCCGTTAGCTAACCTAGATAGTCGAAGTGTCCGCTAGTTAACCTACATAGTCCAAGTGCCCGTTCGTTAACCTAGATGGGCCAAGTGCCTGCTAGGTAACCTAGACAGTCCAAGTGCCGGCTAGGTTACCTACATAGTCCAAGTGCACGTTCGTTAACCTAGATAGTCAAAGTGCCTACTAGGTAACTTAAATAGTCCAAGTGCTCGCTAGGGAACCTACATAGTCCAAGTGCCCGCTAGGTAACCTAGATAGTCCAATTGCCCGTTAGCTAACCTAGATAGTCGAAGTGCCCGCTAGGAAACCTAGATAGTCCAAGGGCCCGCTAGTTAATCTAGATAGTCCAAGTGTCCGCTAGGAAACCTAGATAGTCCAAGTGCCCGCTAGGGTATGTACGTAGTTCAAGTTCCCGCTAGGTAACCTAGATAGTGCAAGTGCCCGGTAGTTAACCTACATAGTCCAAGTGCCCGCTAGGTAACCTAGATAGTCTAAGGGCCCGCTAGTTAACCTACATAGTCCAAGTGCCCGGTAGTTAACTTACATAGTTCAAGTGTCCGTAAGGAACATATATAGTCCAAGTGCCCGCTAGGGAACATTCAGAGTCTAAGTGCCCGCTAGGGAACCTACGTATTTCAAGTGCCCGCTAGGGAATCTACATAGTCCAAGGGCCCGTTAGTTAACGTAGATAGTCCAAGTGCCGCTAGTTAATCTACATAGTTCAAGGTCCCGCTACTTAACCTACATAGTCCAAGTGCCTGATAGGGAACCTACATAGTCCAAGTGCCCGCAGAGGAACCTACATAGTCCAAGTGCCCGATAGGGAACCTACATATTCCAAGTGCCCGTTAGGGAACCTAGATAGTCCAAGTGCCCGCAGGGAACCTATATAGTCCAAGTGCCCGCTAGGGAACCTGCATTGTGCAAGTGCCCGCTAGTTAACCTAGATAGTCCAAGTGCCCGCTAGTTAACTTACATAGTCCAAGGTCAGCTAGTTAACCTAGATAGTCCAAGTGCCCGCTAGTTAACCTACATAGTCCGAGGTCAGCTAGTTAACCTAGATAGTCCAAGTGCCCGCTAGTTAACCTACATAGTCCAAGAACCCGCTAGTTAACCTAGATAGTCCAAGTGCCCGATAGTTAACCTACATAGTTCTCGGGCTCGCTAGTTAACCTAGATATTCCAAGTGCCCGCTAGTTAACCTAGATCGTCCATGTGTCCACTAGTTAACCTACATAGTCCAAGTTCCCGTTAGGTAACCTAGATAGTAAAAGTGCCCGCAAGGTAACCTACATAGTCCAAGTGCCCGCTAGGTAACCTAGATATTCCAAGTTCCTGTTAACTAACCTAGATAATCCAAGTGCCCGCTAGGTAACCTACATAGTCCAAGTGCCCTTTCGTTAACCTAGATAGTCCAAGTGCCCGCTAGGTAACCTACAGAGTCAAAGGGTCCGCTAGGTAACCTATATAGTCCAAGTGCCCATTACCTAACCTAGATAGTCCAATTGCCCGCTATGCAACATACATAGTCCAAGTGCCCGCTAGTTAACCTACATAGTCCAAGTGCCCACTAGGTAACCTAGATAGTCCAAGTGCCCGCTAGGTAACTTACATAGTCCAAATGCCCGCTAGGCAACCTAGATAGTCCAAGTGCCCGTTCGTTAACCTAGATAGCCAAGTGCCCGCTAGGTAAACTAGACAGTCCAAGTGTCTGCTAGGTAACCTACATAGCCCAAATGCCCGTTCGTTAACCTACATAGTCCAAGGGCCCACTAGTTAACCTAGATCGTCTAAGTGTCCTCTACTTAACCTACATAGTCCAAATGCACGCTAGTTAACCTACATAGTCCAAGTGCCGCTAGGTAACCTACATAGTGCAAGTGTCCCCTAGTTAACCTACATAGTCCAAGTAGCCGGTAGTTGACATAGATAGTCCAAGTGCCCACTAGTTAACATAGATAGTCCAAGTGTCCGCTAGGGAACATACATAGTCCAAGTGCCCGCTAGGTAACCTAGATAGTGAATGTGCCCGGTAGTTAACCTACATAGTCCAAGTGCCCGCTAGGTAACCTAGATAGTCCAAGGGCCCGCTAGTTAACCTACATAGTCCAAGTGCCCGGTAGTTAACTTACATAGTCCAAGTGCCCCCTCTGGAACCTACATAGTCCAAGTGCCTGCTAGGGAACCTACATAGTTCAAGTGTCCGTAGGGAACACACAGAATCCAAGTGCCCGCTAGGGAATCTACATAGTCCAAGGGCCCGCTAGTTAACGTAGATAGTCCAAGTACCCGCTAGTTAACCTAGATCGTCCAAGTGCACGCTAGTTAAGCTACATAGTCCAAGGGCCCGCTAGTTAACCTATATAGTCCAAGTGCCCGCTAGGGAACCTACATAGTCAAATTGCCCGCTAGGGAACCTACATAGTCCAAGTGCCCGCTAGTTAACCTAGATAGTCCAAGTGCCCGCTAGTTAACCTAGATAGTCCAAGTGCCCGCTAGTTAACCTAGATAGTCCAAGTGCCCGCTAGTTAACCAGGATCATCAAAGTGCCCTCTAGTTAACTTACATAGTCCAAAGGCCTGCTAGTTAACCTACATAGAGTAAGGGCCCTCTAGTTAACCTTGATAGTACAAGTGCCCGCTAGTTAACCTACATAGTCCAAGTTCCCGCAAGGTAACCTAGACAGTCCAAGTGACCTTTAGGTTACCTACATAGTCCAAGTGCCCGTTCGTTAACCTACATAGTCCAAGTGCCCGCTAGGTAACGTAGATAGCCCAAGTGCCCGCTAGGGAACGTACATAGTCCAAGTGCCTGCTAGGTAACCTAGATAGTCCAAATGCCCGCTAGTTAAACAACATAGTCCAAGTGCCTCCTAGGTAAACTACACAGTCCAAGTGCCCACTAGGTAACCTAGACAGTCCAAGTACCCGATAGGGAACCTACATAGTCCAAGTGCTCGCTAGGCAACCTACATAGTCCAAGTGCCCGCTAGGTAACTTAGATAGTCCAATTGCCCGTTAGCTAACCTAGATAGTCGAAGTGTCCGCTAGTTAACCTACATAGTCCAAGTGCCCGTTCGTTAACCTAGATGGGCCAAGTGCCTGCTAGGTAACCTAGACAGTCCAAGTGCCGGCTAGGTTACCTACATAGTCCAAGTGCACGTTCGTTAACCTAGATAGTCAAAGTGCCTACTAGGTAACTTAAATAGTCCAAGTGCTCGCTAGGGAACCTACATAGTCCAAGTGCCCGCTAGGTAACCTAGATAGTCCAATTGCCCGTTAGCTAACCTAGATAGTCGAAGTGCCCGCTAGGAAACCTAGATAGTCCAAGGGCCCGCTAGTTAATCTAGATAGTCCAAGTGTCCGCTAGGAAACCTAGATAGTCCAAGTGCCCGCTAGGGTATGTACGTAGTTCAAGTTCCCGCTAGGTAACCTAGATTGTCCAAGTGTCTGCAAGTTAACCTACATAGTCCAAGTGCCCACTAGGTAACCTAGATAGTCCAAGGTCCTGCTAGTTAACCTACATAGTCCAATGCCCGATAGTGAACATACAAAGTCCAAGTGCCCGCTGAGGAACCTACATAGTCCAAGTGCCCGATAGGGAACCTACATATTCCAAGTGCCCATTAGGGAACCTAGATAGTCCAAGTGCCCGTAGGGAACCTATATTGTCCAAGTGCCCGCTAGGGAAACTACATAGTCAAAGTGCCCGCTAGGGAACCTGCATTGTACAAGTGCCCGCTAATTAACCTAGATAGTCCAAGTGCCCGCTAGTTAACCTAGACAGTCCAAGTGCCCGCTGGTTAACCTTGATCATACAAGTGCCCGCTAGTTAACCTACATAGTCCAAGTGCCTGTTAGGGAACCTACATAGTCCAAGTGCCCGCAGAGGAACCTACATAGTCCAAGTGCCCGTTAGGGAACCTAGATAGTCCAAGTGCCCGTAGGGAACCTATATAGTCCAAGTGCCCGCTAGGGAACCTACATAGTTAAAGTGCCCGCTAGGGAGCCTGCATTGTGCAAGTGCCCGCTAGTTAACCTAGATAGTCCAAGTGCCCGCTAGTTAACCTAGATTGTCGAAGTGCCCGATAGTTAACCTACATAGTCCAAGGTCAGCTAGTTAACCTAGATAGTCCAAGTGCCCGCTAGTTAACCTACATAGTCCAAGAACCTGCTAGTTAACCTAGATAGTCCAAGTGCCCGCTAGTTAACCTACATAGTCCAAGGGCCCGCTAGTTAACCTAGATATTCCAAGTGCCCGCTTGTTAACCTAGATCGTCCAAGTGTACGCTAGTTAACCTACATAGTCCAAGTTCCCATTAGGTAACCTAGATAGTACAAGTGCCTGCAAGGTAACCTACATAGTCCAAGTGCCCGCTAGGTAACCTAGATATTCCAAGTTCCTGTTAGCTAACCTAGATAATCCAAGTGCCCGCTAGGTAACCTACATAGTCCAAGGGCCCGCTAGGTAACCTATATAGTCCAAGTGCCCGCTAAGAAACCAAGATAGTCCAAGTGCCCGCTAGGTAACCTACATAGTCCATATTCCCGCTACGTAACCTAGATAGTCCAAGTGCCCGT
This sequence comes from Tenrec ecaudatus, assembly GCF_050624435.1. NCBI lineage: Eukaryota > Metazoa > Chordata > Mammalia > Afrosoricida > Tenrecidae > Tenrec > Tenrec ecaudatus. The sequence continues at coordinate 258,515 of NW_027459689.1, read as the reverse complement.
TACCTAACCTAGATAATCCAATTGTCCGCTATGCAACATACATAGTCCAAGTGCCCATTCGTTAACCTAGAAGTCCAAGTGCCCGTTAGGTAACCTACATAGTCCAAATGCCCGTTCGGTAATCTAGATAGTCCAAGTGCCCGCTAATTAACCTACATAGTCCAAGTGCCCGCTAGGTAACCTAGATAGTGCAAGTGCCCGCTAGGTAACCTACATAGTCCAAGTGCCCGCTAGTTAACCTAGATAGTCCAAGTGCCCGTTCATTAACCTAGATAGTCCAAGTGCCCGCTAGGTCACCTAGACAGTCCAAGTGCCTGCTAGGTAACTTACATTGTCCAAATGCCCCTTCATTAACCTACACAGTCCAAGGGCCCATTATTTAACCTGGATCGTCCAAGTGTCTTTGGTTAACCTACATAGTCCAAGTGCCCGCAAGGTAACCTATATAGTCCAAGTTCCAGCTATGTAACCTAGATAGTCCAAGGGCCCGCTAGTTAACCTACATAGTCCAAGTGCCCGCTAGGTAAACTAGATAGTCCAAGTGCCCGCTAAGGAACCTACATAGTCCAAGTGCACGCTAGTTAACCCAGATAGTCCAAGTGCCCGCTAGTTAACCTAGATAGTCCAAGTGCCGCTAGGTAACCTACATAGTGCAAGTGTCCCCTAGTTAACCTACATAGTCCAAGTGCCCGCTAGTTAACATAGATAGTCCAAGTGCCCTCTAGGGAACGTACATAGTCCATGTGCCCGCTAGGTAACCTAGATAGTGCAAGTGCCCGGTAGTTAACCTACATAGTCCAAGTGCCCGCTAGGTAACCTAGATAGTCTAAGGGCCCGCTAGTTAACCTACATAGTCCAAGTGCCCGGTAGTTAACTTACATAGTTCAAGTGTCCGTAAGGAACATATATAGTCCAAGTGCCCGCTAGGGAACATTCAGAGTCTAAGTGCCCGCTAGGGAACCTACGTATTTCAAGTGCCCGCTAGGGAATCTACATAGTCCAAGGGCCCGTTAGTTAACGTAGATAGTCCAAGTGCCGCTAGTTAATCTACATAGTTCAAGGTCCCGCTACTTAACCTACATAGTCCAAGTGCCTGATAGGGAACCTACATAGTCCAAGTGCCCGCAGAGGAACCTACATAGTCCAAGTGCCCGATAGGGAACCTACATATTCCAAGTGCCCGTTAGGGAACCTAGATAGTCCAAGTGCCCGCAGGGAACCTATATAGTCCAAGTGCCCGCTAGGGAACCTGCATTGTGCAAGTGCCCGCTAGTTAACATAGATAGTCCAAGTGCCGGCTAGTTAACTTACATAGTCCAAGGTCAGCTAGTTAACCTAGATAGTCCAAGTGCCCGCTAGTTAACCTACATAGTCCGAGGTCAGCTAGTTAACCTAGATAGTCCAAGTGCCCGCTAGTTAACCTACATAGTCCAAGAACCCGCTAGTTAACCTAGATAGTCCAAGTGCCCGATAGTTAACCTACATAGTTCTCGGGCTCGCTAGTTAAGCTAGATATTCCAAGTGCCCGCTAGTTAACCTAGATCATCCATGTGTCCGCTAGTTAACCTACATAGTCCAAGTTCCCGTTAGGTAACCTAGATAGTAAAAGTGCCCGCAATGTAACCTACATAGTCCAAGTGCCCGCTAGGTAACCTAGATATTCCAAGTTCCTGTTAACTAACCTAGATAATCCAAGTGCCCGCTAGGTAACCTACATAGTCCAAGTGCCCTTTCGTTAACCTAGATAGTCCAAGTGCCCGCTAGGTAACCTACAGAGTCAAAGGGTCCACTAGGTAACCTATATAGTCCAAGTGCCCGTTACCTAACCTAGATAGTCCAATTGCCCGCTATGCAACATACATAGTCCAAGTGCCCGCTAGTTAACCTACATAGTCCAAGTGCCCACTAGGTAACCTAGATAGTCCAAGTGCCCGCTAGGTAACTTACATAGTCCAAATGCCCGCTAGGCAACCTAGATAGTCCAAGTGCCCGTTCGTTAACCTAGATAGCCAAGTGCCCGCTAGGTAAACTAGACAGTCCAAGTGTCTGCTAGGTAACCTACATAGCCCAAATGCCCGTTCGTTAACCTACATAGTCCAAGGGCCCACTAGTTAACCTAGATCGTCTAAGTGTCCTCTACTTAACCTACATAGTCCAAATGCACGCTAGTTAACCTACATAGTCCAAGTGCCGCTAGGTAACCTACATAGTGCAAGTGTCCCCTAGTTAACCTACATAGTCCAAGTAGCCGGTAGTTGACATAGATAGTCCAAGTGCCCACTAGTTAACATAGATAGTCCAAGTGTCCGCTAGGGAACATACATAGTCCAAGTGCCCGCTAGGTAACCTAGATAGTGAATGTGCCCGGTAGTTAACCTACATAGTCCAAGTGCCCGCTAGGTAACCTAGATAGTCCAAGTGCCCGCTAATTAACCTACATAGTCCAAGTGCCCGCTAGGTAACCTAGATAGTGCAAGTGCCCACTAGGTAACCTACATAGTCCAAGTGCCCGCTAGTTAACCTAGATAGTCCAAGTGCCCGTTCGTTAACCTAGATAGTCCAAGTGCCCGCTAGGTCACCTAGACAGTCCAAGTGCCTGCTAGGTAACTTACATTGTCCAAATGCCCCTTCGTTAACCTACACAGTCCAAGGGCCCATTATTTAACCTGGATCGTCCAAGTGTCTTTGGTTAACCTACATAGTCCAAGTGCCCGCAAGGTAACCTATATAGTCCAAGTTCCAGCTATGTAACCTAGATAGTCCAAGGGCCCGCTAGTTAACCTACATAGTCCAAGTGCCCGCTAGGTAAACTAGATAGTCCAAGTGCCCGCTAAGGAACCTACATAGTCCAAGTGCACGCTAGTTAACCCAGATAGTCCAAGTGCCCGCTAGTTAACCTAGATAGTCCAAGTGCCGCTAGGTAACCTACATAGTGCAAGTGTCCCCTAGTTAACCTACATAGTCCAAGTGCCCGCTAGTTAACATAGATAGTCCAAGTGCCCTCTAGGGAACGTACATAGTCCAAGTGCCCGCTAGGTAACCTAGATAGTGCAAGTGCCCGGTAGTTAACCTACATAGTCCAAGTGCCCGCTAGGTAACCTAGATAGTCTAAGGGCCCGCTAGTTAACCTACATAGTCCAAGTGCCCGGTAGTTAACTTACATAGTTCAAGTGTCCGTAAGGAACATATATAGTCCAAGTGCCCGCTAGGGAACATTCAGAGTCTAAGTGCCCGCTAGGGAACCTACGTATTTCAAGTGCCCGCTAGGGAATCTACATAGTCCAAGGGCCCGTTAGTTAACGTAGATAGTCCAAGTGCCGCTAGTTAATCTACATAGTTCAAGGTCCCGCTACTTAACCTACATAGTCCAAGTGCCTGATAGGGAACCTACATAGTCCAAGTGCCCGCAGAGGAACCTACATAGTCCAAGTGCCCGATAGGGAACCTACATATTCCAAGTGCCCGTTAGGGAACCTAGATAGTCCAAGTGCCCGCAGGGAACCTATATAGTCCAAGTGCCCGCTAGGGAACCTGCATTGTGCAAGTGCCCGCTAGTTAACCTAGATAGTCCAAGTGCCCGCTAGTTAACTTACATAGTCCAAGGTCAGCTAGTTAACCTAGATAGTCCAAGTGCCCGCTAGTTAACCTACATAGTCCGAGGTCAGCTAGTTAACCTAGATAGTCCAAGTGCCCGCTAGTTAACCTACATAGTCCAAGAACCCGCTAGTTAACCTAGATAGTCCAAGTGCCCGATAGTTAACCTACATAGTTCTCGGGCTCGCTAGTTAACCTAGATATTCCAAGTGCCCGCTAGTTAACCTAGATCGTCCATGTGTCCACTAGTTAACCTACATAGTCCAAGTTCCCGTTAGGTAACCTAGATAGTAAAAGTGCCCGCAACGTAACCTACATAGTCCAAGTGCCCGCTAGGTAACCTAGATATTCCAAGTTCCTGTTAACTAACCTAGATAATAAGTGCCCGCTAGGTAACCTACATAGTCCAAGTGCCCTTTCGTTAACCTAGATAGTCCAAGTGCCCGCTAGGTAACCTACAGAGTCAAAGGGTCCGCTAGGTAACCTATATAGTCCAAGTGCCCGTTACCTAACCTAGATAGTCCAATTGCCCGCTATGCAACATACATAGTCCAAGTGCCCGCTAGTTAACCTACATAGTCCAAGTGCCCACTAGGTAACCTAGATAGTCCAAGTGCCCGCTAGGTAACTTACATAGTCCAAATGCCCGCTAGGCAACCTAGATAGTCCAAGTGCCCGTTCGTTAACCTAGATAGCCAAGTGCCCGCTAGGTAAACTAGACAGTCCAAGTGTCTGCTAGGTAACCTACATAGCCCAAATGCCCGTTCGTTAACCTACATAGTCCAAGGGCCCACTAGTTAACCTAGATCGTCTAAGTGTCCTCTACTTAACCTACATAGTCCAAATGCACGCTAGTTAACCTACATAGTCCAAGTGCCGCTAGGTAACCTACATAGTGCAAGTGTCCCCTAGTTAACCTACATAGTCCAAGTAGCCGGTAGTTGACATAGATAGTCCAAGTGCCCACTAGTTAACATAGATAGTCCAAGTGTCCGCTAGGGAACATACATAGTCCAAGTGCCCGCTAGGTAACCTAGATAGTGAATGTGCCCGGTAGTTAACCTACATAGTCCAAGTGCCCGCTAGGTAACCTAGATAGTCCAAGGGCCCGCTAGTTAACCTACATAGTCCAAGTGCCCGGTAGTTAACTTACATAGTCCAAGTGCCCCCTCTGGAACCTACATAGTCCAAGTGCCTGCTAGGGAACCTACATAGTTCAAGTGTCCGTAGGGAACACACAGAATCCAAGTGCCCGCTAGGGAATCTACATAGTCCAAGGGCCCGCTAGTTAACGTAGATAGTCCAAGTACCCGCTAGTTAACCTAGATCGTCCAAGTGCACGCTAGTTAACCTACATAGTCCAAGGGCCCGCTAGTTAACCTATATAGTCCAAGTGCCCGCTAGGGAACCTACATAGTCAAATTGCCCGCTAGGGAACCTACATAGTCCAAGTGCCCGCTAGTTAACCTAGATAGTCCAAGTGCCCGCTAGTTAACCTAGATAGTCCAAGTGCCCGCTAGTTAACCTAGATAGTCCAAGTGCCCGCTAGTTAACCAGGATCATCAAAGTGCCCTCTAGTTAACTTACATAGTCCAAAGGCCTGCTAGTTAACCTACATAGAGTAAGGGCCCTCTAGTTAACCTTGATAGTACAAGTGCCCGCTAGTTAACCTACATAGTCCAAGTTCCCGCAAGGTAACCTAGACAGTCCAAGTGACCTTTAGGTTACCTACATAGTCCAAGTGCCCGTTCGTTAACCTACATAGTCCAAGTGCCCGCTAGGTAACGTAGATAGCCCAAGTGCCCGCTAGGGAACGTACATAGTCCAAGTGCCTGCTAGGTAACCTAGATAGTCCAAATGCCCGCTAGTTAAACAACATAGTCCAAGTGCCTCCTAGGTAAACTACACAGTCCAAGTGCCCACTAGGTAACCTAGACAGTCCAAGTACCCGATAGGGAACCTACATAGTCCAAGTGCTCGCTAGGCAACCTACATAGTCCAAGTGCCCGCTAGGTAACTTAGATAGTCCAATTGCCCGTTAGCTAACCTAGATAGTCGAAGTGTCCGCTAGTTAACCTACATAGTCCAAGTGCCCGTTCGTTAACCTAGATGGGCCAAGTGCCTGCTAGGTAACCTAGACAGTCCAAGTGCCGGCTAGGTTACCTACATAGTCCAAGTGCACGTTCGTTAACCTAGATAGTCAAAGTGCCTACTAGGTAACTTAAATAGTCCAAGTGCTCGCTAGGGAACCTACATAGTCCAAGTGCCCGCTAGGTAACCTAGATAGTCCAATTGCCCGTTAGCTAACCTAGATAGTCGAAGTGCCCGCTAGGAAACCTAGATAGTCCAAGGGCCCGCTAGTTAATCTAGATAGTCCAAGTGTCCGCTAGGAAACCTAGATAGTCCAAGTGCCCGCTAGGGTATGTACGTAGTTCAAGTTCCCGCTAGGTAACCTAGATAGTGCAAGTGCCCGGTAGTTAACCTACATAGTCCAAGTGCCCGCTAGGTAACCTAGATAGTCTAAGGGCCCGCTAGTTAACCTACATAGTCCAAGTGCCCGGTAGTTAACTTACATAGTTCAAGTGTCCGTAAGGAACATATATAGTCCAAGTGCCCGCTAGGGAACATTCAGAGTCTAAGTGCCCGCTAGGGAACCTACGTATTTCAAGTGCCCGCTAGGGAATCTACATAGTCCAAGGGCCCGTTAGTTAACGTAGATAGTCCAAGTGCCGCTAGTTAATCTACATAGTTCAAGGTCCCGCTACTTAACCTACATAGTCCAAGTGCCTGATAGGGAACCTACATAGTCCAAGTGCCCGCAGAGGAACCTACATAGTCCAAGTGCCCGATAGGGAACCTACATATTCCAAGTGCCCGTTAGGGAACCTAGATAGTCCAAGTGCCCGCAGGGAACCTATATAGTCCAAGTGCCCGCTAGGGAACCTGCATTGTGCAAGTGCCCGCTAGTTAACCTAGATAGTCCAAGTGCCCGCTAGTTAACTTACATAGTCCAAGGTCAGCTAGTTAACCTAGATAGTCCAAGTGCCCGCTAGTTAACCTACATAGTCCGAGGTCAGCTAGTTAACCTAGATAGTCCAAGTGCCCGCTAGTTAACCTACATAGTCCAAGAACCCGCTAGTTAACCTAGATAGTCCAAGTGCCCGATAGTTAACCTACATAGTTCTCGGGCTCGCTAGTTAACCTAGATATTCCAAGTGCCCGCTAGTTAACCTAGATCGTCCATGTGTCCACTAGTTAACCTACATAGTCCAAGTTCCCGTTAGGTAACCTAGATAGTAAAAGTGCCCGCAACGTAACCTACATAGTCCAAGTGCCCGCTAGGTAACCTAGATATTCCAAGTTCCTGTTAACTAACCTAGATAATAAGTGCCCGCTAGGTAACCTACATAGTCCAAGTGCCCTTTCGTTAACCTAGATAGTCCAAGTGCCCGCTAGGTAACCTACAGAGTCAAAGGGTCCGCTAGGTAACCTATATAGTCCAAGTGCCCGTTACCTAACCTAGATAGTCCAATTGCCCGCTATGCAACATACATAGTCCAAGTGCCCGCTAGTTAACCTACATAGTCCAAGTGCCCACTAGGTAACCTAGATAGTCCAAGTGCCCGCTAGGTAACTTACATAGTCCAAATGCCCGCTAGGCAACCTAGATAGTCCAAGTGCCCGTTCGTTAACCTAGATAGCCAAGTGCCCGCTAGGTAAACTAGACAGTCCAAGTGTCTGCTAGGTAACCTACATAGCCCAAATGCCCGTTCGTTAACCTACATAGTCCAAGGGCCCACTAGTTAACCTAGATCGTCTAAGTGTCCTCTACTTAACCTACATAGTCCAAATGCACGCTAGTTAACCTACATAGTCCAAGTGCCGCTAGGTAACCTACATAGTGCAAGTGTCCCCTAGTTAACCTACATAGTCCAAGTAGCCGGTAGTTGACATAGATAGTCCAAGTGCCCACTAGTTAACATAGATAGTCCAAGTGTCCGCTAGGGAACATACATAGTCCAAGTGCCCGCTAGGTAACCTAGATAGTGAATGTGCCCGGTAGTTAACCTACATAGTCCAAGTGCCCGCTAGGTAACCTAGATAGTCCAAGGGCCCGCTAGTTAACCTACATAGTCCAAGTGCCCGGTAGTTAACTTACATAGTCCAAGTGCCCCCTCTGGAACCTACATAGTCCAAGTGCCTGCTAGGGAACCTACATAGTTCAAGTGTCCGTAGGGAACACACAGAATCCAAGTGCCCGCTAGGGAATCTACATAGTCCAAGGGCCCGCTAGTTAACGTAGATAGTCCAAGTACCCGCTAGTTAACCTAGATCGTCCAAGTGCACGCTAGTTAACCTACATAGTCCAAGGGCCCGCTAGTTAACCTATATAGTCCAAGTGCCCGCTAGGGAACCTACATAGTCAAATTGCCCGCTAGGGAACCTACATAGTCCAAGTGCCCGCTAGTTAACCTAGATAGTCCAAGTGCCCGCTAGTTAACCTAGATAGTCCAAGTGCCCGCTAGTTAACCTAGATAGTCCAAGTGCCCGCTAGTTAACCAGGATCATCAAAGTGCCCTCTAGTTAACTTACATAGTCCAAAGGCCTGCTAGTTAACCTACATAGAGTAAGGGCCCTCTAGTTAACCTTGATAGTACAAGTGCCCGCTAGTTAACCTACATAGTCCAAGTTCCCGCAAGGTAACCTAGACAGTCCAAGTGACCTTTAGGTTACCTACATAGTCCAAGTGCCCGTTCGTTAACCTACATAGTCCAAGTGCCCGCTAGGTAACGTAGATAGCCCAAGTGCCCGCTAGGGAACGTACATAGTCCAAGTGCCTGCTAGGTAACCTAGATAGTCCAAATGCCCGCTAGTTAAACAACATAGTCCAAGTGCCTCCTAGGTAAACTACACAGTCCAAGTGCCCACTAGGTAACCTAGACAGTCCAAGTACCCGATAGGGAACCTACATAGTCCAAGTGCTCGCTAGGCAACCTACATAGTCCAAGTGCCCGCTAGGTAACTTAGATAGTCCAATTGCCCGTTAGCTAACCTAGATAGTCGAAGTGTCCGCTAGTTAACCTACATAGTCCAAGTGCCCGTTCGTTAACCTAGATGGGCCAAGTGCCTGCTAGGTAACCTAGACAGTCCAAGTGCCGGCTAGGTTACCTACATAGTCCAAGTGCACGTTCGTTAACCTAGATAGTCAAAGTGCCTACTAGGTAACTTAAATAGTCCAAGTGCTCGCTAGGGAACCTACATAGTCCAAGTGCCCGCTAGGTAACCTAGATAGTCCAATTGCCCGTTAGCTAACCTAGATAGTCGAAGTGCCCGCTAGGAAACCTAGATAGTCCAAGGGCCCGCTAGTTAATCTAGATAGTCCAAGTGTCCGCTAGGAAACCTAGATAGTCCAAGTGCCCGCTAGGGTATGTACGTAGTTCAAGTTCCCGCTAGGTAACCTAGATTGTCCAAGTGTCCGCAAGTTAACCTACATAGTCCAAGTGCCCGCTAGGTAACCTAGATAGTCCAAGGTCCTGCTAGTTAACCTACATAGTCCAATGCCCGATAGTGAACATACAAAGTCCAAGTGCCCGCTGAGGAACCTACATAGTCCAAGTGCCCGATAGGGAACCTACATATTCCAAGTGCCCATTAGGGAACCTAGATAGTCCAAGTGCCCGTAGGGAACCTATATTGTCCAAGTGCCCACTAGGGAAACTACATAGTCAAAGTGCCCGCTAGGGAACCTGCATTGTACAAGTGCCCGCTAATTAACCTAGATAGTCCAAGTGCCCGCTAGTTAACCTAGACAGTCCAAGTGCCCGCTGGTTAACCTTGATCATACAAGTGCCCGCTAGTTAACCTACATAGTCCAAGTGCCTGTTAGGGAACCTACATAGTCCAAGTGCCCGCAGAGGAACCTACATAGTCCAAGTGCCCGTTAGGGAACCTAGATAGTCCAAGTGCCCGTAGGGAACCTATATAGTCCAAGTGCCCGCTAGGGAACCTACATAGTTAAAGTGCCCGCTAGGGAGCCTGCATTGTGCAAGTGCCCGCTAGTTAACCTAGATAGTCCAAGTGCCCGCTAGTTAACCTAGATTGTCGAAGTGCCCGATAGTTAACCTACATAGTCCAAGGTCAGCTAGTTAACCTAGATAGTCCAAGTGCCCGCTAGTTAACCTACATAGTCCAAGAACCTGCTAGTTAACCTAGATAGTCCAAGTGCCCGCTAGTTAACCTACATAGTCCAAGGGCCCGCTAGTTAACCTAGATATTCCAAGTGCCCGCTTGTTAACCTAGATCGTCCAAGTGTACGCTAGTTAACCTACATAGTCCAAGTTCCCATTAGGTAACCTAGATAGTACAAGTGCCTGCAAGGTAACCTACATAGTCCAAGTGCCCGCTAGGTAACCTAGATATTCCAAGTTCCTGTTAGCTAACCTAGATAATCCAAGTGCCCGCTAGGTAACCTACATAGTCCAAGGGCCCGCTAGGTAACCTATATAGTCCAAGTGCCCGCTAAGAAACCAAGATAGTCCAAGTGCCCGCTAGGTAACCTACATAGTCCATGTTCCCGCTACGTAACCTAGATAGTCCAAGTGCCCGTTACCTAACCTAGATAATCCAATTGTCCGCTATGCAACATACATAGTCCAAGTGCCCATTCGTTAACCTAGAAGTCCAAGTGCCCGTTAGGTAACCTACATAGTCCAAATGCCCGTTCGGTAATCTAGATAGTCCAAGTGCCCGCTAATTAACCTACATAGTCCAAGTGCCCGCTAGGTAACCTAGATAGTGCAAGTGCCCGCTAGGTAACCTACATAGTCCAAGTGCCCGCTAGTTAACCTAGATAGTCCAAGTGCCCTTTCATTAACCTAGATAGTCCAAGTGCCCGCTAGGTCACCTAGACAGTCCAAGTGCCTGCTAGGTAACTTACATTGTCCAAATGCCCCTTCATTAACCTACACAGTCCAAGGGCCCATTATTTAACCTGGATCGTCCAAGTGTCTTTGGTTAACCTACATAGTCCAAGTGCCCGCAAGGTAACCTATATAGTCCAAGTTCCAGCTATGTAACCTAGATAGTCCAAGGGCCCGCTAGTTAACCTACATAGTCCAAGTGCCCGCTAGGTAAACTAGATAGTCCAAGTGCCCGCTAAGGAACCTACATAGTCCAAGTGCACGCTAGTTAACCCAGATAGTCCAAGTGCCCGCTAGTTAACCTAGATAGTCCAAGTGCCGCTAGGTAACCTACATAGTGCAAGTGTCCCCTAGTTAACCTACATAGTCCAAGTGCCCGCTAGTTAACATAGATAGTCCAAGTGCCCTCTAGGGAACGTACATAGTCCATGTGCCCGCTAGGTAACCTAGATAGTGCAAGTGCCCGGTAGTTAACCTACATAGTCCAAGTGCCCGCTAGGTAACCTAGATAGTCTAAGGGCCCGCTAGTTAACCTACATAGTCCAAGTGCCCGGTAGTTAACTTACATAGTTCAAGTGTCCGTAAGGAACATATATAGTCCAAGTGCCCGCTAGGGAACATTCAGAGTCTAAGTGCCCGCTAGGGAACCTACGTATTTCAAGTGCCCGCTAGGGAATCTACATAGTCCAAGGGCCCGTTAGTTAACGTAGATAGTCCAAGTGCCGCTAGTTAATCTACATAGTTCAAGGTCCCGCTACTTAACCTACATAGTCCAAGTGCCTGATAGGGAACCTACATAGTCCAAGTGCCCGCAGAGGAACCTACATAGTCCAAGTGCCCGATAGGGAACCTACATATTCCAAGTGCCCGTTAGGGAACCTAGATAGTCCAAGTGCCCGCAGGGAACCTATATAGTCCAAGTGCCCGCTAGGGAACCTGCATTGTGCAAGTGCCCGCTAGTTAACCTAGATAGTCCAAGTGCCGGCTAGTTAACTTACATAGTCCAAGGTCAGCTAGTTAACCTAGATAGTCCAAGTGCCCGCTAGTTAACCTACATAGTCCGAGGTCAGCTAGTTAACCTAGATAGTCCAAGTGCCCGCTAGTTAACCTACATAGTCCAAGAACCCGCTAGTTAACCTAGATAGTCCAAGTGCCCGATAGTTAACCTACATAGTTCTCGGGCTCGCTAGTTAAGCTAGATATTCCAAGTGCCCGCTAGTTAACCTAGATCGTCCATGTGTCCGCTAGTTAACCTACATAGTCCAAGTTCCCGTTAGGTAACCTAGATAGTAAAAGTGCCCGCAACGTAACCTACATAGTCCAAGTGCCCGCTAGGTAACCTAGATATTCCAAGTTCCTGTTAACTAACCTAGATAATCCAAGTGCCCGCTAGGTAACCTACATAGTCCAAGTGCCCTTTCGTTAACCTAGATAGTCCAAGTGTCCGCTAGGTAACCTACAGAGTCAAAGGGTCCGCTAGGTAACCTATATAGTCCAAGTGCCCGTTACCTAACCTAGATAGTCCAATTGCCCGCTATGCAACATACATAGTCCAAGTGCCCGCTAGTTAACCTACATAGTCCAAGTGCCCACTAGGTAACCTAGATAGTCCAAGTGCCCGCTAGGTAACTTACATAGTCCAAATGCCCGCTAGGCAACCTAGATAGTCCAAGTGCCCGTTCGTTAACCTAGATAGCCAAGTGCCCGCTAGGTAAACTAGACAGTCCAAGTGTCTGCTAGGTAACCTACATAGCCCAAATGCCCGTTCGTTAACCTACATAGTCCAAGGGCCCACTAGTTAACCTAGATCGTCTAAGTGTCCTCTACTTAACCTACATAGTCCAAATGCACGCTAGTTAACCTACATAGTCCAAGTGCCGCTAGGTAACCTACATAGTGCAAGTGTCCCCTAGTTAACCTACATAGTCCAAGTAGCCGGTAGTTAACATAGATAGTCCAAGTGCCCACTAGTTAACATAGATAGTCCAAGTGTCCGCTAGGGAACATACATAGTCCAAGTGCCCGCTAGGTAACCTAGATAGTGAATGTGCCCGGTAGTTAACCTACATAGTCCAAGTGCCCGCTAGGTAACCTAGATAGTCCAAGGGCCCGCTAGTTAACCTACATAGTCCAAGCGCCCGGTAGTTTACTTACATAGTCCAAGTGCCCCCTCTGGAACCTACATAGTCCAAGTGCCTGCTAGGGAACCTACATAGTTCAAGTGTCCGTAGGGAACACACAGAATCCAAGTGCCCGCTAGGGAATCTACATAGTCCAAGGGCCCGCTAGTTAACGTAGATAGTCCAAGTACCCGCTAGTTAACCTAGATCGTCCAAGTGCACGCTAGTTAACCTACATAGTCCAAGGGCCCGCTAGTTAACCTATATAGTCCAAGTGCCCGCTAGGGAACCTACATAGTCAAATTGCCCGCTAGGGAACCTACATAGTCCAAGTGCCCGCTAGTTAACCTAGATAGTCCAAGTGCCCGCTAGTTAACCTAGATAGTCCAAGTGCCCGCTAGTTAACCAGGATCATCAAAGTGCCCTCTAGTTAACTTACATAGTCCAAAGGCCTGCTAGTTAACCTACATAGAGTAAGGGCCCTCTAGTTAACCTTGATAGTACAAGTGCCCGCTAGTTAACCTACATAGTCCAAGTTCCCGCAAGGTAACCTAGACAGTCCAAGTGACCTTTAGGTTACCTACATAGTCCAAGTGCCCGTTCGTTAACCTACATAGTCCAAGTGCCCGCTAGGTAACGTAGATAGCCCAAGTGCCCGCTAGGGAACGTACATAGTCCAAGTGCCTGCTAGGTAACCTAGATAGTCCAAATGCCCGCTAGTTAACCAACATAGTCCAAGTGCCTCCTAGTTAAACTACACAGTCCAAGTGCCCACTAGGTAACCTAGACAGTCCAAGTACCCGATAGGGAACCTACATAGTCCAAGTGCTCGCTAGGCAACCTACATAGTCCAAGTGCCCGCTAGGTAACTTAGATAGTCCAATTGCCCGTTAGCTAACCTAGATAGTCGAAGTGTCCGCTAGTTAACCTACATAGTCCCAGTGCCCGTTCGTTAACCTAGATGGGCCAAGTGCCTGCTAGGTAACCTAGACAGTCCAAGTGCCGGCTAGGTTACCTACATAGTCCAAGTGCACGTTCGTTAACCTAGATAGTCAAAGTGCCTACTAGGTAACTTAAATAGTCCAAGTGCTCGCTAGGGAACCTACATAGTCCAAGTGCCCGCTAGGTAACCTAGATAGTCCAATTGCCCGTTAGCTAACCTAGATAGTCGAAGTGCCCGCTAGGAAACCTAGATAGTCCAAGGGCCCGCTAGTTAATCTAGATAGTCCAAGTGTCCGCTAGGAAACCTAGATAGTCCAAGTGCCCGCTAGGGTATGTACGTAGTTCAAGTTCCCGCTAGGTAACCTAGATTGTCCAAGTGTCCGCAAGTTAACCTACATAGTCCAAGTGCCCGCTAGGTAACCTAGATAGTCCAAGGTCCTGCTAGTTAACCTACATAGTCCAATGCCCGATAGTGAACATACAAAGTCCAAGTGCCCGCTGAGGAACCTACATAGTCCAAGTGCCCGATAGGGAACCTACATATTCCAAGTGCCCATAGGGAACCTATATTGTCCAAGTGCCCGCTAGGGAAACTACATAGTCAAAGTGCCCGCTAGGGAACCTGCATTGTACAAGTGCCCGCTAATTAACCTAGATAGTCCAAGTGCCCGCTAGTTAACCTAGACAGTCCAAGTGCCCGCTGGTTAACCTTGATCATACAAGTGCCCGCTAGTTAACCTACATAGTCCAAGTGCCTGTTAGGGAACCTACATAGTCCAAGTGCCCGCAGAGGAACCTACATAGTCCAAGTGCCCGTTAGGGAACCTAGATAGTCCAAGTGCCCGTAGGGAACCTATATAGTCCAAGTGCCCGCTAGGGAACCTACATAGTTAAAGTGCCCGCTAGGGAGCCTGCATTGTGCAAGTGCCCGCTAGTTAACCTAGATAGTCCAAGTGCCCGCTAGTTAACCTAGATTGTCGAAGTGCCCGATAGTTAACCTACATAGTCCAAGGTCAGCTAGTTAACCTAGATAGTCCAAGTGCCCGCTAGTTAACCTACATAGTCCAAGAACCTGCTAGTTAACCTAGATAGTCCAAGTGCCCGCTAGTTAACCTACATAGTCCAAGGGCCCGCTAGTTAACCTAGATATTCCAAGTGCCCGCTTGTTAACCTAGATCGTCCAAGTGTACGCTAGTTAACCTACATAGTCCAAGTTCCCATTAGGTAACCTAGATAGTACAAGTGCCTGCAAGGTAACCTACATAGTCCAAGTGCCCGCTAGGTAACCTAGATATTCCAAGTTCCTGTTAGCTAACCTAGATAATCCAAGTGCCCGCTAGGTAACCTACATAGTCCAAGGGCCCGCTAGGTAACCTATATAGTCCAAGTGCCCGCTAAGAAACCAAGATAGTCCAAGTGCCCGCTAGGTAACCTACATAGTCCATGTTCCCGCTACGTAACCTAGATAGTCCAAGTGCCCGTTACCTAACCTAGATAATCCAATTGCCCGCTATGCAACATACATAGTCCAAGTGCCCATTCGTTAACCTAGAAGTCCAAGTGCCCGTTAGGTAACCTACATAGTCCAAATGCCCGTTCGGTAACCTAGTTAGTCCAAGTGCCCGCTAATTAACCTACATAGTCCAAGTGCCCGCTAGGTAACCTAGATAGTGCAAGTGCCCGCTAGGTAACCTACATAGTCCAAGTGCCCGCTAGTTAACCTAGATAGTCCAAGTGCCCGTTCATTAACCTAGATAGTCCAAGTGCCCGCTAGGTCACCTAGACAGTCCAAGTGCCTGCTAGGTAACTTACATTGTCCAAATGCCCCTTCGTTAACCTACACAGTCCAAGGGCCCATTATTTAACCTGGATCGTCCAAGTGTCTTTGGTTAACCTACATAGTCCAAGTGCCCGCAAGGTAACCTATATAGTCCAAGTTCCAGCTATGTAACCTAGATAGTCCAAGGGCCCGCTAATTAACCTACATAGTCCAAGT
Organism: Tenrec ecaudatus; assembly: GCF_050624435.1. Taxonomy (NCBI): domain Eukaryota; kingdom Metazoa; phylum Chordata; class Mammalia; order Afrosoricida; family Tenrecidae; genus Tenrec; species Tenrec ecaudatus. The sequence goes on along the minus strand of NW_027459689.1, from coordinate 242,943 downwards.
GCCCGCTAGGTAAACTAGATAGTCCAAGTGCCCGCTAAGGAACCTACATAGTCCAAGTGCACGCTAGTTAACCCAGATAGTCCAAGTGCCCGCTAGTTAACCTAGATAGTCCAAGTGCCGCTAGGTAACCTACATAGTGCAAGTGTCCCCTAGTTAACCTACATAGTCCAAGTGCCCGCTAGTTAACATAGATAGTCCAAGTGCCCTCTAGGGAACGTACATAGTCCAAGTGCCCGCTAGGTAACCTAGATAGTGCAAGTGCCCGGTAGTTAACCTACATAGTCCAAGTGCCCGCTAGGTAACCTAGATAGTCTAAGGGCCCGCTAGTTAACCTACATAGTCCAAGTGCCCGCTAGGGAACATTCAGAGTCTAAGTGCCCGCTAGGGAACCTACGTAGTTCAAGTGCCCGCTAGGGAATCTACATAGTCCAAGGGCCCGTTAGTTAACGTAGATAGTCCAAGTGCCGCTAGTTAATCTACATAGTTCAAGGTCCCGCTACTTAACCTACATAGTCCAAGTGCCTGATAGGGAACCTACATAGTCCAAGTGCCCGCAGAGGAACCTACATAGTCCAAGTGCCCGATAGGGAACCTACATATTCCAAGTGCCCGTTAGGGAACCTAGATAGTCCAAGTGCCCGCAGGGAACCGATATAGTCCAAGTGCCCGCTAGGGAACCTGCATTGTGCAAGTGCCCGCTAGTTAACCTAGATAGTTCAAGTGCCGGCTAGTTAACTTACATAGTCCAAGGTCAGCTAGTTAACCTAGATAGTCCAAGTGCCCACTAGTTAACCTACATAGTCCGAGGTCAGCTAGTTAACCTAGATAGTCCAAGTGCCCGCTAGTTAACCTACATAGTCCAAGAACCCGCTAGTTAACCTAGATAGTCCAAGTGCCCGATAGTTAACCTACATAGTTCTCGGGCTCGCTAGTTAACCTAGATATTCCAAGTGCCCGCTAGTTAACCTAGATCGTCCATGTGTCCGCTAGTTAACCTACATAGTCCAAGTTCCCGTTAGGTAACCTAGATAGTAAAAGTGCCCGCAACGTAACCTACATAGTCCAAGTGCCCGCTAGGTAACCTAGATATTCCAAGTTCCTGTTAACTAACCTAGATAATCCGAGTGCCCGCTAGGTAACCTACATAGTCCAAGTGCCCTTTCGTTAACCTAGATAGTCCAAGTGCCCGCTAGGAAACCTACAGAGTCAAAGGGTCCGCTAGGTAACCTATATAGTCCAAGTGCCCGTTACCTAACCTAGATAGTCCAATTGCCCGCTATGCAACATACATAGTCCAAGTGCCCGCTAGTTAACCTACATAGTCCAAGTGCCCACTAGGTAACCTAGATAGTCCAAGTGCCCGCTAGGTAACTTACATAGTCCAAATGCCCGCTAGGCAACGTAGATAGTCCAAGTGCCCGTTCGTTAACCTAGATAGCCAAGTGCCCGCCAGGTAAACTACATAGTCCAAGTGTCTGCTAGGTAACCTACATAGCCCAAATGTCCGTTCGTTAACCTACATAGTCCAAGGGCCCACTAGTTAACCTAGATCGTCTAAGTGTCCTCTACTTAACCTACATAGTCCAAATGCACGCTAGTTAACCTACATAGTCCAAGTGCCGCTAGGTAACCTACATAGTGCAAGTGTCCCCTAGTTAACCTACATAGTCCAAGTAGCCGGTAGTTGACATAGATAGTCCAAGTGCCCACTAGTTAACATAGATAGTCCAAGTGTCCGCTAGGGAACATACATAGTCCAAGTGCCCGCTAGGTAACCTAGATAGTGAATGTGCCCGGTAGTTAACCTACATAGTCCAAGTGCCCGCTAGGTAACCTAGATAGTCCAAGTGCCCGCTAATTAACCTACATAGTCCAAGTGCCCGCTAGGTAACCTAGATAGTGCAAGTGCCCACTAGGTAACCTACATAGTCCAAGTGCCCGCTAGTTAACCTAGATAGTCCAAGTGCCCGTTCGTTAACCTAGATAGTCCAAGTGCCCGCTAGGTCACCTAGACAGTCCAAGTGCCTGCTAGGTAACTTACATTGTCCAAATGCCCCTTCGTTAACCTACACAGTCCAAGGGCCCATTATTTAACCTGGATCGTCCAAGTGTCTTTGGTTAACCTACATAGTCCAAGTGCCCGCAAGGTAACCTATATAGTCCAAGTTCCAGCTATGTAACCTAGATAGTCCAAGGCCCCGCTAGTTAACCTACATAGTCCAAGTGCCCGCTAGGTAAACTAGATAGTCCAAGTGCCCGCTAAGGAACTTACATAGTCCAAGTGCACGCTAGTTAACCCAGATAGTCCAAGTGCCCGCTAGTTAACCTAGATAGTCCAAGTGCCGCTAGGTAACCTACATAGTGCAAGTGTCCCCTAGTTAACCTACATAGTCCAAGTGCCCGCTAGTTAACATAGATAGTCCAAGTGCCCTCTAGGGAACGTACATAGTCCATGTGCCCGCTAGGTAACCTAGATAGTGCAAGTGCCCGGTAGTTAACCTACATAGTCCAAGTGCCCGCTAGGTAACCTAGATAGTCTAAGGGCCCGCTAGTTAACCTACATAGTCCAAGTGCCCGGTAGTTAACTTACATAGTTCAAGTGTCCGTAAGGAACATATATAGTCCAAGTGCCCGCTAGGGAACATTCAGAGTCTAAGTGCCCGCTAGGGAACCTACGTATTTCAAGTGCCCGCTAGGGAATCTACATAGTCCAAGGGCCCGTTAGTTAACGTAGATAGTCCAAGTGCCGCTAGTTAATCTACATAGTTCAAGGTCCCGCTACTTAACCTACATAGTCCAAGTGCCTGATAGGGTACCTACATAGTCCAAGTGCCCGCAGAGGAACCTACATAGTCCAAGTGCCCGATAGGGAACCTACATATTCCAAGTGCCCGTTAGGGAACCTAGATAGTCCAAGTGCCCGCAGGGAACCTATATAGTCCAAGTGCCCGCTAGGGAACCTGCATTGTGCAAGTGCCCGCTAGTTAACCTAGATAGTCCAAGTGCCCGCTAGTTAACTTACATAGTCCAAGGTCAGCTAGTTAACCTAGATAGTCCAAGTGCCCGCTAGTTAACCTACATAGTCCGAGGTCAGCTAGTTAACCTAGATAGTCCAAGTGCCCGCTAGTTAACCTACATAGTCCAAGAACCCGCTAGTTAACCTAGATAGTCCAAGTGCCCGATAGTTAACCTACATAGTTCTCGGGCTCGCTAGTTAACCTAGATATTCCAAGTGCCCGCTAGTTAACCTAGATCATCCATGTGTCCACTAGTTAACCTACATAGTCCAAGTTCCCGTTAGGTAACCTAGATAGTAAAAGTGCCCGCTAGGTAACCTACATAGTCCAAGTGCCCTTTCGTTAACCTAGATAGTCCAAGTGCCACCTAGGTAACCTACAGAGTCAAAGGGTCCGCTAGGTAACCTATATATTCCAAGTGCCCGTTACCTAACCTAGATAGTCCAATTGCCCGCTAGGTAACCTACAGAGTCAAAGGGTCCGCTAGGTAACCTATATAGTCCAAGTGCCCGTTACCTAACCTAGATAGTCCAATTGCCCGCTATGCAACATACATAGTCCAAGTGCCCGCTAGTTAACCTACATAGTCCAAGTGCCCACTAGGTAACCTAGATAGTCCAAGTGCCCGCTAGGTAACTTACATAGTCCAAATGCCCGCTAGGCAACCTAGATAGTCCAAGTGCCCGTTCGTTAACCTAGATAGCCAAGTGCCCGCTAGGTAAACTAGACAGTCCAAGTGTCTGCTAGGTAACCTATATAGCCCAAATGCCCGTTCGTTAACCTACATAGTCCAAGGGCCCACTAGTTAACCTAGATCGTCTAAGTGTCCTCTACTTAACCTACATAGTCCAAATGCACGCTAGTTAACCTACATAGTCCAAGTGCCGCTAGGTAACCTACATAGTGCAAGTGTCCCCTAGTTAACCTACATAGTCCAAGTAGCCGGTAGTTGACATAGATAGTCCAAGTGCCCACTAGTTAACATAGATAGTCCAAGTGTCCGCTAGGGAACATACATAGTCCAAGTGCCCGCTAGGTAACCTAGATAGTGCATGTGCCCGGTAGTTAACCTACATAGTCCAAGTGCCCGCTAGGTAACCTAGATAGTCCAAGGGCCCGCTAGTTAACCTACATAGTCCAAGTGGCCGGTAGTTTACTTACATAGTCCAAGTGCCCCCTCTGGAACCTACATAGTCCAAGTGCCTGCTAGGGAACCTACATAGTTCAAGTGTCCGTAGGGAACACACAGAATCCAAGTGCCCGCTAGGGAATCTACATAGTCCAAGGGCCCGCTAGTTAACGTAGATAGTCCAAGTACCCGCTAGTCAACCTAGATCGTCCAAGTGCATGCTAGTTAACCTACATAGTCCAAGGGCCCGCTAGTTAACCTATATAGTCCAAGTGCCCGCTAGGGAACCTACATAGTCAAAGTGCCCGCTAGGGAACCTACAAAGTCCAAGTGCCCGCTAGTTAACCTAGATAGTCCAAGTGCCCGCTAGTTAACCTAGATAGTCCAAGTGCCCGCTAGTTAACCAGGATCATCAAAGTGCCCTCTAGTTAACTTACAGAGTCCAAAGGCCTGCTAGTTAACCTACATAGAGCAAGGGCCCGCTAGTTAACCTTGATAGTCCAAGTGCCCGCTAGTTAACCTACATAGTCCAAGTTCCCGCTAGGTAACCTAGACAGTCCAAGTGACCATTAGGTTACCTACATAGTCCAAGTGCCCGTTCGTTAACCTACATAGTCCAAGTGCCCGCTAGGTAACGTAGATAGCCCAAGTGCCCGCTAGGGAACGTACATAGTCCAAGTGCCCGCTAGGTAACCTAGATAGTCCAAGTGACCGCTAGTTAACCAACATAGTCCAAGTTCCTCCTAGGTAAACTACATAGTCCAAGTGCCCACTAGGTAACCTAGACTGTCCAATTGCCCCCTAGTTAACCTAGATAGTCCAAGTACCCCATAGGGAACCTACATAGTCCAAGTGCTCGCTACGCAACCTACATAGTCCAAGTGCCCGCTAGGTAACCTAGATAGTCCAATTGCCCGTTAGCTAACCTAGATAGTCGAAGTGTCCGCTAGTTAACCTACATAGTCCAAGTGCCCGTTCGTTAACGTAGATAGGCCAAGTGCCTGCTAGGTAACCTAGACTGTCCAAGTGCCCGCTAGGTTACCTACATAGTCCAAGTGCACGTTCGTTAACCTAGATAGTCAAAGTGCCTGCTAGGTAACCTAAATAGTACAAGTGCACGCTAGGGAAACTAGACTGTCCAATTGCCCCCTAGTTAACCTAGATAGTCCAAGTACCCCATAGGGAACCTACATAGTCCAAGTGCTCGCTAGGCAACCTACATAGTTCAAGTGCCCGCTAGGTAACCTAGATAGTCCAATTGCCCGTTAGCTAACCTAGATAGTCGAAGTGTCCGCTAGTTAACCTACATAGTCCAAGTGCCCGTTCGTTAACGTAGATAGGCCAAGTGCCTGCTAGGTAACCTAGACTGTCCAAGTGCCCGCTAGGTTACCTACATAGTCCAAGTGCACGTTCGTTAACCTAGATAGTCAAAGTGCCTGCTAGGTAACCTAAATAGTACAAGTGCACGCTAGGGAACCTACATAGTCCAAGTGCCCGCTAGGTAACCTAGATAGTCCAATTGCCCGTTAGCTAACCTAGATAGTCGAAGTGTCCGCTAGTTAACCTACATAGTCCAAGTGCCCGTTCGTTAACGTAGATAGGCCAAGTGCCTGCTAGGTAACCTAGACAGTCCAAGTGCCCGCTAGCTTACCTACATAGTCCAAGTGCACGTTCGTTAACCTAGATAGTCCAAGTGCCCGCTGGTAATCTACATCGTACAAGGGCCCGCTAGGTAACCTTGATAGTCCAAGTGCCTTCTAGTTAACCTACATAGTTCATGTGCTCGCTAGGTAACCTACAAAGTCCAAGTGCCCACTAGGTAACCTAAGTAATCCAAATGCCCGCTAGGGAAACTACATAGTCCAAGTGCCCGCTAGTTAACCTCGATAGTCCAAGTGCCCGCTAGTAAACCTAGATAGTCCAAGGGCCCGCTAGTTAATCTAGATAGTCCTAGTGCCCGCGAGTTAACCTAGATAGTCCAAGTGCCCGCTAGTTAACCTAGATCATCTAAAGGCCCGCTGGTTAACCTAGATAATCCAAGTGCCCGCTAGTTAACTTACATATTCCAAGGGCCCTCTAGTTAACCTAGATAGTCCAAGTGCCCGCTAGGGGACGTACATAGAACAAGTGCCCGCTAGGTAACCTAGATAGTCCAAGTGCCCGCTAGGGTATGTACATAGTTCAAGTGCCCGCTAGGTAACCTAGATTGTCCAAGTGTGCGCTAGTTAACCTACATAGTCCAAGTGCCCGCTAGGTAACCTAGATAGTCCAAGGTCCTGCTAGATAACCTACATAGTCCAATGCCCGATAGGGAACCTACAAAGTCCAAGTGCCCGCTGAGGAACCTATATTGTCCAAGTCCCCGATAGGGAACCTACATATTCCAAGTGCCCGTTAGGGAACCTAGATAGTCCAAGTGCCCGTAGGGAACCTATATAGTCCAAGTGCCCTCTAGGGAACCTACATAGTCAAAGTGCCCGCTAGGGAATCTGCATTGTAAAAGTGCTCGCTAATTAACCTAGATAGTCCAAGTGCTCGCTAGTTAACCTAGATAGTCGAAGTGCCCGCTAGGGAACCTACATAGTTCAAGTGCCCGCTAGGTAACCTAGTTATTCCAAGTTCCTGTTAGCTAACCTAGATAATCGAAGTGCCCGCTAGGTGACCTACATAGTCCAAGTGCCCGCTAGGTAACCTACATAGTCAAAGGGTCCACTAGGTAACCTATATAGTCCAAGTGCCCGTTACCTAACCTAGATAGTCCAATTGCCAGCTATGCAACATACATAGTCCAAGTACCCGCTAGTTAACCTACATAGTCCAAGTGTCCGCTAGGTAACCTAGATAGTCCAAGTGCCCGCTAGGTAACTTACATAGTCCAAATGCCCGCTAGGCAACCTAGATAGTCCAAGTGCCCGTTCGTTAACCTAGATAGCCAAGTGCCCGCTAGGTAACCTAGACAGTCCAAGTGTCTGCTAGTTAACCTACATAGTCCAAATGCCCGTTCGTTAACCTACATAGTCCAAGGGCCCACTAGTTAACCTAGATCGTCTAAGTGTCCTCTACTTAACCTACATAGTCCAAATGCACGCTAGTTAACCTACATAGTCCAAGTGCCGCTAGGTAACCTACATAGTGCAAGTGTCCCCTAGTTAACCTACATAGTCCAAGTGGCCGGTAGTTAACTTACATAGACCAAGTGCCCCCTCTGGAACCTACATAGTCCAAGTGCCTGCTAGGGAACCTACATAGTTCAAGTGTCCGTAGGGAACACACAGAATCCAAGTGCCCGCTAGGGAATCTACATAGTCCAAGGGCCCGCTAGTTAACGTAGATAGTCCAAGTACCCGCTAGTCAACCTAGATCGTCCAAGTGCACGCTAGTTAACCTACATAGTCCAAGGGCCCGCTAGTTAACCTATATAGTCCAAGTGCCCGCTAGGGAACGTACATAGTCAAAGTGCCCGCTAGGGAACCTACATAGTCCAAGTGCCCGCTAGTTAACCTAGATCGTCCAAGTGCACGCTAGTTAACCTACATAGTCCAAGGGCCCGCTAGTTAACCTATATAGTCCAAGTGCCCGCTAGGGAACCTACATAGTCAAAGTGCCCGCTAGGGAACCTACATAGTCCAAGTGCCCGCTAGTTAACCTAGATAGTCCAAGTGCCCGCTAGTTAACCTAGATAGTCCAAGTGCCCGCTAGTTAACCAGGATCATCAAAGTGCCCTCTAGTTAACTTACAGAGCCCAAAGGCCTGCTAGTTAACCTACATAGAGCAAGGGCCCGCTAGTTAACCTTGATAGTCCAAGTGCCCGCTAGTTAACCTACATAGTCCAAGTTCCCGCTAGGTAACCTAGACAGTCCAAGTGACCATTAGGTTACCTACATAGTCCAAGTGCCCGTTCGTTAACCTACATAGTCCAAGTGCCCGCTAGGTAACGTAGATAGCCCAAGTGCCCGCTAGGGAACGTACATAGTCCAAGTGCCCGCTAGGTAACCTAGATAGTCCAAGTGACCGCTAGTTAACCAACATAGTCCAAGTTCCTCCTAGGTAAACTACATAGTCCAAGTGCCCACTAGGTAACCTAGACTGTCCAATTGCCCCCTAGTTAACCTAGATAGTCCAAGTACCCCACAGGGAACCTACATAGTCCAAGTGCTCGCTAGGGCACTTACATAGTCCAAGTGCTCGCTAGGCAACCTACATAGTCCAAGTGCCCGCTAGGTAACCTAGATAGTCCAATTGCCCGTTAGCTAACCTAGATAGTCGAAGTGTCCGCTAGTTAACCTACATAGTCCAAGTGCCCGTTCGTTAACGTAGATAGGCCAAGTGCCTGCTAGGTAACCTAGACAGTCCAAGTGCCCGCTAGGTTACCTACATAGTCCAAGTGCACGTTCGTTAACCTAGATAGTCAAAGTGCCTGCTAGGTAACCTAAATAGTACAAGTGCACGCTAAGGAACCTACATAGTCCAAGTGCCCGCAAGGTAACCTAGATAGTCCAATTGCCCGTTAGCTAACCTAGATAGTCGAAGTGTCCGCTAGTTAACCTACATAGTCCAAGTGCCCGTACGTTAACGTAGATAGGCCAAGTGCCTGCTAGGTAACCTAGACAGTCCAAGTGCCCGCTAGGTTACCTACATAATCCAAGTGCACGTTCGTTAACCTAGATAGTCCAAGTGCCCGCTGGTAATCTACATCGTACAAGGGCCCGCTAGGTAACCTTGATAGTCCAAGTGCCTTCTAGTTAACCTACATAGTTCATGTGCTCGCTAGGTAACCTACAAAGTCCATGTGCCCACTAGATAACCTAAGTAATTCAAATGCCCGCTAGGGAAACTACATAGTCCAAGTGCCCGCTAGTTAACCTCGATAGTCCAAGTGCCCGCTAGTAAACCTAGATAGTCCAAGGGCCCGCTAGTTAATCTAGATAGTCCTAGTGCCCGCGGGTTAACCTACATAGTCCAAGTGCCCGCTAGTTAACCTAGATCGTCTAAAGGCCCGCTGGTTAACCTAGATAATCCAAGTGCCCGCTAGTTAACTTACATATTCCAAGGGCCCTCTAGTTAACCTAGATAGTCCAAGTGCCCGCTAGGGGACGTACATAGAACAAGTGCCCGCTAGGTAACCTAGATAGTCCAAGTGCCCGCTAGGGTATGTACATAGTTCAAGTGCCCGCTAGGTAACCTAGATTATCCAAGTGTGCGCTAGTTAACCTACATAGTCCAAGTGCCCGCTAGGTAACCTAGATAGTCCAAGGTCCTGCTAGATAACCTACATAGTCCAATGCCCGATAGGGAACCTACAAAGTCCAAGTGCCCGCTGAGGAACCTATATTGTCCAAGTCCCCGATAGGGAACCTACATATTCCAAGTGCCCTTAGGGAACCTAGATAGTCCAAGTGCCCGTAGGGAACCTATATAGTCCAAGTGCCCTCTAGGGAACCTACATAGTCAAAGTGCCCACTAGGGAATCTGCATTGTAAAAGTGCTCGCTAATTAACCTAGATAGTCCAAGTGCCCGCTAGTTAACCTAGATAGTCGAAGTGCCCGCTAGGGAACCTATATTGTTAAAGTGCCCGCTAGGGAGCCTGCATTGTGCAAGTGCCCGCTAGTTAACCTAGATAGTCCAAGTGCCCGCTAGTTAACCTAGATTGTCGAAGTTCCCGATAGTTAACCTACATAGTCCAAGGTCAGCTAGTTAACCTAGATAGTCCAAGTGCCCGCTAGTTAAACTACATAGTCCAAGAACCTGCTAGTTAACCTAGATAGTCCAAGTGCCCGCTAGTTAACCTACATAGTCCAAGGGCCTGCTAGTTAACCTAGATATTCCAAGTTCCTGTTATCTAAACTAGATAATCCAAGTGCCCACTAGGTAACCTACATAGTCCAAGTGCCCTTTCGTTAACCTAGATAGTCCAAGTGCCCGCTAGGTAACCTTCATAGTCCAAGTTCCCGCTACGTAACCTAGATAGTCCAAGTGCCCGTTAACTAACCTAGATAATCCAATTGCCCGCTATGCAACATACATAGTCCAAGTGCCCATTCGTTAACCTAGAAGTCCAAGTGCCCGTTAGGTAACCTACATAGTCCAAATGCCCGTTCGGTAACCTAGATAGTCCAAGTGCCCGCTAATTAACCTACATAGTCCAAGTGCCCGCTAGGTAACCTAGATAGTGCAAGTGCCCGCTAGGTAACCTACATAGTCCAAGTGCCCGCTAGTTAACCTAGATAGTCCAAGTGCCCGTTCGTTAACCTAGATAGTCCAAGTGCCCGCTAGGTCACCTAGACAGTCCAAGTGCCTGCTAGGTAACTTACATTGTCCAAATGCCCCTTCGTTAACCTACATAGTCCAAGGGCCCATTATTTAACCTAGATCGTCCAAGTGTCTTTGGTTAACCTACATAGTCCAAGTGCCCGCAAGGTAACCTATATAGTCCAAGTTCCAGCTATGTAACCTAGATAGTCCAAGGGCCCGCTAGTTAACCTACATAGTCCAAGTGCCCGCTAGGTAAACTAGATAGTCCAAGTGCCCGCTAAGGAACCTACATAGTCCAAGTGCACGCTAGTTAACCCAGATAGTCCAAGTGCCCGCTAGTTAACCTAGATAGTCCAAGTGCCGCTGGGTAACCTACATAGTGCAAGTGTCCCCTAGTTAACGTACATAGTCCAAGTGCCCGCTAGGTAACCTAGATAGTGCAAGTGCTGGGAGTTAAACTACATAGTCCAAGTGCCCGCTAGGTAACCTAGATAGTCTAAGGGCCCGCTAGTTAACCTACATAGTCCAAGTGCCCGGTAGTTAACTTACATAGTTCAAGTGTCCGTAAGGAACATATATAGTCCAAGTGCCCGTTAGGGAATATACAGAGTCTAAGTGCCCGCTAGGGAACCTATGTAGTCCAAGTGCCCGCTGGGAATCTACATAGTACAAGGGCCCGCTAGTTAACGTAGATAGTCCAAGTGCCGCTAGTTAATCTACATAGTTCAAGGGCCCGCTAGTTAACCTACATAGTCCAAGTGCCTGATAGGGAACCTACATAGTCCAAGTGCCCGCAGAGGAACCTACATAGTCCAAGTGCCCGATAGGGAACCTACATATTCCAAGTGCCCGTTAGGGAACCTAGATAGTCCAAGTGCCCGCTAGGGAACCTACATAGTCAAAGTGCCCGCTAGGAAACCTGCATTGTGCAAGTGTCCGCTAGTTAACCTAGATAATCCAAGTGCCCGCTAGTTAACTTACATAGTCCAAGGTCAGCTAGTTAACCTAGATAGTCCAAGTGCCCGCTAGTTAACCTACATAGTCCAAGGTCAGCTAGTTAACCTAGATAGTCCACGTGCCCGCTAGTTAACCTACATAGTCCAAGAACCCGCTAGTTAACCTACATAGTCAATGTGCCCGCTAGGGAACCTGCATTGTAAAAGTGCCCGCTAATTAACCTAGATAGTCCAAGTGCCCGCTAGTTAACATAGATAGTCGAAGTGCCCGCTAGGGAACCTACATAGTCCAAGTGCCCGCTAGGTAACCTAGTTATTCCAAGTTCCTGTTAGCTAACCTAGATAATCGAAGTGCCCGCTAGGTAACCTACATAGTCCAAGTGCCCGCTAGGTAACCTAGATAGTCCAAGGGCCCGCTAGTTAACCTATATAGTCCAAGTGCCCGGTAGTTAACTTACATAGTCCAAGTGCCCCCTCTGGAACCTACATAGTCCAAGTGCCTGCTAGGGAACCTACATAGTTCAAGTGTCCGTTGGGAACATACAGAATCCAAGTGCCCGCTAGGGAATCTACATAGTCCAAGGGCCCGCTAGTTAACGTAGATAGTCCAAGTACTCGGTAGTTAACCTAGATCGTCCAAGTGCACGCTAGTTAACCTACATAGTCCAAGGGCCCGCTAGTTAACCTATATAGTCCAAGTGCCCGCTAGGCAACCTACATAGTCCAAGTGCCCGCTAGTTAACCTAGATAGTCCAATTGCCCTCTAGTTAACCTAGATAGTCCAAGTGCCCGCTAGTTAACCAGGATCATCAAAGGGCCCTCTAGTTAACTTACATAGTCCAAAGGCCTGCTAGTTAACCTACATAGAGCAAGGGCCCGCTAGTTAACCTTGATAGTCCAAGTACCCGCTAGTTAACCTACATAGTCCAAGTTCCCGCTAGGTAACCTAGACAGTCCAAGTGACCATTAGGTTACCTACATAGTCCAAGTGCCCGTTCGTTAACCTACATAGTCCAAGTGCCCGCTAGGTAACGTAGATAGCCCAAGTGCCCGCTAGGGAACGTACATAGTCCAAGTGCCCGCTAGGTAACCTAGATAGTCCAAGTGCCCGCTAGTTTATCAACATAGTCCAAGTGCCTCCTAGGTAAACTACATAGTCCAAGTGCCCACTAGGTAACCTAGACTGTCCAATTGCCCCCTAGTTAACCTAGACAGTCCAAGTACCCCATAGGGAACCTACATAGTCCAAGTGCTCGCTAGGGAACCTACATAGTCCAAGTGCTCTCTAGGCAACCTACATAGTCCAAGTGCCCGCTAGGTAACCTAGATAGTCCAATTGCCCGTTAGCTAACCTAGATAGTCGAAGTGTCCGCTAGTTAACCTACATAGTCCAAGTGCCCGTTCGTTAACGTAGATAGGCCAAGTGCCTGCTAGGTAACCTAGACAGTCCAAGTGCCCGCTAGGTTACCTACATAGTCCAAGTGCACGTTCGTTAACCTAGATAGTCAAAGTGCCTGCTAGGTAACCTAAATAGTCCAAGTGCCCGCTAGGGAACCTACATAGTCCAAGTGCCCGCTAGGTAACCTAGATAGTCCAATTGCCCGTTAGCTAACCTAGATAGTCGAAGTGTCCGCTAGTTAACCTACATAGTCCAAGTGCCCGTACGTTAACGTAGATAGGCCAAGTGCCTGCTAGGTAACCTAGACAGTCCAAGTGCCCGCTAGGTTACCTACATAGTCCAAGTGCACGTTCGTTAACCTAGATAGTCCAAGTGCCCGCTGGTAACCTACCTAGTACAAAGGCCCGCTAGGTAACCTTGATAGTCCAAGTGCCTTCTAGTTAACCTAGATAGTCCAATTGCCCGTTAGCTAACCTAGATAGTCGAAGTGTCCGCTAGTTAACCTACATAGTCCAAGTGCCCGCTAGTTAACCTAGATAGTCCAAGTGTCCGCTAGTAAACCTACATAGTCCAAGGGCCCGCTAGTTAATCTAGATAGTCCAAGTGCCCGCGAGTTAACCTAGATAGTCCAAGTGCCCGCTAGTTAACCTAGATCGTCTAAGGGCCCGCTGGTTAACCTAGATAATCCAGCTGCCCGCTAGTTAACTTACATAGTCCAAGGGCCCTCTAGTTAACCTAGATAGTCCAAGTGCCCGCTAGGGGACGTACATAGAACAAGTGCCCGCTAGGTAACCTAGATAGTCCAAGTGCCCGCTAGGGTATGTACATAGTTCAAGTGCCCGCTAGGTAACCTAGATTGTCCAAGTGTGCGCTAGTTAACCTACATAGTCCAAGTGCCCGCTAGGTAACCTAGATAGTCCAAGGTCCTGCTAGATAACCTACATAGTCCAATGCCCGATAGGGAACCTACAAAGTCCACGTGCCCGCTGAGGAACCTATATAGTCCAAGTCCCCGATAGGGAACCTACATATTCCAAGTGCTCGTTAGGGAACCTAGATAGTCCAAGTGCCCGTAGGGAACCTATATAGTCCAAGTGCCCTCTAGGGAACCTACATAGTCAAAGTGCCCGCTAGGGAACCTGCATTGTAAAATTGCTCGCTAATTAACCTAGATAGTCCAAGTGCCCGCTAGTTAACCTAGATAGTCGAAGTACCCGCTAGGGAACCTACATTGTTAAAGTGCCCGCTAGGGATTCTGCATTGTGCAAGTGCCCGCTAGTTAACCTAGATAGTCCAAGTGCCCGCTAGTTAACCTAGATTGTCGAAGTGCCCGATAGTTAACCTACATAGTCCAAGGTCAGCTAGTTAACCTAGATAGTCCAAGTGCCCGCTAGTTAAACTACATAGTCCAAGAACCTGCTAGTTAACCTAGATAGTCCAAGTGCCCGCTAGTTAACCTACATAGTCCAAGGGCCTGCTAGTTAACCTCGATATTCCAAGTTCCTGTTATCTAACCTAGATAATCCAAGTGCCCGCTAGGTAACCTACATAGTCCAAGGGCCCGCTAGGTAACCTATATAGTCCAAGTGCCCGCTAAGAAACCAAGATAGTCCAAGTGCCCGTTAGGTAACCTAGATAGTCCAAGTGCCCGCTAGGTAACCTACATAGTCCAAGTTCACGCTAGGTAACCTAGATAGTCCAAGTGCCCGTTACCTAACCTAGATAATCCAATTGCCCGCTATGCAGCATACATAGTCCAAGTGCCCATTCGTTAACCTAGAAGTCCAAGTGCCCGTTAGGTCACCTACATAGTCCAAATGCCCGTTCGGTAACCTAGATAGTCCAAGTGCCCGCTAGGTAACCTAGACAGTCCAAGTGCCTGCTAGGTAACTTACATAGTCCAAATGCCCGTTCGTTAACCTACATAGCCCAAGGCCCACTATTTAATCTAGATCGTCCAAGTGTCTTTGTTTAACCTACATAATCCAAGTGCCCGCAAGGTAACCTATATAGTCCAAGTTCCAGCTATGTAACCTAGATAGTCCAAGGGCCCGCTAGTTAACCTAAATAGTCCAAGTGCCCGCTAAGGAACCTACATAGTCCAAGTGCACGCTAAGGAACATACATAGTCCAAGTGCACGCTAGTTAACCCAGATAGTCCCAGTGCCCGCTAGTTAAACTAGATAGTCCAAGTGCCGCTGGGTAACCTACATAGTGCAAGTGTCCCCTAGTTAACGTACATAGTCCAAGTGCCCGCTAGGTAACCTAGATAGTGCAAGTGCTGGGAGTTAAACTACATAGTCCACGTGCCCGCTAGGGAATATACAGAGTCTAACTGCCCGCTAGAGAACCTATGTAGTCCAAGTGCCCGCTAGGGAATCTACATAGTACAAGGGCCCGCTAGTTAACGTAGATAGTCCAAGTGCCGCTAGTTAATCTACATAGTTCAAGAGCCCGCTAGTTAACCTACATAGTCCAAGTGCCTGATAGGGAACCTACATAGTCCAAGTGCCCGCAGAGGAACCTACATAGTCCAAGTGCCCGATAGGGAACCTACATATTCCAAGTGCCCGTTAGGGAACCTAGATAGTCCAAGTGCCCGCTAGGGAACCTACATAGTCAAAGTGCCCGCTAGGAAACCTGCATTGTGCAAGTGCCCGCTAGTTAACCTAGATAATCCAAGTGCCCGCTAGTAAACTTACATAGTCCAAGGTCAGATAGTTAACCTAGATAGTCCAAGTGCCCGCTAGTTAACCTACATAGTACAAGGTCAGCTAGTTAACCTAGATAGTCCACGTGCCCGCTAGTTAACCTAGATAGTCGAAGTACCCGCTAGGGAACCTACATTGTTAAAGTGCCCGCTAGGGATCCTGCATTGTGCAAGTGCCCGCTAGTTAACCTAGATAGTCCAAGTGCCCGCTAGTTAACCTAGATTGTCGAAGTGCCCGATAGTTAACCTACATAGTCCAAGGTCAACTAGTTAACCTAGATAGTCCAAGTGCCCGCTAGTTAAACTACATAGTCCAAGAACCTGCTAGTTAACCTAGATAGTCCAAGTGCCCGCTAGTTAACCTACATAGTCCAAGGGCCTGCTAGTTAACCTAGATATTCCAAGTTCCTGTTATCTAACCTAGATAATCCAAGTGCCCGCTAGGTAACCTACATAGTCCAAGTGCCCTTTCGTTAACCTAGATAATCCAAGTGCCCGCTAGGTAACCTACATAGTCCAAGGGCCCGCTACGTAACCTAGATAGTCCAAGTGCCCGCTAAGAAACCAAGATAGTCCAAGTGCCCGTTAGGTAACCTAGATAGTCCAAGTGCCCGCTAGGTAACCTACATAGTCCAAGTTCCCGCTAGGTAACCTAGATAGTCCAAGTGCCCGTTACCTAACCTAGATAATCCAATTGCCCGCTATGCAACATACATAGTCCAAGTGCCCATTCGTTAACCTAGAAGTCCAATTGCCCGTTAGGTAACCTACATAGTCCAAATGCCTGTTCGGTAACCTAGATAGTCCAAGTGCCCGCTAATTAACCTACATAGTCCAAGTGCCCGCTAGGTAACCTAGATAGTGCAAGTGCCCGCTAGTTAACCTACATAGTCCAAGTGCCCGTTCGTTAACGTAGATAGGCCAAGTGCCTGCTAGGTAACCTAGACAGTCCAAGTGCCCGCTAGGTTACCTACATAGTCCAAGTGCACGTTCGTTAACCTAGATAGTCAAAGTGCCTGCTAGGTAACCTAAATAGTCCAAGTGCCCGCTAGGGAACCTACATAGTCCAAGTGCCCGCTAGGTAACCTAGATAGTCCAATTGCCCGTTAGCTAACCTAGATAGTCGAAGTGTCCGCTAGTTAACCTACATAGTCCAAGTGCCCGTACGTTAACGTAGATAGGCCAAGTGCCTGCTAGGTAACCTAGACAGTCCAAGTGCCCGCTAGGTTACCTACATAGTCCAAGTGCACGTTCGTTAACCTAGATAGTCCAAGTGCCCGCTGGTAACCTACCTAGTACAAAGGCCCGCTAGGTAACCTTGATAGTCCAAGTGCCTTCTAGTTAACCTAGATAGTCCAATTGCCCGTTAGCTAACCTAGATAGTCGAAGTGTCCGCTAGTTAACCTACATAGTCCAAGTGCCCGCTAGTTAACCTAGATAGTCCAAGTGTCCGCTAGTAAACCTACATAGTCCAAGGGCCCGCTAGTTAATCTAGATAGTCCAAGTGCCCGCGAGTTAACCTAGATAGTCCAAGTGCCCGCTAGTTAACCTAGATCGTCTAAGGGCCCGCTGGTTAACCTAGATAATCCAGCTGCCCGCTAGTTAACTTACATAGTCCAAGGGCCCTCTAGTTAACCTAGATAGTCCAAGTGCCCGCTAGGGGACGTACATAGAACAAGTGCCCGCTAGGTAACCTAGATAGTCCAAGTGCCCGCTAGGGTATGTACATAGTTCAAGTGCCCGCTAGGTAACCTAGATTGTCCAAGTGTGCGCTAGTTAACCTACATAGTCCAAGTGCCCGCTAGGTAACCTAGATAGTCCAAGGTCCTGCTAGATAACCTACATAGTCCAATGCCCGATAGGGAACCTACAAAGTCCACGTGCCCGCTGAGGAACCTATATAGTCCAAGTCCCCGATAGGGAACCTACATATTCCAAGTGCTCGTTAGGGAACCTAGATAGTCCAAGTGCCCGTAGGGAACCTATATAGTCCAAGTGCCCTCTAGGGAACCTACATAGTCAAAGTGCCCGCTAGGGAACCTGCATTGTAAAATTGCTCGCTAATTAACCTAGATAGTCCAAGTGCCCGCTAGTTAACCTAGATAGTCGAAGTACCCGCTAGGGAACCTACATTGTTAAAGTGCCCGCTAGGGATTCTGCATTGTGCAAGTGCCCGCTAGTTAACCTAGATAGTCCAAGTGCCCGCTAGTTAACCTAGATTGTCGAAGTGCCCGATAGTTAACCTACATAGTCCAAGGTCAGCTAGTTAACCTAGATAGTCCAAGTGCCCGCTAGTTAAACTACATAGTCCAAGAACCTGCTAGTTAACCTAGATAGTCCAAGTGCCCGCTAGTTAACCTACATAGTCCAAGGGCCTGCTAGTTAACCTCGATATTCCAAGTTCCTGTTATCTAACCTAGATAATCCAAGTGCCCGCTAGGTAACCTACATAGTCCAAGGGCCCGCTAGGTAACCTATATAGTCCAAGTGCCCGCTAAGAAACCAAGATAGTCCAAGTGCCCGTTAGGTAACCTAGATAGTCCAAGTGCCCGCTAGGTAACCTACATAGTCCAAGTTCACGCTAGGTAACCTAGATAGTCCAAGTGCCCGTTACCTAACCTAGATAATCCAATTGCCCGCTATGCAGCATACATAGTCCAAGTGCCCATTCGTTAACCTAGAAGTCCAAGTGCCCGTTAGGTCACCTACATAGTCCAAATGCCCGTTCGGTAACCTAGATAGTCCAAGTGCCCGCTAGGTAACCTAGACAGTCCAAGTGCCTGCTAGGTAACTTACATAGTCCAAATGCCCGTTCGTTAACCTACATAGCCCAAGGCCCACTATTTAATCTAGATCGTCCAAGTGTCTTTGTTTAACCTACATAATCCAAGTGCCCGCAAGGTAACCTATATAGTCCAAGTTCCAGCTATGTAACCTAGATAGTCCAAGGGCCCGCTAGTTAACCTAAATAGTCCAAGTGCCCGCTAAGGAACCTACATAGTCCAAGTGCACGCTAAGGAACATACATAGTCCAAGTGCACGCTAGTTAACCCAGATAGTCCCAGTGCCCGCTAGTTAAACTAGATAGTCCAAGTGCCGCTGGGTAACCTACATAGTGCAAGTGTCCCCTAGTTAACGTACATAGTCCAAGTGCCCGCTAGGTAACCTAGATAGTGCAAGTGCTGGGAGTTAAACTACATAGTCCACGTGCCCGCTAGGGAATATACAGAGTCTAACTGCCCGCTAGAGAACCTATGTAGTCCAAGTGCCCGCTAGGGAATCTACATAGTACAAGGGCCCGCTAGTTAACGTAGATAGTCCAAGTGCCGCTAGTTAATCTACATAGTTCAAGAGCCCGCTAGTTAACCTACATAGTCCAAGTGCCTGATAGGGAACCTACATAGTCCAAGTGCCCGCAGAGGAACCTACATAGTCCAAGTGCCCGATAGGGAACCTACATATTCCAAGTGCCCGTTAGGGAACCTAGATAGTCCAAGTGCCCGCTAGGGAACCTACATAGTCAAAGTGCCCGCTAGGAAACCTGCATTGTGCAAGTGCCCGCTAGTTAACCTAGATAATCCAAGTGCCCGCTAGTAAACTTACATAGTCCAAGGTCAGATAGTTAACCTAGATAGTCCAAGTGCCCGCTAGTTAACCTACATAGTACAAGGTCAGCTAGTTAACCTAGATAGTCCACGTGCCCGCTAGTTAACCTAGATAGTCGAAGTACCCGCTAGGGAACCTACATTGTTAAAGTGCCCGCTAGGGATCCTGCATTGTGCAAGTGCCCGCTAGTTAACCTAGATAGTCCAAGTGCCCGCTAGTTAACCTAGATTGTCGAAGTGCCCGATAGTTAACCTACATAGTCCAAGGTCAACTAGTTAACCTAGATAGTCCAAGTGCCCGCTAGTTAAACTACATAGTCCAAGAACCTGCTAGTTAACCTAGATAGTCCAAGTGCCCGCTAGTTAACCTACATAGTCCAAGGGCCTGCTAGTTAACCTAGATATTCCAAGTTCCTGTTATCTAACCTAGATAATCCAAGTGCCCGCTAGGTAACCTACATAGTCCAAGTGCCCTTTCGTTAACCTAGATAATCCAAGTGCCCGCTAGGTAACCTACATAGTCCAAGGGCCCGCTACGTAACCTAGATAGTCCAAGTGCCCGCTAAGAAACCAAGATAGTCCAAGTGCCCGTTAGGTAACCTAGATAGTCCAAGTGCCCGCTAGGTAACCTACATAGTCCAAGTTCCCGCTAGGTAACCTAGATAGTCCAAGTGCCCGTTACCTAACCTAGATAATCCAATTGCCCGCTATGCAACATACATAGTCCAAGTGCCCATTCGTTAACCTAGAAGTCCAATTGCCCGTTAGGTAACCTACATAGTCCAAATGCCTGTTCGGTAACCTAGATAGTCCAAGTGCCCGCTAATTAACCTACATAGTCCAAGTGCCCGCTAGGTAACCTAGATAGTGCAAGTGCCCGCTAGTTAACCTACATAGTCCAAGTGCCCGTTCGTTAACCTAGATAGTCCAAGTGCCCGCTAGGTAACCTAGACAGTCCAAGTGCCTGCTAGGTAACTTACATAGTCCAAATGCCCGTTCGTTAACCTACATAGCCCAAGGCCCACTATTTAACCTAGATCGTCCAAGTGTCTTTGGTTAACCTACATAGTCCAAGTGCCCGCAAGGTAACCTATATAGTCCAAGTTCCAGCTATGTAACCTAGATAGTCCAAGGGCCCGCTAGTTAACCTAAATAGTCCAAGTGCCCGCTATGTAAACTAGATAGTCCAAGTGCCCGCTAAGGAACCTACATAGTCCAAGTGCACGCTAGTTAACCCAGATAGTCCAAGTGCCCGCTAGTTAACCTAGATAGTCCAAGTGCCGCTGGGTAACCTACATAGTGCAAGTGTCCCCTAGTTAACGTACATAGTCCAAGTGCCCGCTAGGTAACCTAGATAGTGCAAGTGCTGGGAGTTAAACTACATAGTCCAAGTGCCCGCTAGGGAATATACAGAGTCTAACTGCCCGCTAGGGAACCTATGTAGTCCAAGTGCCCGCTAGGGAATCTACATAGTACAAGGGCCCGCTAGTTAACGTAGATAGTCCAAGTGCCGCTAGTTAATCTACATAGTTCAAGGGCCCGCTAGTTAACCTACATAGTCCAAGTGCCTGATAGGTAACCTACATAGTCCAAGTGCCCGCAGAGGAACCTACATAGTCCAAGTGCCCGATAGGGACCCTACATATTCCAAGTGCCCGTTAGGGAACCTAGATAGTCCAATTGCCCGCTAGGGAACCTACATAGTCAAAGTGCCCGCTAGGAAACCTGCATTGTGCAAGTGCCCGCTAGTTAACCTAGATAATCCAAGTGCCCTCTAGTTAACTTACATAGTCCAAGGTCAGCTAGTTAACCTAGATAGTCCAAGTGCCCGCTAGTTAACCTACATAGTCCAAGGTCAGCTAGTTAACCTAGATAGTCCACGTGCCCGCTAGTTAACCTACATAGTCCAAGAACCCGCTAGTTAACCTACATAGTCAATGTGCCCGCTAGGGAACCTGCATTGTAAAAGTGCCCGCTAATTAACCTAGATAGTCCAAGTGCCCGCTAGTTAACATAGATAGTCCAAGTGCCCGCTAGGGAACATACATAATCCAAGTGCCCGCTAGGTAACCTAGATAGTGCATGTGCCCGGTAGTTAACCTACATCGTCCATGTGCCCGCTAGGTAACCTAGATAGTCCAAGGGCCCGCAAGTTAACCTACATAGTCCAAGTGCCCGGTAGTTAACTTACATAGTCCAAGTGCCCCCTCTGCAACATACATAGTCCAAGTGCCTGCTAGGGAACCTACATAGTTCAAATGTCTGTAGGGAACATACAGAATCCAAGTTCCCGCGAGGGAATCTACATAGTCCAAGGGCCCGCTAGTTAACGTAGATAGTCCAAGTACCCGCTAGTTAACCTAGATCGTCCAAGTGCACGCTAGTTAACCTACATAGTAGTTAACCTATATAGTCCAAGTGCCCGCTAGGGAACCTCTATAGTCCAAGTGCCCGCTAGGGAACCTACATAGTCCAAGTGCCCGCTAGGGAACCTACATAGTCCAAGTGCCCGCTAGTTAACCTAGATAATCCAAGTGCCCGCTAGTTAACCTAGATAGTCTAAGTGCCCGCTAGGGGACGTACATAGTCCAAAGTGCCCGCTAGGTAACCTAGATAGTCCAAGTGCCCGCTAGGGTATGTACATAGTTTAAGTGCCCGCTAGGTAACCTATATTGTCCAAGTGTGCGCTAGTTAACCTACATAGTCCAGGTGCCCGCTAGGTAACCTAGATAATCCAAGGTCCTGCTAGTTAACCTACATAGTCCAATGCCCGATAGGGAACCTACAAAGTCCAAGTGCCCGCTGAGGAACCTATATAGTCCAAGTGCCCGATAGGGAACCTACATATTCCAAGTGCCCGTTAGGGAACCTAGATAGTCCAAGTGCCCGTAGGGAACCTATATAGTGCAAGTGCCCTCTAGGGAACCTAAATAGTCAAAGTGCCCGCTAGGGAACCTGCATTGTACATGTGCCCGCTAGTTAACCTAGATAGTCCAAGTGCCGCTAGGTAACCTACATAGTGCAAGTGTCCCATAGTTAACGTACATAGTCCAAGTGCCCGCTATTTAACATAGATAGTCCAAGTGCCCTCTAGGGAACGTACATAGTCCAAGTGCCCGCTAGGTAACCTAGATAGTGCAAGTGCCCGGTAGTTAACCTACATAGTCCAAGTGCCCGCTAGGTAACCTAGATAGTCTACGGGCCCGCTAGTTAACCTACATAGTCCAAGTGCCCGGTAGTTAACTTACATAGTTCAAGTGTCCATAAGGAACATATATAGTCCAAGTGCCCGCTAGGGAACATACAGAGTCTAAGTGCCCGCTAGGGTACCTATGTAGTCCAAGTGCCCGCTCGGGAATCTACATAGTCCAAGGGCCCGCTAGTTAACGTAGATAGTCCAATTGCCGCTAGTTAATCTACATAGTTCAAGGGCCCGCTAGTTAACCTACATAGTCCCAGTGCCTGATAGGGAACCTACATAGTCCAAGTGCCCGCAGAGGAACCTACATAGTCCAAGTGCCCGATAGGGAACCTACATATTCCAAGTGCCCGTTAGGGAAACTAGATAGTCCAAGTGCCCGCAGGGAACCTATATAGTCCAAGTGCCCGCTAGGGAACCTACAGAGTCAAAGTGCCCGCTAGGGAACCTGCATTGTGCAAGTGCCCGCTAGTTAACCTAGATAGTCCAAGTGCCCGCTAGTTAACTTACATAGTCCAAGGTCAGCTAGTTAACCTAGATAGTCCAAGTGCCCGCTAGTTAACCTACATAGTCCAAGGTCAGCTAGTTAACCTAGATAGTCCAAGTGCCCGCTAGTTAACCTACATAGTCCAAGAACCCGCTAGTTAACCTAGATAGTCCAAGTGCCCGCTAGTTAACCTACATAGTCCTAGGGCCCGCTAGTTAACCTAGATATTCCAAGTGCCCGCTAGTTAACCTAGATCGTCCAAGTGTCCGCTAGTTAACCTACATAGTCCAAGTTCCCGTTAGGTAACCTAGATAGTCCAAGTGCCCGCTAGGTAACCTACATAGTCAAAGGGTCCGCTAGGTAACCTATATAGTCCAAGTGCCCGTTACCTAACTTAGATAGTCCAATTGCCCGCTATGCAACATACATAGTCCAAGTACCCGCTAGTTAAACTACATAGTCCAAGTGCCCGCTAGGTAACCTAGATAGTCCAAGTGCCCGCTAGGTAACTTACATAGTCCAAATACCCGCTAGGCAACCTAGATAGTCCAAGTGCCCGTTCGTTAAGCTAGATAGCCAAGTGCCCGCTAGGTAAGCTAGACAGTCCAAGTGTCTTCTAGGTAACCTACATAGTCCAAATGCCCGTTCGTTAACCTACATAGTCCAAGGGCCCACTAGTTAACCTAGATCGTCTAAGTGTCCCCTACTTAACCTACATAGTCCATATGCACGCTAGTTAACCTACATAGTCCAAGTGCTGCTAGGTAACCTACATAGTGCAAGTGTCCCCTAGTTAACCTACATAGTCCAAGTGGCCGGTAGTTAACATAGATAGTCCAAGTGCCCACTAGTTAACATAGATAGTCCAAGTGCCCGCTAGGTAACCTAGATAGTGCTTGTGCCCGGTACTTAACCTACATAGTCCAAGTGCCTGCTAGGTAACCTAGATAGTCCAAGGGCCCGCTAGTTAACCTATATAGTCCAAGTGCCCGGTAGTTAACTTACATAGTCCAAGTGCCCCCTCTGGGACCTACATAGTCCAAGTGCCTGCTAGGGAACCTACATAGTTCAAGTGTCCGTTGGGAACATACAGAATCCAAGTTCCCGCTAGGGAATCTACATAGTCCAAGGGCCCGCTAGTTAACGTAGATAGTCCAAGTACCCGCTAGTTAACCTAGATCGTCCAAGTGCACGCTACTTAACCTACATAGTAGTTAACCTATATAGTCCAAGTGCCTGCTAGGGAACCTCCATAGTCCAAGTGCCCGCTAGGGAACCTACATAGTCCAAGTGCCCGCTAGTTAACCTAGATAATCCAAGTGCCCGCTAGTTAACC
Organism: Tenrec ecaudatus; assembly: GCF_050624435.1. Taxonomy (NCBI): domain Eukaryota; kingdom Metazoa; phylum Chordata; class Mammalia; order Afrosoricida; family Tenrecidae; genus Tenrec; species Tenrec ecaudatus. The sequence goes on along the minus strand of NW_027459689.1, from coordinate 218,852 downwards.
TAGATAGTCTAAGTGCCCGCTAGGGGACGTACATAGTCCAAGTGCCCGCTAGGTAACCTAGATATTCCAAGTGCCCGCTAGGGTATGTACATAGTTCAAGTGCCCGCTAGGTAACCTAGATAGTCCAAGGTCCTGCTAGTCAACCTACATAGTCCAATGCCCGATAGGGAACCTACAAAGTCCAAGTGCCCGCTGAGGAACCTATATAGTCCATGTGCCCGATAGGGAACCTACATATTCCAAGTGCCCGTTAGGGAACCTAGATAGTCCAAGTGCCCGTAGGGAACCTATATAGTCCAAGTGCCCTCTAGGGAACCTACATAGTCAAAGTGCCCGCTAGGGAATCTGCATTGTAAAAGTGCTCGCTAATTAACCTAGATAGTCCAAGTGCCCGCTAGGGAATATACAGAGTCTAACTGCCCGCTAGGGAACCTATGTAGTCCAAGTGCCCGCTAGGGAATCTACATAGTACAAGGGCCCGCTAGTTAACGTAGATAGTCCAAGTGCCGCTAGTTAATCTACATAGTTCAAGGGCCCGCTAGTTAACCTACATAGTCCAAGTGCCTGATAGGTAACCTACATAGTCCAAGTGCCCGCAGAGGAACCTACATAGTCCAAGTGCCCGATAGGGACCCTACATATTCCAAGTGCCCGTTAGGGAACCTAGATAGTCCAATTGCCCGCTAGGGAACCTACATAGTCAAAGTGCCCGCTAGGAAACCTGCATTGTGCAAGTGCCCGCTAGTTAACCTAGATAATCCAAGTGCCCTCTAGTTAACTTACATAGTCCAAGGTCAGCTAGTTAACCTAGATAGTCCAAGTGCCCGCTAGTTAACCTACATAGTCCAAGGTCAGCTAGTTAACCTAGATAGTCCACGTGCCCGCTAGTTAACCTACATAGTCCAAGAACCCGCTAGTTAACCTACATAGTCAATGTGCCCGCTAGGGAACCTGCATTGTAAAAGTGCCCGCTAATTAACCTAGATAGTCCAAGTGCCCGCTAGTTAACATAGATAGTCCAAGTGCCCGCTAGGGAACATACATAATCCAAGTGCCCGCTAGGTAACCTAGATAGTGCATGTGCCCGGTAGTTAACCTACATCGTCCATGTGCCCGCTAGGTAACCTAGATAGTCCAAGGGCCCGCAAGTTAACCTACATAGTCCAAGTGCCCGGTAGTTAACTTACATAGTCCAAGTGCCCCCTCTGCAACATACATAGTCCAAGTGCCTGCTAGGGAACCTACATAGTTCAAATGTCTGTAGGGAACATACAGAATCCAAGTTCCCGCGAGGGAATCTACATAGTCCAAGGGCCCGCTAGTTAACGTAGATAGTCCAAGTACCCGCTAGTTAACCTAGATCGTCCAAGTGCACGCTAGTTAACCTACATAGTAGTTAACCTATATAGTCCAAGTGCCCGCTAGGGAACCTCTATAGTCCAAGTGCCCGCTAGGGAACCTACATAGTCCAAGTGCCCGCTAGGGAACCTACATAGTCCAAGTGCCCGCTAGTTAACCTAGATAATCCAAGTGCCCGCTAGTTAACCTAGATAGTCTAAGTGCCCGCTAGGGGACGTACATAGTCCAAAGTGCCCGCTAGGTAACCTAGATAGTCCAAGTGCCCGCTAGGGTATGTACATAGTTTAAGTGCCCGCTAGGTAACCTATATTGTCCAAGTGTGCGCTAGTTAACCTACATAGTCCAGGTGCCCGCTAGGTAACCTAGATAATCCAAGGTCCTGCTAGTTAACCTACATAGTCCAATGCCCGATAGGGAACCTACAAAGTCCAAGTGCCCGCTGAGGAACCTATATAGTCCAAGTGCCCGATAGGGAACCTACATATTCCAAGTGCCCGTTAGGGAACCTAGATAGTCCAAGTGCCCGTAGGGAACCTATATAGTGCAAGTGCCCTCTAGGGAACCTAAATAGTCAAAGTGCCCGCTAGGGAACCTGCATTGTACATGTGCCCGCTAGTTAACCTAGATAGTCCAAGTGCCGCTAGGTAACCTACATAGTGCAAGTGTCCCATAGTTAACGTACATAGTCCAAGTGCCCGCTATTTAACATAGATAGTCCAAGTGCCCTCTAGGGAACGTACATAGTCCAAGTGCCCGCTAGGTAACCTAGATAGTGCAAGTGCCCGGTAGTTAACCTACATAGTCCAAGTGCCCGCTAGGTAACCTAGATAGTCTACGGGCCCGCTAGTTAACCTACATAGTCCAAGTGCCCGGTAGTTAACTTACATAGTTCAAGTGTCCATAAGGAACATATATAGTCCAAGTGCCCGCTAGGGAACATACAGAGTCTAAGTGCCCGCTAGGGTACCTATGTAGTCCAAGTGCCCGCTCGGGAATCTACATAGTCCAAGGGCCCGCTAGTTAACGTAGATAGTCCAATTGCCGCTAGTTAATCTACATAGTTCAAGGGCCCGCTAGTTAACCTACATAGTCCCAGTGCCTGATAGGGAACCTACATAGTCCAAGTGCCCGCAGAGGAACCTACATAGTCCAAGTGCCCGATAGGGAACCTACATATTCCAAGTGCCCGTTAGGGAAACTAGATAGTCCAAGTGCCCGCAGGGAACCTATATAGTCCAAGTGCCCGCTAGGGAACCTACAGAGTCAAAGTGCCCGCTAGGGAACCTGCATTGTGCAAGTGCCCGCTAGTTAACCTAGATAGTCCAAGTGCCCGCTAGTTAACTTACATAGTCCAAGGTCAGCTAGTTAACCTAGATAGTCCAAGTGCCCGCTAGTTAACCTACATAGTCCAAGGTCAGCTAGTTAACCTAGATAGTCCAAGTGCCCGCTAGTTAACCTACATAGTCCAAGAACCCGCTAGTTAACCTAGATAGTCCAAGTGCCCGCTAGTTAACCTACATAGTCCTAGGGCCCGCTAGTTAACCTAGATATTCCAAGTGCCCGCTAGTTAACCTAGATCGTCCAAGTGTCCGCTAGTTAACCTACATAGTCCAAGTTCCCGTTAGGTAACCTAGATAGTCCAAGTGCCCGCTAGGTAACCTACATAGTCAAAGGGTCCGCTAGGTAACCTATATAGTCCAAGTGCCCGTTACCTAACTTAGATAGTCCAATTGCCCGCTATGCAACATACATAGTCCAAGTACCCGCTAGTTAAACTACATAGTCCAAGTGCCCGCTAGGTAACCTAGATAGTCCAAGTGCCCGCTAGGTAACTTACATAGTCCAAATACCCGCTAGGCAACCTAGATAGTCCAAGTGCCCGTTCGTTAAGCTAGATAGCCAAGTGCCCGCTAGGTAAGCTAGACAGTCCAAGTGTCTTCTAGGTAACCTACATAGTCCAAATGCCCGTTCGTTAACCTACATAGTCCAAGGGCCCACTAGTTAACCTAGATCGTCTAAGTGTCCCCTACTTAACCTACATAGTCCATATGCACGCTAGTTAACCTACATAGTCCAAGTGCTGCTAGGTAACCTACATAGTGCAAGTGTCCCCTAGTTAACCTACATAGTCCAAGTGGCCGGTAGTTAACATAGATAGTCCAAGTGCCCACTAGTTAACATAGATAGTCCAAGTGCCCGCTAGGTAACCTAGATAGTGCTTGTGCCCGGTACTTAACCTACATAGTCCAAGTGCCTGCTAGGTAACCTAGATAGTCCAAGGGCCCGCTAGTTAACCTATATAGTCCAAGTGCCCGGTAGTTAACTTACATAGTCCAAGTGCCCCCTCTGGGACCTACATAGTCCAAGTGCCTGCTAGGGAACCTACATAGTTCAAGTGTCCGTTGGGAACATACAGAATCCAAGTTCCCGCTAGGGAATCTACATAGTCCAAGGGCCCGCTAGTTAACGTAGATAGTCCAAGTACCCGCTAGTTAACCTAGATCGTCCAAGTGCACGCTACTTAACCTACATAGTAGTTAACCTATATAGTCCAAGTGCCTGCTAGGGAACCTCCATAGTCCAAGTGCCCGCTAGGGAACCTACATAGTCCAAGTGCCCGCTAGTTAACCTAGATAATCCAAGTGCCCGCTAGTTAACCTAGATAGTCTAAGTGCCCGCTAGGGGACGTACATAGTCCAAGTGCCCGCTAGGTAACCTAGATATTCCAAGTGCCCGCTAGGGTATGTACATAGTTCAAGTGCCCGCTAGGTAACCTAGATAGTCCAAGGTCCTGCTAGTCAACCTACATAGTCCAATGCCCGATAGGGAACCTACAAAGTCCAAGTGCCCGCTGAGGAACCTATATAGTCCATGTGCCCGATAGGGAACCTACATATTCCAAGTGCCCGTTAGGGAACCTAGATAGTCCAAGTGCCCGTAGGGAACCTATATAGTCCAAGTGCCCTCTAGGGAACCTACATAGTCAAAGTGCCCGCTAGGGAACCTGCATTGTACAAGTGCCCGCTAGTTAACCTAGATAGTCCAAGTGCCGCTAGGTAACCTACATAGTGCAAGTGTCCCATAGTTAACGTACATAGTCCAAGTGCCTGCTATTTAACATAGATAGTCCAAGTGCCCTCTAGGGAACGTACATAGTCCAAGTGCCCGCTAGGTAACCTAGATAGTGCAAGTGCCCGGTAGTTAACCTACATAGTCCAAGTGCCCGCTAGGTAACCTAGATAGTCTACGGGCCCGCTAGTTAACCTACATAGTCCAAGTGCCCGGTAGTTAACTTACATATTTCAAGTGTCCATAAGGAACATATATAGTCCAAGTGCCCGCTAGGGAACATACAGAGTCTAAGTGCCCGCTAGGGTACCTATGTAGTCCAAGTGCCCGCTCGGGAATCTACATAGTCCAAGGGCCCGCTAGTTAACGTAGATAGTCCAATTGCCGCTAGTTAATCTACATAGTTCAAGGGCCCGCTAGTTAACCTACATAGTCCCAGTGCCTGATAGGGAACCTACATAGTCCAAGTGCCCGCAGAGGAACCTACATAGTCCAAGTGCCCGATAGGGAACCTACATATTCCAAGTGCCCGTTAGGGAAACTAGATAGTCCAAGTGCCCTCAGGGGACCTATATAGTCCAAGTGCCCGCTAGGGAACCTACATATTCAAAGTGCCCGCTAGGGAACCTGCATTGTGCAAGTGCCCGCTAGTTAACCTAGATAGTCCAAGTGCCCGCTAGTTAACTTACATAGTCCAAGGTCAGCTAGTTAACCTAGATAGTCCAAGTGCCCGCTAGTTAACCTACATAGTCCAAGGTCAGCTAGTTAACCTAGATAGTCCAAGTGCCCGCTAGTTAACCTACATAGTCCAAGAACCCGCTAGTTAACCTAGATAGTCCAAGTGCCCGCTAGTTAACCTACATAGTCCTAGGGCCCGCTAGTTAACCTAGATATTCCAAGTGCCCGCTAGTTAACCTAGATCGTCCAAGTGTCCGCTAGTTAACCTACATAGTCCAAGTTCCCGTTAGGTAACCTAGATAGTCCAAGTGCCCGCTAGGTAACCTACATAGTCAAAGGGTCCGCTAGGTAACCTATATAGTCCAAGTGCCCGTTACCTAACTTAGATAGTCCAATTGCCCGCTATGCAACATACATAGTCCAAGTTCCCGCTAGTTAACCAGGATCATCAAAGTGCCCTCTAGTTAACTTACAGAGTCCAAATGCCTGCTAGTTAACCTACATAGAGCAAGGGCCCGCTAGTTAACCTTGATAGTCCAAGTGCCCTCTAGTTAACCTACATAGTCCAAGTTCCCGCTAGGTAACCTAGACAGTCCAAGTGACCATTAGGTTACCTACATAGTCCAAGTGCCCGTTCGTTAACCTACATAGTCCAAGTGCCCGCTAGGTAACGTAGATAGCCCAAGTGCCCGCTAGGGAACGTACATAGTCCAAGTGCCCGCTAGGTAACCTAGATAGTCCAAGTGACCGCTAGTTAACCAACATAGTCCAAGTTCCTCCTAGGTAAACTACATAGTCCAAGTGCCCACTAGGTAACCTAGACTGTCCAATTGCCCCCTAGTTAACCTAGATAGTCCAAGTACCCCATAGGGAACCTACATAGTCCAAGTGCTCGCTAGGGAACCTACATAGTCCAAGTGCTCGCTAGGCAACCTACATAGTCCAAGTGCCCGCTAGGTAACCTAGATAGTCCAATTGCCCGTTAGCTAACCTAGATAGTCGAAGTGTCCGCTAGTTAACCTACATAGTCCAAGTGCCCGTTCGTTAACGTAGATAGGCCAAGTGCCTGCTAGGTAACCTAGACAGTCCAAGTGCCCGCTAGGTTACCTACATAGTCCAAGTGCACATTCGTTAACCTAGATAGTCAAAGTGCCTGCTAGGTAACCTAAATAGTACAAGTGCACGCTAGGGAACCTACATAGTCCAAGTGCCCGCAAGGTAACCTAGATAGTCCAAGGTCCTGCTAGATAACCTACATAGTCCAATGCCCGATAGGGAACCTACAAAGTCCAAGTGCCCGCTGAGGAACCTATATTGTCCAAGTCCCCGATAGGGAACCTACATATTCCAAGTGCCCGTTAGGGAACCTAGATAGTCCAAGTGCCCGTAGGGAACCTATATAGTCCAAGTGCCCTCTAGGGAACCTACATAGTCAAAGTGCCCGCTAGGGAATCTGCATTGTAAAAGTGCTCGCTAATTAACCTAGATAGTCCAAGTGCCCGCTAGTTAACCTAGATAGTCGAAGTGCCCGCTAGGGAACCTACATTGTTAAAGTGCCCGCTAGGGAGCCTGCATTGTGCAAGTGCCCGCTAGTTAACCTAGATAGTCCAAGTGCCCGCTAGTTAACCTAGATTGTCGAAGTTCCTGATAGTTAACCTACATAGTCCAAGGTCAGCTAGTTAACCTAGATAGTCCAAGTGCCCGCTAGTTAACCTACATAGTCCAAGGGCCTGCTAGTTAACCTCGATATTCCAAGTTCCTGTTATCTAAACTAGATAATCCAAGTGCCCACTAGGTAACCTACATAGTCCAAGTGCCCTTTCGTTAACCTAGATAGTCCAAGTGCCCGCTAGGTAACCTACATAGTCCAAGTTCCCGCTAGGTAACCTAGATAGTCCAAGTGCCCGTTACCTAACCTAGATAATCCAATTTCCCGCTATGCAACATACATAGTCCAAGTGCCCATTCGTTAACTTAGAAGTGCAAGTGCCCGTTAGGTAACCTACATAGTCCAAATGCCCGTTCGTTAACCTAGATAGTCCAAGTGCCCGCTAATTAACCTACATAGTCCAAGTGCCCGCTAGGTAACCTAGATAGTGCAAGTGCCCGCTAGGTAACCTACATAGTCCAAGTGCCCGCTAGTTAACCTAGATAGTCCAAGTGCCCGTTCGTTAACCTAGATAGTCCAAGTGCCCGCTAGGTCACCTAGACAGTCCAAGTGCCTGCTAGGTAACTTACATTGTCCAAATGCCCCTTCGTTAACCTACATAGTCCAAGGGCCCATTATTTAACCTAGATCGTCCAAGTGTCTTTGGTTAACCTACATAGTCCAAGTGCCCGCAAGGTAACCTATATAGTCCAAGTTCCAGCTATGTAACCTAGATAGTCCAAGGGCCCGCTAGTTAACCTACATAGTCCAAGTGCCCGCTAGGTAAACTAGATAGTCCAAGTGCCCGCTAAGGAACCTACATAGTCCAAGTGCACGCTAGTTAACCCAGATAGTCCAAGTGCCCGCTAGTTAACCTAGATAGTCCAAGTGCCGCTAGGTAACCTACATAGTGCAAGTGTCCCCTAGTTAACCTACATAGTCCAAGTGCCCGCTAGTTAACATAGATAGTCCAAGTGCCCTCTAGGGAACGTACATAGTCCAAGTGCCCGCTAGGTAACCTAGATAGTGCAAGGGCTGGGAGTTAAACTACATAGTCCAAGTGCCCGCTAGGTAACCTAGATAGTCTAAGGGCCCGCAAGTTAACCTACATAGTCCAAGTGCCCGGTAGTTAACTTACATAGTTCAAGTGTCCGTAAGGAACATATATAGTCCAAGTGCCCGTTAGGGAATATACAGAGTCTAAGTGCCCGCTAGGGAACCTATGTAGTCCAAGTGCCCGCTGGGAATCTACATAGTACAAGGGCCCGCTAGTTAACGTAGATAGTCCAAGTGCCGCTAGTTAATCTACATAGTTCAAGGGCCCGATAGTTAACCTACATAGTCCAAGTGCCTGATAGGGAACCTACATAGTCCAAGTGCCCGCAGAGGAACCTACATAGTCCAAGTGCCCGATAGGGAACCTACATATTCCAAGTGCCCGTTAGGGAACCTAGATAGTCCAAGTGCCCGCTAGGGAACCTACATAGTCAAAGTGCCCGCTAGGAAACCTGCATTGTGCAAGTGCCCGCTAGTTAACCTAGATAATCCAAGTGCCCGCTAGTTAACTTACATAGTCCAAGGTCAGCTAGTTAACCTAGATAGTCCAAGTGCCCGCTAGTTAACCTACATAGTCCAAGGTCAGCTAGTTAACCTAGATAGTACACGTGCCCACTAGTTAACCTACATAGTCCAAGAACCCGCTAGTTAACCTACATAGTCAATATGCCCGCTAGGGAACCTGCCTTGTAAAAGTGCCCGCTAATTAACCTAGATAGTCCAAGTGCCCGCTAGTTAACTTACATAGTCCAAGGTCAGCTAGTTAACCTAGATAGTCCAAGTGCCTGCTAGGTAACCTAGTTATTCCAAGTTCCTGTTAGCTAACCTAGATAATCGAAGTGCCCGCTAGGTAACCTACATAGTCCAAGTGCCCGCTAGGTAACCTACATAGTCAAAGGGTCCACTAGGTAACTTATATAGTCCAAGTGCCCGTTACCTAACCTAGATAGTCCAATTGCCAGCTATGCAACATACATAGTCCAAGTACCCGCTAGTTAACCTACATAGTCCAAGTGTCCGCTAGGTAACCTAGATAGTCCAAGTGCCCGCTAGGTAACTTACATAGTCCAAATGCCCGCTAGGCAACCTAGATAGTCCAAGTGCCCGTTCGTTAACCTAGATAGCCAAGTGCCCGCTAGGTAACCTAGACAGTCCAAGTGTCTGCTAGGTAACCTACATAGTCCAAATGCCCGTTCGTTAACCTACATAGTCCAAGGGCCCACTAGTTAACCTAGATCGTCTAAGTGTCCTCTACTTAACCTACATAGTCCAAATGCACGCTAGTTAACCTACATAGTACAAGTGCCGCTAGGTAACCTACATATTGCAAGTGTCCCCTAGTTAACCTACATAATCCAAGTGGCCGGTAGTTAACATAGATAGTCCAAGTGCCCACTAGTTAACATAGATAGTCCAAGTGCCCGCTAGGTAACCTAGATAGAGCATGTGCCCGGTAGTTAACCTACATAGTCCAAGTGCCCGCTAGGTAACCTAGATAGTCCAAGGGCCCGCTAGTTAACCTACATAGTCCAAGTGCCCGGTAGTTAACGTACATAGTCCAAGTGCCCCCTCTGCAACCAACGTAGTCCAAGTGCCTGCTAGGGAACCTACATAGTTCAAGTGTCTGTAGGGAACATACAGAATCCAAGTTCCCGCTAGGGAATCTACATAGTCCAAGGGCCCGCTAGTTAACGTAGATAGTCCAAGTACCCGCTAGTTAACCTAGATCGTCCAAGTGCACGCTAGTTAACCTACATAGTAGTTAACCTATATAGTCCAAGTGCCCGCTAGGGAACCTCCATAGTCCAAGTGCCCGCTAGTTAACCTAGATAATCCAAGTGTCCGCTAGTTAACCTAGATAGTCCAAGTGCCCGCTAGGGGACGTACATAGTCCAAGTGCCCGCTAAGTAACCTAGATAATCCAAGTGCCCGCTAGGGTATGTACATAGTTCAAGTGCCCGCTAGGTAACCTAGATAGTCCAAGTGCCCGCTAGGGGACGTACATAGTCCAAGTGCCCGCTAGGTAACCTAGATAGTCCAAGTGCCCGCTAGGGTATGTACATAGTTCAAGTGCCCGCTAGGTAACCTAGATTGTCCAAGTGTGCGCTAGTTAACCTACATAGTCCAAGTGCCCGCTAGGTAACCTAGATAGTCCAAGGTCCTGCTAGTTAACCTACATAGTCCAATGCCCGATAGGGAACCTACAAAGTCCAAGTGCCCGCTGAGGAACCTATATAGTCCAAGTGCCCGATAGGGAACCTACATATTCCAAGTGCCCGTTAGGGAACCTAGATAGTCCAAGTGCCCGTAGGGAACCTATATAGTCCAAGTGCCCTCTAGGGAACCTACATAGTCAAAGTGCCCGCTAGGGAACCTGCATTGTACATGTGCCCGCTAGTTAACCTAGATAGTCCAAGTGCCGCTAGGTAACCTACATAGTGCAAGTGTCCCCTAGTTAACATACATAGTCCAAGTGCCCGCTATTTAACATAGATAGTCCAAGTGCCCTCTAGGGAACGTACATAGTCCAAGTGCCCGCTAGGTAACCTAGATAGTGCAAGTGCCCGGTAGTTAACCTACATAGTCCAAGTGCCTGCTAGGTAACCTAGATAGTCTACGGGCCCGCTAGTTAACCTACATAGTCCAAGTGCCCGGTAGTTAACTTACATAGTTCAAGTGTCCATAAGGAACATATATAGTCCAAGTGCCCGCTAGGGAACATACAGAGTCTAAGTGCCCGCTAGGGTACCTATGTAGTCCAAGTGCCCGCTAGGGAATCTACATAGTCCAAGGGCCCGTTAGTTAACGTAGATAGTCCAATTGCCGCTAGTTAATCTACATAGTTCAAGGGCCCGCTAGTTAACCTACATAGTCCCAGTGCCTGATAGGGAACCTACATAGTCCAAGTGCCCGCAGAGGAACCTACATAGTCCAAGTGCCCGATAGGGAACCTACATATTCCAAGTGCCCGTTAGGGAAACTAGATAGTCCAAGTGCCCGATAGGGAACCTATATAGTCCAAGTGCCCGCTAGGGAACCTACATAGTCAAAATGCCCGCTAGGGAACCTGCATTGTGCAAGTGCCCGCTAGTTAACCTAGATAGTCCAAGTGCCCGCTAGTTAACTTACATAGTCCAAGGTCAGCTAGTTAACCTAGATAGTCCAAGTGCCCGCTAGTTAACCTACATAGTCCAAGGTCAGCTAGTTAACCTAGATAGTCCAAGTGCCCGCTAGTTAACCTACATAGTCCAAGAACCCGCTAGTTAACCTAGATAGTCCAAGTGCCCGCTAGTTAACCTACATAGTCCTAGGGCCCGCTCGTTAACCTAGATATTCCAAGTGCCCGCTAGTTAACCTAGATCGTCCAAGTGTCCACTAGTTAACCTATATAGTCCAAGTTCCCGTTAGGTAACCTAGATAGTCCAAGTGCCCGCTAGGTAACCTACATAGTCAAAGGGTCCGCTAGGTAACCTATATAGTCCAAGTGCCCGTTACCTAACCTAGATAGTCCAATTGCCAGCTATGCAACATACATAGTCCAAGTACCCGCTAGTTAAACTACATAGTCCAAGTGCCCGCTAGGTAACCTAATAGTCCAAGTGCCCGCTAGGTAACTTACATAGTCCAAATGCCCGCTAGGCAACCTAGATAGTCCAAGTGCCCGTTCGTTAAGCTATATAGCCAAGTGCCCGCTAGGTAAGCTAGACAGTCCAAGTGTCTTCTAGGTAACCTACATAGTCCAAATGCCCGTTCGTTAACCTACATAGTCCAAGGGCCCACTAGTTAACCTAGATCGTCTAAGTGTCCTCTACTTAACCTACATAGTCCATATGCACGCTAGTTAACCTACATAGTCCAAGTGCTGCTAGGTAACCTACATAGTGCAAGTGTCCCCTAGTTAACCTACATAGTCCAAGTGGCCGGTAGTTAACATAGATAGTCCAAGTGCCCACTAGTTAACATAGATAGTCCAAGTGCCCGCTAGGTAACCTAGATAGTGCATGTGCCCGGTACTTAACCTACATAGTCCAAGTGCCTGCTAGGTAACCTAGATAGTCCAAGGGCCCGCTAGTTAACCTATATAGTCCAAGTGCCCGGTAGTTAACTTACATAGTCCAAGTGCCCCCTCTGGAACCTACATAGTCCAAGTGCCTGCTAGGGAACCTACATAGTTCAAGTGTCCGTTGGGAACATACAGAATCCAAGTGCCCGCTAGGGAATCTACATAGTCCAAGGGCCCGCTAGTTAACGTAGATAGTCCAAGTACTCGCTAGTTAACCTAGATCGTCCAAGTGCACGCTAGTTAACCTACATAGTCCAAGGGCCCGCTAGTTAACCTATATAGTCCAAGTGCCCGCTAGGCAACCTACATAGTCCAAGTGCCCGCTAGTTAACCTAGATAGTCCAAGTGCCCGCTAGTTAACCTAGATAGTCCAAGTGCCCGCTAGTTAACCAGGATCATCAAAGGGCCCTCTAGTTAACTTACATAGTCCAAAGGCCTGCTAGTTAACCTACATAGAGCAAGGGCCCGCTAGTTAACCTTGATAGTCCAAGTACCCGCTAGTTAACCTACATAGTCCAAGTTCCCGCTAGGTAACCTAGACAGTCCAAGTGACCATTAGGTTACCTACATAGTCCAAGTGCCCGTTCGTTAACCTACATAGTCCAAGTGCCCGCTAGGTAACGTAGATAGCCCAAGTGCCCGCTAGGGAACGTACATAGTCCAAGTGCCCGCTAGGTAACCTAGATAGTCCCAGTGCCCGCTAGTTTATCAACATAGTCCAAGTGCCTCCTAGGTAAACTACATAGTCCAAGTGCCCACTAGGTAACCTAGACTGTCCAATTGCCCCCTAGTTAACCTAGACAGTCCAAGTACCCCATAGGGAACCTACATAGTCCAAGTGCTCGCTAGGGAACCTACATAGTCCAAGTGCTCTCTAGGCAACCTACATAGTCCAAGTGCCCGCTAGGTAACCTAGATAGTCCAATTGCCCGTTAGCTAACCTAGATAGTCGAAGTTTCCGCTAGTTAACCTACATAGTCCAAGTGCCCGTTCGTTAACGTAGATAGGCCAAGTGCCTGCTAGGTAACCTAGACAGTCCAAGTGCCCGCTAGGTTACCTACATAGTCCAAGTGCACGTTCGTTAACCTAGATAGTCAAAGTGCCTGCTAGGTAACCTAAATAGTCCAAGTGCCCGCTAGGGAACCTACATAGTCCAAGTGCCCGCTAGGTAACCTAGATAGTCCAATTGCCCGTTAGCTAACCTAGATAGTCGAAGTGTCCGCTAGTTAACCTACATAGTCCAAGTGCCCGTACGTTAACGTAGATAGGCCAAGTGCCTGCTAGGTAACCTAGACAGTCCAAGTGCCCGCTAGGTTACCTACATAGTCCAAGTGCACGTTCGTTAACCTAGATAGTCCAAGTGCCCGCTGGTAACCTACCTAGTACAAAGGCCCGCTAGGTAACCTTGATAGTCCAAGTGCCTTCTAGTTAACCTAGATAGTCCAATTGCCCGTTAGCTAACCTAGATAGTCGAAGTGTCCGCTAGTTAACCTACATAGTCCAAGTGCCCGCTAGTTAACCTAGATAGTCCAAGTGTCCGCTAGTAAACCTACATAGTCCAAGGGCCCGCTAGTTAATCTAGATAGTCCAAGTGCCCGCGAGTTAACCTAGATAGTCCAAGTGCCCGCTAGTTAACCTAGATCGTCTAAGGGCCCGCTGGTTAACCTAGATAATCCAGCTGCCCGCTAGTTAACTTACATAGTCCAAGGGCCCTCTAGTTAACCTAGATAGTCCAAGTGCCCGCTAGGGGACGTACATAGAACAAGTGCCCGCTAGGTAACCTAGATAGTCCAAGTGCCCGCTAGGCTATGTACATAGTTCAAGTGCCCGCTAGGTAACCTAGATTGTCCAAGTGTGCGCTAGTTAACCTACATAGTCCAAGTGCCCGCTAGGTAACCTAGATAGTCCAAGGTCCTGCTAGATAACCTACATAGTCCAATGCCCGATAGGGAACCTACAAAGTCCACGTGCCCGCTGAGGAACCTATATAGTCCAAGTCCCCGATAGGGAACCTACATATTCCAAGTGCTCGTTAGGGAACCTAGATAGTCCAAGTGCCCGTAGGGAACCTATATAGTCCAAGTGCCCTCTAGGGAACCTACATAGTCAAAGTGCCCGCTAGGGAACCTGCATTGTAAAAGTGCTCGCTAATTAACCTAGATAGTCCAAGTGCCCGCTAGTTAACCTAGATAGTCGAAGTACCCGCTAGGGAACCTACATTGTTAAAGTGCCCGCTAGGGATTCTGCATTGTGCAAGTGCCCGCTAGTTAACCTAGATAGTCCAAGTGCCCGCTAGTTAACCTAGATTGTCGAAGTGCCCGATAGTTAACCTACATAGTCCAAGGTCAGCTAGTTAACCTAGATAGTCCAAGTGCCCGCTAGTTAAACTACATAGTCCAAGAACCTGCTAGTTAACCTAGATAGTCCAAGTGCCCGCTAGTTAACCTACATAGTCCAAGGGCCTGCTAGTTAACCTCGATATTCCAAGTTCCTGTTATCTAACCTAGATAATCCAAGTGCCCGCTAGGTAACCTACATAGTCCAAGGGACCGCTAGGTAACCTATATAGTCCAAGTGCCCGCTAAGAAACCAAGATAGTCCAAGTGCCCGTTAGGTAACCTAGATAGTCCAAGTGCCCGCTAGGTAACCTACATAGTCCAAGTTCCCGCTAGGTAACCTAGATAGTCCAAGTGCCCGTTACCTAACCTAGATAATCCAATTGCCCGCTATGCAGCATACATAGTCCAAGTGCCCATTCGTTAACCTAGAAGTCCAAGTGCCCGTTAGGTCACCTACATAGTCCAAATGCCCGTTCGGTAACCTAGATAGTCCAAGTGCCCGCTAATTAACCTACATAGTCCAAGTGCCCGCTAGGTAACCTAGATAGTGCAAGTGCCCGCTAGGTAACCTACATAGTGCAAGTGCCCGCTAGTTAACCTACATAGTCCAAGTGCCCGTTCGTTAACCTAGATAGTCCAAGTGCCCGCTAGGTAACCTAGACAGTCCAAGTGCCTGCTAGGTAACTTACATAGTCCAAATGCCCGTTCGTTAACCTACATAGCCCAAGGCCCACTATTTAATCTAGATCGTCCAAGTGTCTTTGGTTAACCTACATAGTCCAAGTGCCCGCAAGGTAACCTATATAGTCCAAGTTCCAGCTATGTAACCTAGATAGTCCAAGGGCCCGCTAGTTAACCTAAATAGTCCAAGTGCCCGCTAAGGAACCTACATAGTCCAAGTGCACGCTAAGGAACCTACATAGTCCAAGTGCACGCTAGTTAACCCAGATAGTACCAGTGCCCGCTAGTTAAACTAGATAGTCCAAGTGCCGCTGGGTAACCTACATAGTGCAAGTGTCCCCTAGTTAACGTACATAGTCCAAGTGCCCGCTAGGTAACCTAGATAGTGCAAGTGCTGGGAGTTAAACTACATAGTCCACGTGCCCGCTAGGGAATATACAGAGTCTAACTGCCCGCTAGAGAACCTATGTAGTCCAAGTGCCCGCTAGGGAATCTACATAGTACAAGGGCCCGCTAGTTAACGTAGATAGTCCAAGTGCCGCTAGTTAATCTACATAGTTCAAGGGCCCGCTAGTTAACCTACATAGTCCAAGTGCCTGATAGGGAACCTACATAGTCCAAGTGCCCGCAGAGGAACCTACATAGTCCAAGTGCCCGATAGGGAACCTACATATTCCAAGTGCCCGTTAGGGAACCTAGATAGTCCAAGTGCCCGCTAGGGAACCTACATAGTCAAAGTGCCCGCTAGGAAACCTGCATTGTGCAAGTGCCCGCTAGTTAACCTAGATAATCCAAGTGCCCGCTAGTTAACTTACATAGTCCAAGGTCAGCTAGTTAACCTAGATAGTCCAAGTGCCCGCTAGTTAACCTACATAGTACAAGGTCAGCTAGTTAACCTAGATAGTCCACGTGCCCGCTAGTTAACCTAGATAGTCGAAGTACCCACTAGGGAACCTACATTGTTAAAGTGCCCGCTAGGGATCCTGCATTGTGCAAGTGCCCGCTAGTTAACCTAGATAGTCCAAGTGCCCGCTAGTTAACCTAGATTGTCGAAGTGCCCGATAGTTAACCTACATAGTCCAAGGTCAACTAGTTAACCTAGATAGTCCAAGTGCCCGCTAGTTAAACTACATAGTCCAAGAACCTGCTAGTTAACCTAGATAGTCCAAGTGCCCGCTAGTTAACCTACATAGTCCAAGGGCCTGCTAGTTAACCTAGATATTCCAAGTTCCTGTTATCTAACCTAGATAATCCAAGTGCCCGCTAGGTAACCTACATAGTCCAAGTGCCCTTTCGTTAACCTAGATAATCCAAGTGCCCGCTAGGTAACCTACATAGTCCAAGTTCCCGCTAGGTAACCTAGATAGTCCAAGTGCCCGTTACCTAACCTAGATAATCCAATTGCCCGCTATGCAGCATACATAGTCCAAGTGCCCATTCGTTAACCTAGAAGTCCAAGTGCCCGTTAGGTCACCTACATAGTCCAAATGCCCGTTCGGTAACCTAGATAGTCCAAGTGCCCGCTAATTAACCTACATAGTCCAAGTGCCCGCTAGGTAACCTAGATAGTGCAAGTGCCCGCTAGGTAACCTACATAGTGCAAGTGCCCGCTAGTTAACCTACATAGTCCAAGTGCCCGTTCGTTAACCTAGATAGTCCAAGTGCCCGCTAGGTAACCTAGACAGTCCAAGTGCCTGCTAGGTAACTTACATAGTCCAAATGCCCGTTCGTTAACCTACATAGCCCAAGGCCCACTATTTAATCTAGATCGTCCAAGTGTCTTTGGTTAACCTACATAGTCCAAGTGCCCGCAAGGTAACCTATATAGTCCAAGTTCCAGCTATGTAACCTAGATAGTCCAAGGGCCCGCTAGTTAACCTAAATAGTCCAAGTGCCCGCTAAGGAACCTACATAGTCCAAGTGCACGCTAAGGAACCTACATAGTCCAAGTGCACGCTAGTTAACCCAGATAGTACCAGTGCCCGCTAGTTAAACTAGATAGTCCAAGTGCCGCTGGGTAACCTACATAGTGCAAGTGTCCCCTAGTTAACGTACATAGTCCAAGTGCCCGCTAGGTAACCTAGATAGTGCAAGTGCTGGGAGTTAAACTACATAGTCCACGTGCCCGCTAGGGAATATACAGAGTCTAACTGCCCGCTAGAGAACCTATGTAGTCCAAGTGCCCGCTAGGGAATCTACATAGTACAAGGGCCCGCTAGTTAACGTAGATAGTCCAAGTGCCGCTAGTTAATCTACATAGTTCAAGGGCCCGCTAGTTAACCTACATAGTCCAAGTGCCTGATAGGGAACCTACATAGTCCAAGTGCCCGCAGAGGAACCTACATAGTCCAAGTGCCCGATAGGGAACCTACATATTCCAAGTGCCCGTTAGGGAACCTAGATAGTCCAAGTGCCCGCTAGGGAACCTACATAGTCAAAGTGCCCGCTAGGAAACCTGCATTGTGCAAGTGCCCGCTAGTTAACCTAGATAATCCAAGTGCCCGCTAGTTAACTTACATAGTCCAAGGTCAGCTAGTTAACCTAGATAGTCCAAGTGCCCGCTAGTTAACCTACATAGTACAAGGTCAGCTAGTTAACCTAGATAGTCCACGTGCCCGCTAGTTAACCTAGATAGTCGAAGTACCCGCTAGGGAACCTACATTGTTAAAGTGCCCGCTAGGGATCCTGCATTGTGCAAGTGCCCGCTAGTTAACCTAGATAGTCCAAGTGCCCGCTAGTTAACCTAGATTGTCGAAGTGCCCGATAGTTAACCTACATAGTCCAAGGTCAACTAGTTAACCTAGATAGTCCAAGTGCCCGCTAGTTAAACTACATAGTCCAAGAACCTGCTAGTTAACCTAGATAGTCCAAGTGCCCGCTAGTTAACCTACATAGTCCAAGGGCCTGCTAGTTAACCTAGATATTCCAAGTTCCTGTTATCTAACCTAGATAATCCAAGTGCCCGCTAGGTAACCTACATAGTCCAAGTGCCCTTTCGTTAACCTAGATAATCCAAGTGCCCGCTAGGTAACCTACATAGTCCAAGGGCCTGCTACGTAACCTAGATAGTCCAAGTGCCCGCTAAGAAACCAAGATAGTCCAAGTGCCCGTTAGGTAACCTAGATAGTCCAAGTGCCCGCTAGGTAACCTACATAGTCCAAGTTCCCGCTAGGTAACCTAGATAGTCCAAGTGCCCGTTACCTAACCTAGATAATCCAATTGCCCGCTATGCAACATACATAGTCCAAGTGCCCATTCGTTAACCTAGAAGTCCAAGTGCCCGTTAGGTAACCTACAGAGTCCAAATGCCCGTTCGGTAACCTAGATAGTCCAAGTGCCCGCTAATTAACCTACATAGTCCAAGTGCCCGCTAGGTAACCTAGATAGTGCAAGTGCCCGCTAGGTAACCTACATAGTCCAAGTGCCCGCTAGTTAACCTAGATAGTCCAAGTGCCCGTTCGTTAACCTAGATAGTCCAAGTGCCCGCTAGGTAACCTAGACAGTCCAAGTGCCTGCTAGGTAACTTACATAGTCCAAATGCCCGTTCGTTAACCTACATAGCCCAAGGCCCACTATTTAACCTAGATCGTCCAAGTGTCTTTGGTTAACCTATATAGTCCAAGTGCCCGCAAGGTAACCTATATAGTCCAAGTTCCAGCTATGTAACCTAGATAGTCCAAGGGCCCGCTAGTTAACCTAAATAGTCCAAGTGCCCGCTAGGTAAACTAGATAGTCCAAGTGACCGCTAAGGAACCTACATAGTCCAAGTGCACGCTAGTTAACCCAGATAGTCCAAGTGCCCGCTAGTTAACCTAGATAGTCCAAGTGCCGCTGGGTAACCTACATAGTGCAAGTGTCCCCTAGTTAACGTACATAGTCCAAGTGCCCGCTAGGTAACCTAGATAGTGCAAGTGCTGGGAGTTAAACTACATAGTCCAAGTGCCCGCTAGGGAATATACAGAGTCTAACTGCCCGCTAGGGAACCTATGTAGTCCAAGTGCCCGCTAGGGAATCTACATAGTACAAGGGCCCGCTAGTTAACGTAGATAGTCCAAGTGCCGCTAGTTAATCTACATAGTTCAAGGGCCCGCTAGTTAACCTACATAGTCCAAGTGCCTGATAGGGAACCTACATAGTCCAAGTGCCCGCAGAGGAACCTACATAGTCCAAGTGCCCGATAGGGACCCTACATATTCCAAGTGCCCGTTAGGGAACCTAGATAGTCCAAGTGCCCGCTAGGGAACCTACATAGTCAAAGTGCCCGCTAGGAAACCTGCATTGTGCAAGTGCCCGCTAGTTAACCTAGATAATCCAAGTGCCCTCTAGTTAACTTACATAGTCCAAGGTCAGCTAGTTAACCTAGATAGTCCAAGTGCCCGCTAGTTAACCTACATAGTCCAAGGTCAGCTAGTTAACCTAGATAGTCCACGTGCCCGCTAGTTAACCTAAATAGTCCAAGAACCCGCTAGTTAACCTACATAGTCAATGTGCCCGCTAGGGAACCTGCATTGTAAAAGTGCCCGCTAATTAACCTAGATAGTCCAAGTGCCCGCTAGTTAACATAGATAGTCCAAGTGCCCGCTAGGGAACATACATAATCCAAGTGCCCGCTAGGTAACCTAGATAGTGCATGTGCCCGGTAGTTAACCTACATCGTCCAAGTGCCCGCTAGGTAACCTAGATAGTCCAAGGGCCCGCAAGTTAACCTACATAGTCCAAGTGCCCGGTAGTTAACTTACATAGTCCAAGTGCCCCCTCTGCAACCTACATAGTCCAAGTGCCTGCTAGGGAACCTACATAGTTCAAATGTCTGTAGGGAACATACAGAATCCAAGTTCCCGCGAGGGAATCTACATAGTCCAAGGGCCCGCTAGTTAACGTAGATAGTCCAAGTACCCGCTAGTTAACCTAGATCGTCCAAGTGCACGCTAGTTAACCTACATAGTAGTTAACCTATATAGTCCAAGTGCCCGCTAGGGAACCTCTATAGTCCAAGTGCCCGCTAGGGAACCTACATAGTCCAAGTGCCCGCTAGGGAACCTACATAGTCCAAGTGCCCGCTAGTTAACCTAGATAATCCAAGTGCCCGCTAGTTAACCTAGATAGTCTAAGTGCCCGCTAGGGGACGTACATAGTCCAAGTGCCCGCTAGGTAACCTAGATAGTCCAAGTGCCCGCTAGGGTATGTACATAGTTTAAGTGCCCGCTAGGTAACCTATATTGTCCAAGTGTGCGCTAGTTAACCTACATAGTCCAAGTGCCTGCTAGGTAACCTAGATAATCCAAGGTCCTGCTAGTTAACCTACATAGTCCAATGCCCGATAGGGAACCTACAAAGTCCAAGTGCCCGCTGAGGAACCTATATAGTCCAAGTGCCCGATAGGGAACCTACATATTCCAAGTGCCCGTTAGGGAACCTAGATAGTCCAAGTGCCCGTAGGGAACCTATATAGTGCAAGTGCCCTCTAGGGAACCTAAATAGTCAAAGTGCCCGCTAGGGAACCTGCATTGTACATGTGCCCGCTAGTTAACCTAGATAGTCCAAGTGCCGCTAGGTAACCTACATAGTGCAAGTGTCCCATAGTTAACGTACATAGTCCAAGTGCCCGCTATTTAACATAGATAGTCCAAGTGCCCTCTAGGGAACGTACATAGTCCAAGTGCCCGCTAGGTAACCTAGATAGTGCAAGTGCCCGGTAGTTAACCTACATAGTCCAAGTGCCCGGTAGTTAACTTACATAGTTCAAGTGTCCATAAGGAACATATATAGTCCAAGTGCCCGCTAGGGAACATACAGAGTCTAAGTGCCCGCTAGGGTACCTATGTAGTCCAAGTGCCCGCTCGGGAATCTACATAGTCCAAGGGCCCGCTAGTTAACGTAGATAGTCCAATTGCCGCTAGTTAATCTACATAGTTCAAGGGCCCGCTAGTTAACCTACATAGTCCCAGTGCCTGATAGGGAACCTACATAGTCCAAGTGCCCGCAGAGGAACCTACATAGTCCAAGTGCCCGATAGGGAACCTACATATTCCAAGTGCCCGTTAGGGAAACTAGATAGTCCAAGTGCCCGCAGGGAACCTATATAGTCCAAGTGCCCGCTAGGGAACCTACAGAGTCAAAGTGCCCGCTAGGGAACCTGCATTGTGCAAGTGCCCGCTAGTTAACCTAGATAGTCCAAGTGCCCGCTAGTTAACTTACATAGTCCAAGGTCAGCTAGTTAACCTAGATAGTCCAAGTGCCCGCTAGTTAACCTACATAGTCCAAGGTCAGCTAGTTAACCTAGATAGTCCAAGTGCCCGCTAGTTAACCTACATAGTCCTAGGGCCCGCTAGTTAACCTAGATATTCCAAGTGCCCGCTAGTTAACCTAGATCGTCCAAGTGTCCGCTAGTTAACCTACATAGTCCAAGTTCCCGTTAGGTAACCTAGATAGTCCAAGTGCCCGCTAGGTAACCTACATAGTCAAAGGGTCCGCTAGGTAACCTATATAGTCCAAGTGCCCGTTACCTAACTTAGATAGTCCAATTGCCCGCTATGCAACATACATAGTCCAAGTACCCGCTAGTTAAACTGCATAGCCCAAGTGCCCGCTAGGTAACCTAGATAGTCCAAGTGCCCGCTAGGTAACTTACATAGTCCAAATGCCCGCAGGCAACCTAGATAGTCCAAGTGCCCGTTCTTTAAGCTAGATAGCCAAGTGTCCGCTAGGTAAGCTAGACAGTCCAAGTGTCTTCTAGGTAACCTACATAGTCCAAATGCCCGTTCGTTAACCTACATAGTCCAAGGGCCCACTAGTTAACCTAGATCGTCTAAGTGTCCTCTACTTAACCTACATAGTCCATATGCACGCTAGTTAACCTACATAATCCAAGTGCTGCTAGGTAACCTACATAGTGCAAGTGTCCCCTAGTTAACCTACATAGTCCAAGTGGCCGGTAGTTAACATAGATAGTCCAAGTGCCCGCTAGGTAACCTAGATAGTGCATGTGCCCGGTACTTAACCTACATAGTCCAAGTGCCTGCTAGGTAACCTAGATAGTCCAAGGGCCCGCTAGTTAACCTATATAGTCCAAGTGCCCGGTAGTTAACTTACATAGTCCAAGTGCCCCCTCTGGGACCTACATAGTCCAAGTGCCTGCTAGGGAACCTACATAGTTCAAGTGTCCGTTGGGAACATACAGAATCCAAGTTCCCGCTAGGGAATCTACATAGTCCAAGGGCCCGCTAGTTAACGTAGATAGTCCAAGTACCCGCTAGTTAACCTAGATCGTCCAAGTGCACGCTAGTTAACCTACATAGTAGTTAACCTATATAGTCCAAGTGCCCGCTAGGGAACCTCCATAGTCCAAGTGCCCGCTAGGGAACCTACATAGTCCAAGTGCCCGCTAGTTAACCTAGATAATCCAAGTGCCCGCTAGTTAACCTAGATAGTCTAAGTGCCCGCTAGGGGACGTACATAGTCCAAGTGCCCGCTAGGTAACCTAGATAGTCCAAGTGCCCGCTAGGGTATGTACATAGTTCAAGTGCCCGCTAGGTAACCTAGATAGTCCAAGGTCCTGCTAGTTAACCTACATAGTCCAATGCCCGATAGGGAACCTACAAAGTCCAAGTGCCCGCTGAGGAACCTATATAGTCCATGTGCCCGATAGGGAACCTACATATTCCAAGTGCCCGTTAGGGAACCTAGATAGTCCAAGTGCCCGTAGGGAACCTATATAGTCCATGTGCCCTCTAGGTAACCTACATAGTCAAAGTGCCCGCTAGGGAACCTGCATTGTACAAGTGCCCGCTAGTTAACCTAGATAGTCCAAGTGCCGCTAGGTAACCTACATAGTGCAAGTGTCCCATAGTTAACGTACATAGTCCAAGTGCCTGCTATTTAACATAGATAGTCCAAGTGCCCTCTAGGGAACGTACATAGTCCAAGTGCCCGCTAGGTAACCTAGATAGTGCAAGTGCCCGGTAGTTAACCTACATAGTCCAAGTGCCCGCTAGGTAACCTAGATAGTCTACGGGCCTGCTAGTTAACCTACATAGTCCAAGTGCCCGGTAGTTAACTTACATATTTCAAGTGTCCATAAGGAACATATATAGTCCAAGTGCCCGCTAGGGAACATACAGAGTCTAAGTGCCCGCTAGGGTACCTATGTAGTCCAAGTGCCCGCTCGGGAATCTACATAGTCCAAGGGCCCGCTAGTTAACGTAGATAGTCCAATTGCCGCTAGTTAATCTACATAGTTCAAGGGCTCGCTAGTTAACCTACATAGTCCCAGTGCCTGATAGGGAACCTACATAGTCCAAGTGCCCGCAGAGGAACCTACATAGTCCAAGTGCCCGATAGGGAACCTACATATTCCAAGTGCCCGTTAGGGAAACTAGATAGTCCAAGTGCCCGCAGGGAACCTATATAGTCCAAGTGCCCGCTAGGGAACCTACATATTCAAAGTGCCCGCTAGGGAACCTGCATTGTGCAAGTGCCCGCTAGTTAACCTAGATAGTCCAAGTGCCCGCTAGTTAACCTACATAGTCCAAGGTCAGCTAGTTAACCTAGATAGTCCAAGTGCCCGCTAGTTAACCTACATAGTCCAAGAACCCGCTAGTTAACCTAGATAGTCCAAGTGCCCGCTAGTTAACCTACATAGTCCTAGGGCCCGCTAGTTAACCTAGATATTCCAAGTGCCCGCTAGTTAACCTAGATCGTCCAAGTGTCCGCTAGTTAACCTACATAGTCCAAGTTCCCGTTAGGTAACCTAGATAGTCCAAGTGCCCGCTAGGTAACCTACATAGTCAAAGGGTCCGCTAGGTAACCTATATAGTCCAAGTGCCCGTTACCTAACTTAGATAGTCCAATTGCCCGCTATGCAACATACATAGTCCAAGTACCCGCTAGTTAAACTACATAGTCCAAGTGCCCGCTAGGTAACCTAGATAGTCCAAGTGCCCGCTAGGTAACTTACATAGTCCAAATGCCCTCTAGGCAACCTAGATAGTCCAAGTGCCCGTTCGTTAAGCTAGATAGCCAAGTGCCCGCTAGGTAAGCTAGACAGTCCAAGTGTCTTCTAGGTAACCTACATAGTCCAAATGCCCGTTCGTTAACCTACATAGTCCAAGGGCCCACTAGTTAACCTAGATCGTCTAAGTGTCCTCTACTTAACCTACATAGTCCATATGCACGCTAGTTAACCTACATAGTCCAAGTGCTGCTAGGTAACCTACATAGTGCAAGTGTCCCCTAGTTAACCTACATAGTCCAAGTGGCCGGTAGTTAACATAGATAGTCCAAGTGCCCACTAGTTAACATAGATAGTCCAAGTGCCCGCTAGGTAACCTAGATAATGCATGTGCCCGTTACTTAACCTACATAGTCCAAGTGCCTGCTAGGTAACCTAGATAGTCCAAGGGCCCGCTAGTTAACCTATATAGTCCAAGTGCCCGGTAGTTAACTTACATAGTCCAAGTGCCCCCTCTGGAACCTACATAGTCCAAGTGCCTGCTAGGGAACCTACATAGTTCAAGTGTCCGTTGGGAACATACAGAATCCAAGTGCCCGCTAGGGAATCTACATAGTCCAAGGGCCCGCTAGTTAACGTAGATAGTCCAAGTACTCGCTAGTTAACCTAGATCGTCCAAGTGCACGCTAGTTAACCTACATCGTCCAAGGGCCCGCTAGTTAACCTATATAGTCCAAGTGCCCGCTAGGGAACCTACATAGTCCAAGTTCCCGCTAGGTAACCTATATAGTCCAAGTGCCCGTTACCTAACCTAGATAATCCAATTGCCCGCTATGCAACATACATAGTCCAAGTGCCCATTCGTTAACCTAGAAGTCCAAGTGCCCGCTAGGCAACCTACATAGTCCAAATGCCCGTTCGGTAACCTAGATAGTCCAAGTGCCCGCTAATTAACCTACATAGTCCAAGTGCCCGCTAGGTAACCTAGATAGTGCAAGTGCCCGCTAGGTAACCTACAAAGTCCAAGTGCCCGAATGTATAAGGGTGCTTTGCTCAATTGATGTATGTACAGATTGTGATAAGAGCCTTATGAGCCCCAATAAAACGATTAAAATAAATAAATAAAGAATGAAAGAAAAAAAAAAAGAAATGTATTGGCCTTAGGGGAGGGGCAAAGTGGGCTGGATTGAGAAAGTCTGTGGCATCCAGTTCTGACTTGACTTTTGGATCCAGAATCTTTCAGGAGTCATGGCCTTGCCCTCCAGCCAGAACTTCCAATAACCGTCTACTCAGAGCCTTGTTAAATTCTCATAATACGTTACACCTGCCATCCTGTGAGCAGCTACCAAACCCAGGCACTTTTTTCTTTCTTTCTTTTTTTTTTAACAGGAACAATAAAGTTTATTGAACCGTAGCTTAGTACAGGCGCTGGGGTTTCCCCACGGTGCTCTTAATGTACAAAGCACGGATATTCTGCCAATTCTTCTTCAGCAGCGAAACCAAAAAGTTGACAGCCAAGTGGATGTTGTACACGAGTTCATCATCTGTCATCTTCACATGGCCAACTGCCACTGCCAGACACAGCACCTTCTTCATCTGGAACTTGAAGGTGGACTTCACCTTGTCGACCTTAGCCACCATGTTCTCATTGTGGGTCAGCAGGGAAGGGAATTTCCCGGCCTTGTTCAGGCCCGGGCCCAGAATTCGAGGAATCTGCTTGATCAGGGTCTCTGAGGCCAAAAAGGCATCATACTTCTTGGCCAGCTTTTTGACCAACTTCTTATTCTTGTTGAGCTTCTTGAGCGCCTCGATGTCCATGTGAGGGATCTCCACGGCCTTCGCTTGTCACAGTGCTGCTGGTCCCCACGGACACACACTGAGAACTTGGGGCGCGGGGTGGACTTAAGCCTGACGGTGCCAGAGAAGCGTTTGTCCTTCTGAGGGTCGTAGTTCTTCAGGCTGCTCTGCAGCTCCACCGTCTCCAAAAACTTCCGGCGCTTGCGCTGGTTCCTGTGCAGGACTTCCCGCACCGCCTCGTAGAGGGTGTCGCGAGAGACTTTGGTACTCATGGTTCCTAGCGCTGCGGCAACCGGAAAAGAGACCCAGGCACCTTTTTCAAAGACAAGCTCGCTCTCTCTACCCTTAAGAGCAGGTAATTTTTGGATGATGGATATGAGATACCACAGAAGGCAAATCTGTAATCTTCCATGATGCCCAAAACATGCTGTCACAACCAGGACCCATGACAATCCCTCAGTTTCCTAAATTGCTTCACTGTTGCTTTTTAATTAATATATGACATTAACTTGTCATATATTGATAACAGGGATGACCCTGAACTAGATGAATAAATTAAAGCTCTCCTCATCCTGTGCTTTTATATGAATGTGTTAATTATTTTTGTCATTAGGGAGAATGATGGAGGGATGGAGCAATACCAAACGGAGTTTGACAAAGTGTTGTGTTTGCTGCGGGAAACATGGTGCGTGTCAGATACAATCCGTCACCCAGTGAGTCTGCAATTAACACCAAGGGACCAAGGTAGGATTCCCGGTAATAAATAGCCTTCCTCCCAGATGCTAGTGGAGACCCAGCAGGACCCACTGTTGTGTTGTAGCAGTTGTACACGGGACCTTATGGGAGACAGAGCTGGTGTTTGAAATGAGTTTTGTTTGTCCCCAGTTGGCTCAGATTTGTTTTTTAGATAGCATAATCACTAACATTTAAACACAGGGTGATGTCACGTAACAATCTGCAGCTTCTGAGAAATGGAGAGGCCCGACTTTGCTGGTTGACAATGCACCTCTGGAAGACAAGGGGGACCACAGAGGGACTGGGGGGGGCAGGCAGATGTGGTGATCGGAGTTTGGAATCCTTGTTTTCCACGTAGAGGTGGCAAGGAGTTCAAGGGTTCAGAAATTGAGGAGGGAAGTTCCAGAAGACAATTCTGTGTGGTCCATAATAAACCAATATAGGGGTTGAGATTTCAATCCGTTGGCTATTTATTTTGTGCCTGGTGGCCAACAACCAGTCCAGAATTCCTGACCTCGCCGACCGTGTGAAACAAGGACCATTCCAGAATTACATAGAAGCAAGCATGGAAGCAAGGGCATCCACCACCCCGAATGCGTAGGGGTCAGGAACCAAGTGCTTTCTGTAGAACAGCCCCAGAAGGCAGACCTTTGGCTGGAAAACCTGTTAGGGAGCTAGCATAGGGACTGGCAGGCCCATTACACAAGCTCAGAGGTATGAGCTACCGGCTCATGAAGTAGAGGCTCACTGCATGCTCAGAAGTTCAGGTTTCCAGCCAGCAGGGGGAGCTACGCCTGTACCTGCATTGGCTCACCTAGGCCAGGTGAATTCAATTCAACAATACAGCCAATGAGGTCGAACTACGTCATCGACCACGCCTCCCTAACCGCTCATAAAACTCAAGAGGATCCCAAACCAGGCCTCGGCGTGAGCTGTTTCTGGGTGGAGCCACGGACCGAGGCACACCTGCCCCAGGTGAGGTCCAACAGAAGCGGTGCTGTGTGACTGGAAGCTATGAGGTAAGCCGGCCCCAGGAGTGGGCCTTCCCATGCTGGTCTCACGGGTTGTGGGCCCCTCTGGGCTCCTTTCACCTCACCACCCTTGGGAGAATTGTTGGGTTGAGTTCACCTGGCCTAGGTGAGCCAATCCAAGTGGCGCCCCACCCAATACGGTGGAGGCCCCTGGGGACGCTTGTAGCGTATTGCCGCAGCCCCAGCCTTTTGTGTCGGTCTTTGCGCCATTTCTTGCTGGTGTCAGTCTTTGCGCCGTTTCCTGCTGGTGTCGGTCTTTGCGCCGTTTCTTGCTGGTGTTGGTCTTTGCGCCGTTTCTTGCTGGTGTCGGTCTTTGCGCCGTTTCTTGCTGGTGTCGGACTTTGGGCCATTTCTTGCTGGTGTCGGTCTTTGCGCCGTTTCTTGCTGGTGTCGGTCTTTGCGCCGTTTCTTGCTGGTGTCGGTCTTTGCGCCGTTCCTTGCTGGTGTCTGTCTGTGCCGTTTCTTGCTGGTGTCTGTCTTTGCGCCGTTTCTTGCTGGTGTCGGTCTTTGCGCCGTTCCTTGCTGGTGTGCGGGACTTGATGTGCCTCTCTGTGCCTGCCTTCCCGGGCTGCATTTGGGAGGGGGCTGGGACGCTGCTGCCTGGAGGCTGGGAGTATTTTGACTCCCAAAGCCTTCTCGAGGCTCAGTGTAAAAGTTTATTTGGACTCGAAAACAGAATCAAAGACCCAATTAATTAAGTTTTAGAAGCAGGCTTTATTGCGAACTTGTGGCGGGTTCAGCAACACAGGGTATTGAGCTATTGAAGCCACGCCAGGGAAAAAATCCTGGCGGCGTTTTTATGCCCACTGCTGGCAGGCACAGCTGGGGAGAATCATAGCTTGGGGGGGGGGTTTGGATCTGCGCACACAGGTGCTTCCGAAGGGAGAAGGTCGTTAATCTTACCTATATATGTCAGGGACGCGTGGAGTGACCATATCTTCAGAAAACCTTCTGGCTTTGGGAGGAGCTGGTTCCAGGAATTTGGGGTTGAGCAGAGGAGGGGAGGTCAGTTAGGGGTCAGTCTTGAGAGCTAAAATGGAGTCTGTTGTGCCAAGACAGGACGTTTTAGACTGACCCTATAGGGAAAAGGGACAACATTAGTCCATTTCTGTAACTGCTTCCTGTGGGTAGTGGGCGAAGAGCAAGGGGAGGGGCTTTTCCAGGCAGAGTACTGGGAGTTGCGGCCTGGCACAGGGTGGAGAGGTTGTTGTTGCTGGTGGACTGCTATACGGGTGATTTCGCGGAGTCGACTTTGCAGGAGCTGAATGAGACAAGGAGCAATTAAGAGCAAAATTACTACTAAAATTATGGGTTCTAGTATGGGGGCTAGGAAGGAGTACAGAGAAGAGTTCCACCAGGAAGAGGATCCGTCTGTTCTGAATCTGTTGTTTTGCAGCTCACGGTTTAGCTTGTTGAGGGTCTGGACTCTAGTTTCCACAATTCCCAGCTTATTGATGTAATAACGGCATTCCTCCTGGAGGAATAAGCAGGTTCCTCCTTTTTCAGCAGTGATGAGGTCTAAAGTGCAACGGCTCTGCAAGGCAACTTGGGCAACAGAGGTTGTTTGTTTCTGCAGGGAGGCTAGAGATTTGGCAGAGGCATCGACTGCCAGCTGGAAGCGTGTGGATAACTTGTCTGCTGTGGTGATAGAGGGTCTAAGGGTCCCGCCGCTGAGTCCTACTGCACCTGCTGCTGAGGCTAAGGAGATTCTCACTGCTATCGGAAGAAAAACTGCTCTTTTAGTTTGGCGACTGTATACCTGGATGTATTTGTCCTGGACCTCAGCCGGAGTGTATGTAGTGAGCTGCGGAACCAGAGTGACGGGCAGGCACAAAAGGGTAAGGTAGAACTGATGTTTAAATGCTTAGTGTATAGTTGCACCAAAAGAAAATTTTTTTCTGGCGCTGTTAGCGGTTTGGAGGGGATTTGGGTGACATTACATGTCTGTGTCGATGGATTGGAGTAGCAAAAGGGCACTTGAGTGTTTTCTGGTTGGATGTACAGAGGAATATTGGGGATGGTTATGGGTTTTGTGGTCTTTACGTTGGATGAAAATGACAGGGCAGGACCTGGTACTGCTACCAGAGGAGGGCGTTCTAGGGCTGCACACATGCAGCAGGTGGAGAGGTTGCCTAGTCCAGCAAAGTGGCGATGGCCAGTCCCTGCTGTAGCAGGGTAAGCTGGGAGAAGGGAGACTCAGAAGGTTTAGAAATTTGCTTAGTGAGTTGAAGGTCTTGGATCTGAATATTACAGTGGATGGTGGATTGGACCTGGAGTAGCGACCTCCATACATAGAGTTTGGCGTCTGGAAATTTCTCTCGGCGAGTGGCGTACCACGCTCCTGGAACCAGAGGTGTCCAGCGGCTATCCCAGGGGTCTGGGATTGTGAGAGTGTATTTAGATTGATGGTAGTAGAATCATCCCTGGGGACAAAGGGAAAGGTAAAGTATCTGGCAGGAAGACCAAGGACACCCTACATTTTTCTGTATTCACCTTTTTGCACATTGGGTAGTTGCCTTCTGGTCATACAGGTAGCAAATGATGGGATCAGCTTTTCCTTGATGCCGCTTAAAGTCAGTGAAATTTAAGTATATGGGTGTTCTGCACCCTGTGGGTGGGCAGTCAGCGGTGGCCAGCAAATAATCATAACGCTTAGTGCGGGCGTAATTGGTATAGTTTTCAGTCAAGTAAAATCGCCAGCAAAAGGGGAAATTATATTAGGTTTAGCTGGCTGGCTTGGTGAGGCGAGTGAGGTGGAGAGACATAGGACCAGTAGACTGAGCCAGACCACTGGGAGCCATGGTCAGAGTTCACTGCTGCCTTGACTCGGGACAAATGTACCCAGGAATCTATTCCAAGACCCTTGACTGCCAAGGGAGTGGTGAGCACTACGGTGTAAGGGCCTTCCCACCGGGGTGCTAAGGGTCTGGGTGCTAGGGATTTAATTAACACAGCATTTCCAGGATGCACTGGTTTTTGGTGATCAGCAGTGGTCGGAGATGGTTCAGGGATGGGGGAGTTTTCGTGTTGTCTAAGAAGGTTGCGGAGCAAGGATAAGTATGGAAGGTACGAAGCTAGCGGAGGGCAATCAGTTGCAGGAAGAGGCGAGAAAAGAAAAGGTTGTCCGTAGAGTATTTCGATCATGGCTGGGGAGGATCTGCACACATAGGTGCTTCAGAGGGGTCGTTAATCTTATCTATATGTGAGGGAGGGTTGGAGTGACCATATATTCAGAAAACATTCTGGCTTTGGGACGAGCTGGTTCCAGGAATTTGGGGTAGAGCAGGGGAGGGGAGGTCAGGTCGGTTAGGGGTCAGTCTTGAGAGCTAAGATGGAGGTGCAGGCCTCTAAATGGAGTCTGTTGCACCAAGACTGGGACACAGTGGTGTGCTGCGGCTCCGCCAAGCAAGATGGCTGGGAGCGCCCACATCTACCCTGTTGGTTTGGGCAGGTCTCTGGCTGGGTGGTTGGCTCCAGGCTGGCTTTCGGCTAGGCCACAATCTGCGGCTTCCATTTTCCCAGCCACATGACTCCACTCCCAGGCAGAATGGCGCCACCTGTGTCTGTTGTAGCTACTGTCTCTTCCCAGAAAGAAAGCCACCCAGACCGCGGGCAAGTTCAACAGAACAAGTTTTATTTTCTGCGCAGAGACTGTCAGCTCTCTTGAGAGGAGACTGAGTGGCCCCCAGTCTAATTTTCCAAAGGTTTTTATACTTTTGCAATGTGCAGGTGTGCAAGCAGGTAGAGTAGAGAAGCAGGGTGTTGCAGTTAGCCATTCTTAGTTGAACATTACATGCTCTGGTCTTTCCTTCTGTACGTTCCCTTGGGCTATGTCTGCACAGCCTACCTCCCCAATATCAGCTAGTTCGTTGACAGTTCATAGCTAGTTTATTTACTGTTCATAATGGCTTCTATCAGCTCAAAATGACTTCTCTTGTCAAGGCTGTTTAAGCTTTGCCCAGAGCTGCTACATTCCCTCCTCTTCTTAGCCGAGTTCAAATCATTGAATCTGCGGTAGCCAGCCCAGTGTATGGTGGGCTCAGCACTAAGAGTTTTATGGTTTGTACTTTCTGTGTGAGGACTGCCACTAGCTTATTGGTTATTATTGGTCCAAACGTGAGGTTTAGCAGGAGGAGGATTAGGGGTCCGGCTAGGGGCGTTACTAGGGTGGTTCGTCAGGTTGCCCAATTAAGTAGCTTTTCAAACCAATTGGTTTCTTCATTTCTTTTCTTGACTCTTTCCTCTAATCTTTTCCTAACCAGGGCTAAACTATCTTTAATGATTCCTGAATGGTTTGCATAAAACAAGTTTCTCCTAATGCCATGCACAACACTCCTTGTTTCAAAAGGAGCAAGTCAAGCCGTCGGCGGTTTGGCAACACACTTCTACAAGGGAGTGTAAGGATCTTTCTAAATGGGAAACATGGTATTTTTATCCCTGTATATCTAAAGCAATTTGCTGACAAAGAGTCTGATAGTTTAAGTTTCCTTGTATTAAAGCAACTGACCCAACTGCAGCTAATCCCATAATCCCAAGCACCGTTAACAGTGGGACTGACATTGGGGCTCTTTTAGCTCATCCAGAAATTCCAAAGTTATCCCTACCTCCTTCACCAGAACACAGGTACACTTGAGGAATAACATGCACTAGGACACAAATACCCGGGTCTGCTGCTAATACTGGGGAAAGGAGACAGGGTGCTAGTCCTGTGGAACAAGTAAAGCAAGTACCCGTTGTGGCAGATAACAAATAAGGATCACCATTTGGTTCAATAGGAACAGCTTGAAGGCAAAAATCTTGATATTTTGATATATTAAAGGGATAATTAGATGAATAAAAACAGTCTTCGCCCTTGGTAATCTTTTAAAGTGAGCTAGAGTTAAGTCCACTCTAACCTCACCTACAGACTGCTGCTTTGTGTAATCCTTCTTACTAACATTTCTAATTGGATTACGCTCTGCACCAATAGTGCTATTTGTAGCTGTGCCTACCGAGTAAGGGGGAGCAGGGTTCAGACAAAGCCAACAATCAGTTGCGAGGTTAGGATTTGAGTTCATAAATTGGAATACAGCATCCAGAGTATCAAACACAGAACCTTGAGGTGGCTCCTGAATGGGAAGGGCCCTTTGAGTTGGGCTGGCAGTGAACGGGAAAGTTACTGAAGAGTCTGGAGGGTGCGGCAAAGGAATCTTAATGATACCCAGCTGTGGCTCTTCAGGATTTATCACCAGGTTTGGGCCTATTTATGGACAGGAAGTTGCCATATTTTACTTTGCTGCATAGTAAAGGTTGTCCCGGGATCTCTAACATTTACATAATACTGAATTCCCCATGTGTTCCCAGTGAACCCAATAACGCTTGAATCCAGTTCTTATTGGGTTACATTTGGAAACCATACACGTGGTGGGATCAAACCCCTCCGACTTGAGTCCCATTCTTGTAAAAACAATAGGGTCGTCTTTAACAAGTTTCCACCCTGAAGATGATAGTTTCACAACCCTAAGCTGCACAATGGCAATGTCCCTCCCCTTGGCAGTTAGGGAGCCCATGAGCCGGGCATCTATAGAAATGGTGTGTTTGGAGCCTTCTTTCTATAGAGGGTATTCCGCACCCATAGGACGGGATTCCGGTTATGGGCCCCATTGTGCCCTTTACCTTTAAAGGATCCGGAATGCCAGCTCTTTCCTAGCAAATCAAACAAATCAAAGCAGAAACGGGGTCAGACCCAGTGTAAGAAGTTACATATTCACTGTTGGAGGTTCGAGTAGCAGTCCACAGATGTGTTTGTGGTTGGGCGAAATGGCGGGTGCTGACAGCAATGCTCAGACAAAAACAATTAAGTTCTGTAAAGCCTTAATTTTGAGGGTTTTTCTGTCTTTCTGAGTGTTCATCTTTTCAGGATATGCTCAGGGAGGGCTTTTTTTGACTTGTGACTGATGAATCCACGGCCCCTTCCCCACTACTTTAATAGCAGTTGGTGTTATAAGTATCACCTAGTATGGGCCACTCCCCCTAGGTTCTAAGGTCTCGGGTCAGTGCTTCTTTACCCACGTTCAGTCTCCAGGTTGCAAGTTGTGGGCTGCCTCTTCACTTTTCCCTTGGTTGGGCCCAAAATGAAGGTGTCGGAGCAGATGATTTGTCTCACCTGCTGGACAGCCTGCAGGCACTTCATGAAGGAACAAGTAGTGACTTCCATTACTTCTACTTCCTTCAGTCTTGGGAGGATTGGGGAAGGTCTGCCAAACTTAAATTCAAACGGGGTCGTGCTTTTCACATAGGGAGTGCATCGGACTCGAAGTAGGGCAAAAGGTAAAGAAAGGATCAATCCAGTTCTCGCCAGTTTCTAAATGCAACTTAACTAACAATTCCTTTAGGGTTCTGTTTATTCTTTCTACTTGCCTTGAACTTTGGGGCCTATAAGCCCAGTAGAGCTTCCAGTTAATATTTAGAAGCATTGCTAATACTTTAGTAATTTGAGCAATGAATACTGGGCCATTGTTGGACCCCAAGGTGGTGGGAAGCCAAATCTAGGGACAATTTTAGTTACTAATAATTTACACCCAGTGGCAGCAGTGTCCTTCTTCGTTGGGAAGTCTCCCACCCATCCAGAATAGGTGTCCACTAGCACCAGCAAATACCCGTAGCCATACTTTCTAAGTTTGATATCCATAAAGTCCACCTCCCAGAATTCTCCAGGAGTACTACCTCGAGCTTGTGGTTGGGGTTGCTCCTTTTCTTTTGTAGGGATGTTTCCCCGAGCGAACACAGTGCAAGCAACAGTGGTGTCATCTGCCACCCAGTGTCCAAGCCTGGGTATGTAAAAGTACCTGAGGAGCAACTGAGACCATTTAGAGGATCCTGAGTGCATACCTTCATGTAGTCCTTGAATCAGATCTCTCCCAGAGCTTCTGGCATGAATCTTCTTCCATCAGGATGCAGCAGCCACCTGGATGCTCCGAGTTTCTTTGGCAGCCCAGCTCTTGGCTTACCTTTAGATCATTTTCCGAGTATGGAGGTTGTGGCAGTAACACTGGGGATGGCATGGTCATGGCCATTACCTTGGGGATTTGTGGTATAATCCTGGCATTCGAGATCCACCGGTCCAGGGGACTTGTTAGGAGGGGCTCAACCATAGGTCCCCCTACCCCAGCAATATCCTGCCCCAGTGTAAGCTTCCTAGCTTCTATAACTAGGATGGCCATGGCAGCCTCAGCTCGCATGCAGCTCGGCCATCCTGCAGTTGCAGAGTCTAGTGTGATTGAAAGATCGGCCACAGGTCTCTTTCATGGCTGCAAGTTCTGAGTTAGCATTCCTTTTGCTGTGCCCCTGGCCTGATAGACAATTGGAAGGGATTTTCTATGTCTGGAAGGGGAAGAGAGGGTGCCCATATGAACGACGTTTTTAAGGATTCAAAGGCTTGCTGTTCTACTTCAGTCCATTGAAGTTTTTTCCTTTCCCCAGTACTTGCATATAGGAGTTTGGCTAATCCATCAAATCCCAAATTCCACAATGGACAGTACCCCACAAATCCTAGAAACTCTCACACCTGCCTCTTAGTCTCAGGGACTGGGATTTTGAGGATCACCTCAGTGCGGCTGGGGGACAAGGTCTGTTTTCCCTCCTCCAGTTGGTAGCCTAGGTATACAGGTTTATTGACACACAGTTAAGCCTCTCTTTCAGATTCCCTGGACCCCAATTGGCCAAGGACTATTAACAGGTCCTCGGTAGCACTTGGGCATTCCTCCAGGGTTTCGGAGGCCAGGAGGAGGTCATCTGCATACTGGAGCAAGGGGGTTTGGGGGTGTTCCTCCTTGTATTCCTGTAAGTCTTCATTGGGTTGACGTACAGAGGACAAGGGTATGGAGAACAAAGCATCCTTTAAGTCCAAAACAGTATAACAAATTCAGTTTGATGGGATAGTACTCAGGAGGGTCTCGGAGTTTGGTACCGTGGAGTGGACAGTTTCTACCCTCGCATTTACCTCTCCGAGATCCTGCACCATTTGGAAGTCCTCAGTTCCCGGTTTCGGCATGGGCAGCAGGGGAGCGTTCCATGTGGACTTGCAGGGCACCAAAATGCCTGTCCTCTTTAGTCTGCATATGTGAACAGCAATACCCACCTGTGCTTTCCAGGGAGTAGGGTTTTGCTTGACACTCACCAGTGTGGCTGAGCTCAGAAGTTGTACGACCGCAGGCACCTGATGTTCAGCAAGGTCTGGCAGGTTGTTCTCTGCCCAAACAAAAGGAATATCTTTTAGCCATTTATCAAGAAGTTCCTTTGAGGAGGTTTCTTCTGCTCTTTGATAAAACACATATCCCTCTGGCAGTGGAGCGGTGAGCAAAACCTTTGCCTTTTCAAGTTCAAGGGTTAAGGTGGTTGCAGCAGATGAGAAAGTAATCATGGCCACCATTTATCGAATAAATCCCGACCAATTAGGGGAAAGGGGCCCTGAGGCATTACCAGGAAGGAGTGTGGAACTGTCTCTTGTGCTAAATCTGTTATTCTGGCTGTTGTCCATGGGTATGCTTGGGTCTGCCATGTGGCACCTGTAATTAAAATCTTTCCTTTTGACAATGCACCTGTAGTCTTTTCCAAAACCAAGAAGGTGGCCCCTGTGTCCACCAAGAAATTTACTGGCTGGCCCCCTTTTTGGAGTGTTAGCGTGGGATCCTGGAGGCCAAGTGAAACAGCCCTGACACCTTCATTCAGCTTCTTCAAGCATTATTGTCTCTCGCTTGGGTCTTTCTAGGTGTGAATGAGGCCCGTCCTCTCTAGTGGAGGGTCGTGCACCTCTCCTGGCGTTTTCAAGGGACTGATGTTTCCAATGTCCTTCTTTCCTGCAGTAGGCACATTGATCCTTCTTCGGGGCTTGGTGGTGCCCACAGGTTAGTCTCTCCGTGAGTGGGCCATGCTCTCCATTTCCTGAGCCTCTGGGGTCTCTCATGGCAATTACTAGTATTTTAGCTAGTTTCTTTGTCTCTGTTGTTATACACTCAATGAGCCACTTCTACCAAATCACTAGGATTTTTCCCTTCAAACCCTTCCCACTTCTTTTTCATGTCTGAGGCAGACTGACTGAATAATACAGGCAATACTTACTTCCCTCCTGTTCTCAGGGGGCTTTCAGGTCAATAGGGGTATAAAGCCCGTAGGCGTCCATCAGCCACTCTAAAAAGGCAGGCGGACATTCTCTTGTAAGAGCCTGAGAATTCTCACTGACCTTAGATAAATTTATAGGCTTAAGTGGTTAAGCGGAGGCCCTGCAAGAGCAACTGGTGATATCTGCTTAAGCCCTCTGGGCCTTGCTAGGAGTTTGGATCCCACATTGGTTGTGCAGTGGGGAAAAAATTTCTCTCAAGTGGGGAGTGCCCGCTGGCTGACCATTAGGTCCATTGACTGCCTTCTGGGCCTCTCTGGAAGGGGTCCCATTCCTCTGATATGAACAGCACCTGGAGAAGTTGCAGGGAATCACCTCAGGTGGGCTGATGCGTATGGAAAACCATATCTAGCAAAGAAATCAGACCTAATGGTTTGTCAGAAAAAAGGGGTTTTGTTGGTTCCAATTATACAAATCCCTGGAACAAAAGGGAACATATACTGAAAAAGGGATTCGGGAGTCTTCCCAGGTTTGGGGGCTGCTTGCCTTAAGGGGAGAATGGCTGCTGCTGAGTGATCTTTCTCTGGGGGTTGTTAAGACATGCCTGCCCTAGTGTATTTGTTGTGGGGTGGGGGGGCTCAAAAAGAGGCTGTGAGTATTCCTCTCTCCGGCCCCTTGGGAACCTGATAGGGTGGCAGCGGCACCAAGGGTCGGAAGCCAGCTCTCCTGCTCCCAGAGTCCTCTTGCAAAATGGGATAAATCAGACAGGGAGGGAAAGGGGGAAGGGAGGGGGAGGGACAGGGACAGCCTCCACCTTGGTGGTTTTAGGAACTTGGACAGGTTGTTTTTCCGGTCCTGCCATGTTTACTGAAATCTTGGAAACAAGAACTCTTTATGTTGGGGGAGGAAGTCTTTTATATATGTTGGCTTCTTAGTGGCAATGTCAATCCACACATGAATTTAAGGGATCAGATCAGGATGTCCTGGTTCCCCTTTCTAAGCAGGCTCCGACAGTGGCACTCGGATCTCGGTGCACCTCGAAATGTTGTAGCTACTGTCCATTCCCAGAAAGAAAGCATCTCCGACCACCGGCAAGTTCAACAGAAAAAGTTTTATTTTCTGCACAGGGTCTGTCAGCCCTCTTGAGAGGAGACTGAGCAGCCCCCAGTTGAATTTTCCAAAGGTTTTTATACTTGTGCAATGTGCAGGTGTGCAAGCAGGCAGAGTAGAGAAGTGGGGTGTTGCGGTTAGCCATTCTTAGTTGAACAAAAACTGCTCTTGTTCTCAAAAGCCTTCTGAACATCCATTTCCTTTGGGACATTCCCTTGGGCTACGTCTGCACGACCTACCACCCCAATATCAGCTAGTTCATTGACAGTTCATAGCTACTTTATTTACCTTTCATGGTGGCTTCTGTCAGTTCAGAATGGCTTCACCATTATCAAGGCTCTTTATGGTTTTACCAGAGAACCTACATAGCCGCCATGGGGAAACAGGGCCTATGACCCTGGCCAAAATGGTGCCCACCAGTCCAAACACGTGGAAGGGCACTGCCTCGGGAGCTGGTTGATTTAGGCCTGGGAGATAGCCCTGCCTTGTCCCGGCAGCCAAATGTTTCCCTTTTCCCCTCCGTTCCCTTTGCCTTTCTCCTGGTTTTTAAAACAAGCTGCTTGAGCCCTATAACACTGAGCAGGACTTTTTTGTAACATTTAATTAAAATGTATCTGGTACCAAAATTATATATTATAAATATGACAATTTGGTTATATTTTTGAAAATTTATACTTTTAAAATATACTTTGGTTGTCATATATATTGATAACAATGAAAGTAAAGAATAAAAACAAAAAAATATTATTTCCTGCATTGAAAACTTCAGGTGTTCTAGGGTTAGTGTTCTACCAGTGTAGGTTTGTTCCTTGTTACTGGCTGGTTTTCCGTTGCTCAGTCTTAAGACAAAGGCGTTCGGAAGCCTAGCCTGGGTAACCCTTACTTTTAGGCTTTCAGTGGTGTTTCTTCATGCACTTTTGGGGACAGCTCTTAATATAGCTCAGCTGCCATGATGTTCCAGCCAGAAATTCCTATTTTCCTAAAGGTTCCCTGAGCTGCCAGATGCCCCTTCCCTTCAGAGATTTGAGAGTCTGCTCCTGCCAGCAGGCATCTTAGAAGGCTGTGGGGCCATCCCAAGCAGTGGTCCTCCTAGCTTATTGTCTAGAAAATGGTTGGACCTAAAGTCACCCACAGCGACTGCTCTTTGACCCTTTGTCTATGGTGGGGGCACCTGTCAGAGGCATCAGTTTAATAGCACACCAGGGGTCTGCTCTGAAGCGGGGTTATTGACCTTGAGGCAGCAAGCTCTAAATAGCCTTGTTTTGTGCTTTCCAGATGGGACTTAGCAGCTTCATACTCAGGAATTGCCCCCTTGCATGAATCCTGTCCAATTGGGATAGAGTTGACACAGAGGCTAGACAAACAAAAGCTGATACACTATGCAACTTTATTTGAGAAAGGAGAATGGTGGCCAGAGAATGGCACACTTTTCCTTCCAACCCTGATTCACCTGGAACAGTTCTGTAGAGTGATGGGAAATGGGCGGAGATGCCAGAAGTTAGAGCATTTCTCCTTTTGAGGAGCAGTACAGACCTTCATCCCCAGTGCACACAGGAACCCCTAAGGCAGGCGTCCTCAAACTGTGGCCCGTGGGACACATGTGGCCTGACGATATTTATTCCACCCTCAGGGTGTTTTTGCTGCCTCTGCCTGTCCTGCTTAGCAGCCGACTCGTGCAGTGTGCATAGGAACTTGTTCATAGGTTTTTAAAAAACTATAGTCTGACCCTCCAATGATCTGAGGGACAGAACTGGCCCCCTAGGTAAACAGTTTGAGGACCCCTGCCCTAAGGGATCCTGGACTTAGGGGTTACTATTCTCGCAGCCCTGACACACCCCTGATCATTCTACCCATAGTAGAGGCACCAGGGAAATTTGGTCCCTGGGTAATTTACCAGCCTTTTATTCAAATTGAAGCCAAGAAAATTAAAAATGACTTAGGCAGTTACTCTACTTTTGATTACGGTTGACTCCCCCTGTAGTACCCCAATATTACCATTTAACTCTATAACGCTGAGCATATTTCCATAACATATAAAGAAATGTATATATTAATAGATAGATAGATAAACAGACAGATAAATAGGTAGATAACTTTGAAAATAAAGAATAAAAACAAAAACATTTCCCCCAAATTGAAAATTGAGCCATTATAGGGTTAAAAAGGATGGGTCTTATCAGCAGGTGTAAGACCTTAGGATCATAAATGAAGCAGTGATCCCACTGCACCTAGTAGTGCCCAAACCCTGTGCCCTCCTAGGGAAATTGTGAATGCTTTAATCCCCGTTCCTGTACTTAGAGTGAACAAACACATGCCTGATAATCCTAAGTATATTTATTTCTTGTGACACTCACCTAACTTGAAGGGAACGACCTCCTCCGAATCTTAGACTTGTCTCACTTAAACTCTTCAACCTTTTGTCTTTTTGTTTGTTTTTCCAGAAGTTCTCAGGTTACCAAGGCCTCCAAACCAAGTGTGCCAGCTGCAGGACCACGATTTCCTGAACAACCTCAACTTTATCCATCCTGGGACCTGATTGGACAATCCCTTCTGAGCCCCATTTGCCCCTTTTGCAGCAGGAAGTACTTAGAGATGTCGTCGCCCAGTACCCCAAAGATTTGGGTCCATACCTCTTCAGGGGGCAAATGTTAGGTAGCTATCCTAGGGACTGGGGTGTCCATTATGCATGCCCAGAGGGCCAAGGTAGCAGCCCAAGAAGGAGTGGCACACTGTGCGTGCTCAGAGGTTCAGGTTTCCGGCCAGGAAGAGGAGGTACACCTGGGTGAGTGCTGCAACTTGATTGACCCACCAAAGCCAAGTAAATTAAATTCAGCTGCTGGGGTTGACCAGGGTTGCCCACCATGCCTCCCTAATGCTCATAAAACCCACTTGGATGACAATCAGGCTTCTACATGCATTCTTTCTCACGCAGAGCAGAGGACCAAGGTCTGTCTGTCCTCAGAGAGATCTGACAAACCCAGGAAGGCTCTTTGGAGGCAGCATAACTGGACATGAATGGCTGGTGGATACTGTTCAGATGCAGGACTTTCTACTTAGAAGGGTCTAATCCAGCCTGAGATAATCCTTGAATGAGTCCTCTGCCCAGATCTTTTTTTTTAACGTTTTATTAGGGGCTCATACAACACTAAACACATTCTATGCATACATCAGTTGTGTAAAGCACATTTGTACATTCATTTCCCTCATTCTCAAAATATCCACTCTCCACCCAAGCCCATGGCCTCAGCTCCTCATTCCCATCCCCACCCCCCATGTGCGCTACCCCTCGCTCATCAATCCTTGGTAATTTACTAATTTTTGTCATATCTTGCACTGTCTGATATCCCCCTTCACCCACTTTTCTGTTGAAGTAAAATGTACATCCTTGTAATCAGTTCCCCGTTTCCAAACTGCCCTCCCTCTTACCCTCTCAGTGTCTTCACTCATAATACTGGTCCTAAAGGACTCATCCACCCTGGATTCCCTGTGTTTCCAGTTGCTATCTGTACCAGTGTACATTCTCTGGTCTAGCCAGATTTGTAAGGTAGAATTGGGGTCATGATAATGGGGGGAGAGAAAGCATTTAGCAACGAGAGGAAAGTTGTGTTTCATTGTTGCTATCTCGTACCTAGTCTTGGCTCATCTCCTCTCTGAGACCCTTCTGTAAGGTATT
Source organism: Tenrec ecaudatus (assembly GCF_050624435.1). Classification (NCBI taxonomy): domain Eukaryota; kingdom Metazoa; phylum Chordata; class Mammalia; order Afrosoricida; family Tenrecidae; genus Tenrec; species Tenrec ecaudatus. Next base: position 177,566 of record NW_027459689.1, on the reverse strand, counting down.
GTCCAGTGGTCTGGAAATGGGCTTTGGGTCTCTACCAAGCACTCTTCTCATTCCCAATAAGATGTTTTTGTTCTGACGATGCCTGACACCTGATCCCTTCGAAACCTCGTGATCTCATAGGCTGGTGTGATTATTCCATGTGCGCTTTGTTGCTTCTGAGCTAGGTGGCCGCTTGTTTACATTCAAGCTTTTAAGACCTCAGACGCTATATCTTTTGACAGCTGGGCACCATCAGCTTTGTCTTCAGTGTACCTGTGGGGAAGGTGAGCACCATAGAATGCCAATTTAATAGAACAAAGTATTCTTGCAATGAGGGAGTACTTGAGTGGAGGCCCAGAGTCCATCTGCTACCTTAATACGAAACCTATAAATATATGGACGTAGGTCTATTTCCCCATGCTCATATATGAATATATTTACATATGGACATACTTTTTTAAAGACCTCTATAACAGGCCCGTGCTTCCTCGCTTGCTCTTCTATTTCCCTTTCATTTTCCTCTTGTGCCCACTGCCATGCTCAGTCTTCCTTTGGGTTTCAGTAATTCTTCTTGGTTCCATTACCCTTGATCCCACCCTACCAGGCTTCCTACATCTACCTCACCACGGATATGCATGACTTCCTGTTCTCTTGTTTCTGGGTTTCTTAACACCGCTTCCTTTATGCCCACCTCCCTCTTTCCCATGCCCCACCCCCCAGAAGTGTTGGTCCTGGGTTTTGTCCTCCAGATTGGACATCCAGCCTATCTAATTTAGACAGACCAGAAAAGGTAATAACATGCACAAAACCAAGACAAGCAACGCAAAAAAACCAAGACAACAAAAATCCAATGACACTAAAAGAAAACAAAACTAACCAAGAAAGAAAAGCTCATAGTTAGTACAAGGACTGTGTGGTGAACTTTAGGAGTGTTTTCCAGTCCAGTCTGTTGGGGCACCGAGCCCTGACCACAAAGTCCACCTTTGGCATTCCCCGGGAACTTTGATGCTCCGTTTTCTAGCTCTTCCGCTGCACTCCCTTAGTGTCATGCCTCGATGTAGCAAGATCAGTTCGGGCGCAGTTCCCACACTGTGTCTCCAGTGTTGTCCCCTCTAGGGCAATGGGTCTTTGAGGGACGTTTCTCATCGTGGGGCTGCCCATGTGGTCTTTTCTGTGGACTGGCTTCTCTGATTGGGAACATCATCCTCAAGGTGTAGTGGGCCAGGATGTGCTCCATTCTCCCCTCCTCCGTCTTGTTCTGCTCTGTGTTCTCTGATCAGATATGTCCCTCTCTGCGAGCTGCAGCTCCGGTGCCATCCTGTGAAATACAATCTTTGGGCGCTGCAAGGAGGTGGGAGGGGGGGCATCAGCTCAGATCTTTTGAGAGTCCAGGAGATATTGACTTCTCGATGGGCACAGTTCTGTGAGGCATCGTGCTCTTGGTCCAGAAGCTGGTTGTGAATATGACTTTGTTGTTAACCAGTTGTGTGTCTCTGGGTCAACTCCTGTGTGTTTTGAGGGAGTTTTCTCATCTGGAAAGTAAATGTACTGGATTATCCAGAAGCCCATATCAGCAAGTTATTGAGAAGGGTTAATCAGAGACTGTTTCATATAGTGTGTATCTGCGCGCTGCATTCAAGACCTGGGGTGGCAATTATGAGCTCAGAATAGAGATGGTGTCCAGTAGGTGACAGACGTGGCTCCATATTGAAACAGGAAGCCCACTGTGGAGATTTGGTCCTTCCGTTGATGGCCACCGGCCACCTAGTCTTCTCCTGCTATAACTGCTTCACTGGCTCAGCAGCTGAGCCAGGAGCCAGTGCCATCATAACCAGGTGGCTAACTGGGAGAAAGGGCAGATAGATATTTGTTATCTTGTTGTCTTGGGAAGCCCACCTAACCTCCATGCAAACCTTCTGGTGTGAGTTATCTGTGGAAGGAATCATAGGCTCACAGTAATACACATCTTTGTTTTTGAAAATGTGCCCGTATTCCTTTCTGAACCTGAGAAGGTGGCTCCTATGTCCACCAAGAAATTTACTTCCTGGCCTCCTACATGGAGTGTTAGCCTGGGTTTTGGCGGCGAAGTGAAACAGAGCCCTGACCCCTTCATTCAGCTCTTCAAGCCTTATTGTCTCTTGCTTGGGTCTTTCTTGTTGCAGATGAGGCCCGTCCACTCTTGTGGAGGGTCGTGGACCTCTCCTGGGGTTTTCAAGGCACTGATTTTTCCAGTGTCCTTCTTTCCTGCAGTAGGCACATTGATCCTTCCCGATGGCTTGGAGGTGCCCAGAGGTTAGTCTCTCCGTGAGTGGGCCATGCTCTCCTTTTCCTGAGTCTCTGGGGTCTCTCATGGCAATTCCTAGTATTTTAGCTAGTTTCTTTGTCTCTGTCGTGGTAGGGTCATCTCGGTTGTTATATACTCAATGAACCACTTGTATCAAATCACTAAGATTTTTCCCTTGAAACCCTTCCCACTTCTTTTTCATGTCTGAGGCAGACTGACTGAGTCATAAAGGCAATATTTATTGCCCTCCTGTTCTCGGGGCCTCCGGGCTGTTAGGGGTATAAAGCCTGTAGGCTTCCATCAGCCACTCTAGAAAGGAAGGCGGACATTCTCTTAGCCTGAAAATTCTCACTGACATTAGATAAATTCATAGGTTTCCTAGCTCTTCCGCAGAGGGTCATGTAAGAGCAATGGGTGATACCTGGTAAAGCCCTCTGGGCCTTGCTAGGAATTGAGATCCCACATTGTTGGTGTAGTGGCCAAAAGAGTTTCTCTCAAGTGGGGAGTGCCCGCTCGCTGACCATCAGGTTCACTGACTGCTTACTGGGCCTCTGTCTGGAAGGGCTACCCTCCTCCGTTGTGAACAGCACCTGGAAAAGTTGTTGGCAAGCATTCCAGGTGGGCTGATGAGTATGGAAGTCATACCAGTACTAGTGTGTGTGGGGGGCTGCTTGTTAGGGGTGGGAGTGAGGTTGTGGGGCCGGTGGGGGAGGGAGTGACTCAATAAGGGCCTGTTAGAAGTTTTCTATTTCTGGACCCTAGAAACCTTATAGGGCGGGGGTTGAAAGAAAGGGTTTGAAGCCAGCTCTCCCACTCTCAGAGTTCTCCTGCAAAATGGGATAAAGCCGATTAGGGGAGAGAGATCGTGAGGGGAGGGGAGGGGAGGGGAGGTGTGGGGGAGGGGAGGGGTTGGGGAGGGGTGGGGGAGGGGTGAGGGAGGGGTGTTGAAGGGGTGGGGGAGGGTGATGGGGAGGGATGGCCTCCACCTATGTGGTTTTGGGAACTTGGACCGTTTGTTTTTCCGGTCCTTCCATGTTTCCTGAAACCTTGGAAACAAGGGCCCTTTCTTTGCGGGAGGGAGTAAGTCTTTTATATTTGCAGGCTTCTTAGTGGCAATGTCAGCCCACACTTGAAGTAACGGGATCAGATCGGGATATCCTGGTTCCCTTTAACCATAACTATGAACTCTTAGTAATAGGGGATGGGAAAACTAGTCTTGCGTGGGTCAATCAGGGACTCCTTCTGCCCCATCACTTTTAAACAAATTGTAGAGTCTCCAAGCTTTTGGGTTGAAACCACATCCTCTTGGTGAATGCCGAGAGCAGGGGTCATCAAACTACAACCTGTGGGCCACATGCAGACAGCCGAGGACGTTGATCCTTTCTGCCGGGTGTATGTGCCCCATTTATTTTTTTTTTGAACTTCAAATCAATATGTGCAGTGTGCACATGAATTTGTTCGTAATATTTGTTTTTTTAAACTATAGTCTTTCCTTCAAAAGGCCTGAGGGATAGTGAACTGGCCCCCTGGGTAAACAGTTTCAGGACCCCTGCCCTAAGGTATCCTGGACTTAGGGGTTATTAATCTCCCAGCCCCGAAACATCCCTGAACATTCTACCCGTTGTAGGAGGCACCATGGGAATTTGGACCCCGGGTAATTTACAAGCCTTTACTCCAATTGAACCCAAGAAAATTCAAAATGACTTAGGCAGTTACTCTATTTTGGTCACTTTTGACTCGTCCTGCACTAGCCCATTATTTCCATTTAACTCTATAACGCGAAGCATGATGTTTTCATAACATTAAAAATGTATATATTAATACATATATATATATTTATAACTATGAAAGTCCACAACAAAAAGAAAATTTTTTTCCAAAATTAAAATTGAAGCGTTATAGGGTTAAAAAGAAGGATGGGTCTGATCAGGGTGTCCAAGACCTTAGCATCATAAAAGAATCAGTGATCCGACTGCACCTAGTAGTGCCCAAACCTGTGCCATCCTAGGGGAAAGTGTGAATGCTTTTATCCCTCTTCCTGTACTTCCAATGAACAAACACACATGTCTGGTAATCCTCAGATTTTTTTTGTTTCATGTGACACTCACCCAATTTCAAGGCCACTGCCACCTCACAAGCTTAGCCTTGTCGTAGTCAAACTGTTCACCTTTTAGACCGTTTGTTTTTCTCAGAAGTTATCGGGTGATTAAAGCTTCTGAACCAAGTGTGCCAGGTCCACGACTACCATCTCCTGGACCACCTCAACCTTATCCATCCTGGATAAAGTTGCCCTCAATGGACAACCCCTCCCAGCAGTGTAGGAAGGGTATGGACCCAAAGCCCCACCTCGCCCCTTTTGCCAGCAGGAAGTAGCTAGAGATGTCGTCGCCCAGTACCCCAAAGATTTGGGTCCATATCTCTTCAGGGGGGCAAATGTTAGGTAGCTATGCTAGGGACTGGGGCATCCGTTATGCATGCCCATAGGGCCAAGATAAGAGCCCAGTTAGGAGAGGCACCCTGTGCATGCTCAGAGGTCCAGATTTCTGGCCATGAAGGGGAGGTCACCTGGGTGGTTCCTGTACCTGGATTGACCAATCTAGGCCATGTTAATTCAATTCAGCCACTGGGGTCGGCCAGACTTGCCCACCACGCCTCCCTAACGCTCATAAAACTCTCTTGAGTGCAGACCAGGCTTCTGCATGATTTCTCTCACACTCAGGAAGGCTCTTTGGAGGCAGCTGGGCTGCACAAGAGTGGCTGGTGGATACTGTTCAGATGCATGGCTTTCTGCTTGCAAGGGTTTTTGTCTCAGCTGACTGGAAGGGAGGAGGTAGTACGTCTGGATCACAGAGTATCCATGTCCACAAACGAGGCTGCTCATTCCACTGTCCTGGAAGTGCTTTATGAAAACCCTCTGCTTTGCAATGTCACTCCTTGTAGATTAGAGTGGGAGGGGCTGGGACCAAGGTATGCTGCCTCTTGCTCCCAGTTGCAGGTTTCTGGATGCTGATTGTATCTCTTACAGCATCAGTTAGTGGGCTTGTTGTCTGCCTCAGGCTTTGTTCACGGAGATCCTCCAGCTAGGTGGTGGTGTATGCACATGAGCAGAGGCTTCCTGCCAATCCCCCATGAGTAGTAGAGCTCCCATGGTGTGGACTCCATGAAAGCCTTGCCCCAGGCAGCACGCTTACAAAGGAGGGTGGGCCCTGCAGGACAGAAGACCATTCCCCCTGTGGAATGGCCTCAGAGATCCACCTCCCTCTCTGGCCAGCTGCTGGGGCTGTGGGTCCTAAGCATCATGGCTGACTCAGTAATAGACACAGGGTGAGGCCACTCCAGTAGCTGTTTTGACTGGTCTCATCCAGCCTGAGATCATCCTTGCATGAGCCCTCTGCCAAGATTATTTTTGTTTCTTTTATGATCTTTTCATTAGTGGCTCCTACAACACTAACCGCAATCCATAAATACATCATCTGTTTGAAGCACATCTGTACATTAATTGCCCCCCTTATTCACAAAATATCCACTCTCCACCCAAGCCCCTGGCCTCAGCTCCTCATTTTTCCCCCCTCAATGCCCGCCACCCATCCCTCATCAATCCTTGGAAATGTACTAATTCTTTTGTCATATCTTCACCCACCTTTCTTTTGAGGTCAATGAAGATCCTTGTAATCGGTTCCCACTTTCCATCCTGCCCTTCCTCCACCCTCCCAGTATCTCCACTCATAACACTGGTAAAGGGCCCATCCACTCTGGATGCCCCGTGTTTGAAATTCCTATCGGTACTAGAATACCTTCTCTAGTTTGGCCAGATTAGTATGGTAGAACTGGGATCATGATAGTGGGGCAAGAGGAAGCATTAAGAACTAGAGGAAAGTTGTGTTTCATCTTTGCTGTCTTATACCCTGTATTCTTTAATCTCCACTCTGAGTTCCTTCTGTAAGGGGATGTCCAGTGCACTGCAAATAGGTTTCGGGTCTATACCCGGCAGTCCCCTCTCATTCTCCATGATAAGATTTTTTTGTTCTCATGATGCCTGTTACCTTATCCCTTTAAAACTTTGTGATCACACAGGCTGGTATGCTTTCTCCATGTGTGCTCTGTTGCTTCAGAGCCAGATGGCTGTTTCTTTACCCTCAAGCCTTTAAGACCCCACACGCTATATCTTTAGGTAGCTGGACACCATCGGATTTCTTCACCACATTTGCTTATGCAGCCGCTTTGTGGTCAGTGATTGTGTAGGAAAGGTGAGCATCTTAGAATGCCAATTTTATAAAACAGTGTTCTTGCAATGAGGGATTCCTTTAGCGGAGGCCCTATGTCCATCTGCTACCTCAATACTAAATCTATAAACATATGGACATAGATCTATTTCCCCATGCCCCTTTGTAAATATATGTACATATGTACATGCCTTTTTTTAGACGTCTATAACTGACCCTTGCTTCCCAGCTCACTCTTCTATACCCTTTGATTTTCCTCTTGTGCCCACTGCCATGCTCAGTCTTCCTTTGGGTTTCAGTAATTCCTCTTGGTTACATTACCTTTGATCACGCCCTACCAGGCCTCCTACATCCCCCTCACTACCATTTTCCATCACTTGTTGTACCCTTGTCTCTGGGTTTCTTTACACCACTTCCTTTCCCCCCACCCTCCTCACTCCCATGCCCAATGGAAAGGGCCGGTCACATGTTTACTCCTCCAGATTCTTCATCCAGCCTCTCTTAATTAGACAGACCTGTAAAGGTAATAACATGCACAAAACAAGACTGAGCTAAACCAAGCAGCAAAAAGAAAAACAAACAAAAATGAAAACAAAACCCAACCCAAATCCAATGACACTAAAAGAAAACAACACTAACCAGAAAGAAATGTACAAGGACTGTGTGGTGAACTTTAGGAGTGTTTTCCAGTCCAGTCTGTGGGGGCACCGAACCCTGACCACAAAGTCCACCTTTGGCATTCCCCGGGGCTTTGATGCTCCGTTTTCTTTCTCTTCCGCTGACTCTCTTAGTATCATGCCTCGAAGTGGCAGGATCAGTTCGGGCGCAGTTCCCACACTGTGTGTCCAGTGTTGTCCCCTCTAAGGCTATGGGTCTTTGAGGGACGTTTCTCATCGTGGGGCTGCCCATGTGGTCTTCTCTGTGGATTGGCTTCTCTGACTGGGAACATCATCCTCAAGGTGTATTGGGCCAGGGTGTGCTCCATTCTTCCCTCCTCCCCCTTGTTCTGCCCTGTGTTCTCTGATCAGATATGTCCCTCTCCGCGAGCTGCAGATCCGGTGCCATCCTGTGAAATACAATCTTTTGGGGCTGCAAGGATGTGGGGGGGGTGGGTGTCAGCTCAGATCTTTTGAGAGTCCAGGAGATATTGACTGCTCGATGGGCACAGTTCTGTGGGGCACCGTGCTCTTGGTCCAGACGCTGGTTTGTATTTGACTTTGTTGTTAACCAGTTGTGTGTCTCTGGGTGAGCTCCCGTGTGTTTTTGAGTGAGTTTTCTAATCTGCAAAGTAAATGTACAGGATTATCCAGACTCCCATGTCAGCAAGTTATCCAGAGGAGTTAATCAGAGACTGTTTCATATAGTGTGTACCTGCGCGCCGCATTCTAGACCTGGGATGGCAATTATGAGCTCAGGATAGAGATGGTGTCCAGCAGGTAACATACGTGGCTCCATATTGAAACAGGAAGCCCACTGTGGAGATTTGGTCCTTCCGTTGATGGCCACCGGCCACCTAGTCTTCTCCTGCTATAACTGCTTCACTGGCTCAGCAGCTGAGCCAGAAGTCAGTGATATCATAACCAGGTGGCTAACTGGGCCAAAGGGCTGATAGGTATTTGTTATCTTGTTGTCTTGGGAAACCCACCTACCCTCCATGCAAACCTTCTGGTGTGAGTTATCTGTGGAAGGAATCATGGGCTCACAGTAATTCACATCTTTCTTCTTGAAAATGTGCCCATATTCCTTTCTGAACCTGAGAAGGTGGCCCCTGTGTCCACCAAGAAATTTACTGCCTGGCCTCCTACTTGGAGAGTTAGCCTGGGCTTTTGGCGGCGAAGCGAAACAGAGCCCTGACCCCTTCATTGAGCTTCTTCAAGCATTATTGTCTCTTGCTTGGGTCTTTCTACGTGCAGATGAGGCCCATCCACTCTAGTGGAGGGTCGTGCACCTCTCCTGGGGTTTTCAAGGCACTGATTTTTCCAGTGTCCTTCTTTCCTGCAGTAGGCACATTGGTCCTTCCCCATGGCTTGGCGGTGCCCACAGGTTAGTCTCTCCGTGAGTGAGCCATGCTCTCCTTTTCCTGAGTCTCTGGGGTATCTCATGGCAATTACGATTATTTTAGCTAGTTTCTTTGTCTCTGTCGTGCTAGGGTCATCTCTGTTGTTATACACTCAATGAGCCACTTGTACCAAATCGCTAAGATTTTCCTTTCAAACCCTTCCCACTTCGTTGTCATGTCTGAGGCAGACTGACTGAGTAATAAAGGCAATACTTATTGCCCTCCTGTTCTCAGTGCCTCCGGGCCGTTGGGGTTATAAAGCCCGTAGGCTTACATCAGCCACTCTAGAAAGGCAGGCGGACATTCTCTTATAGGAACCTGAAAATTCTCACTGACCTTAGATAAATTCATAGGTTTCCTAGCTCTTCCGCAGAGGGTCATGTAAGAGCAATGGGTGATACCTGGTAAAGCCCTCTGGGCCTTGCTAGGAATTGAGATCCCACATTGTTGGTGTAGTGGCCAAAAGAGTTTCTCTCAAGTGGGGGGTGCCCGCTCGCTGACCATCAGGTTCACTGACTGCTTACTGGGCCTCTGTCTGGAAGGGCTACCCTCCTCCGTTGTGAACAGCACCTGGAAAAGTTGTTGGCAAGCATTCCAGGTGGGCTGATGAGTATGGAAGTCATACCAGTACTAGTGTGTGTGTGGGGCTGCTTGTTAGGGGTGGGAGTGAGGTTGTGGGGCCGGTGGGGGAGGGAGAGACTCAATAACGGCCTGTTAGAAGTTTTCTATTTCTGGACCCTAGAAACCTTATAGGGCGGGGGTTGAAAGAAAGGGATTGAAGCCAGCTCTCCCACTCTCAGAGTTCTCCTGCAAAATGGGATAAAGCCGATTAGGGGAGAGAGATCGTGAGGGGAGGGGAGGGGTGGGAAGGGGAGGGGAGGGGGAGGGGGAGGGGGAGGGGAGGGGAGGGGTTGGGGAGGGGAGGGGTTGGGGAGGGGAGGGGAGAGGGGGACGGTGATGGGGAAGGGAGGGGTGGGGGAGGGGAGGGGAGGGGTGGGGGAGGGTGATGGGGAGGGATGGCCTCCACCTATGTGGTTTTGGGAACTTGGACCGTTTGTTTTTCCGGTCCTTCCATGTTTCCTGAAACCTTGGAAACAAGGGCCCTTTCTTTGCGGGAGGGAGTAAGTCTTTTATATTTGCAGGCTTCTTAGTGGCAATGTCAGCCCACACTTGAAGTAACGGGATCAGATCGGGATATCCTGGTTCCCTTTAACCATAACTATGAACTCTTAGTAATAGGGGATGGGAAAACTAGTCTTGCGTGGGTCAATCAGGGACTCCTTCTGCCCCATCACTTTTAAACAAATTGTAGAGTCTCCAAGCTTTTGGGTTGAAACCACATCCTCTTGGTGAATGCCGAGAGCAGGGGTCCTCAAACTACAACCTGTGGGCCACATGCAGACAGCCGAGGACGTTGATCCTTTCTGCCGGGTGTATGTGCCCCATTTATTTTTTTTTTTGAACTTCAAATCAATATGTGCAGTGTGCACATGAATTTGTTCGTAATATTTGTTTTTTTAAACTATAGTCTTTCCTTCAAAAGGCCTGAGGGATAGTGAACTGGCCCCCTGGGTAAACAGTTTCAGGACCCCTGCCCTAAGGTATCCTGGACTTAGGGGTTATTAATCTCCCAGCCCCGAAACATCCCTGAACATTCTACCCGTTGTAGGAGGCACCATGGGAATTTGGACCCCGGGTAATTTACAAGCCTTTACTCCAATTGAACCCAAGAAAATTCAAAATGACTTAGGCAGTTACTCTATTTTGGTAACTTTTGACTCGTCCTGCACTAGTCCATTATTTCCATTTAACTCTATAACGCGAAGCATGATGTTTTCATAACATTAAAAAATGTATATATTAATACATATATATATATTTATAACTATGAAAGTCCACAACAAAAAGAAAATTTTTTCCCAAAATTAAAATTGAAGCGTTATAGGGTTAAAAAGAAGGATGGGTCTGATCAGCGTGTCCAAGACCTTAGCATCATAAAAGAATCAGTGATCCGACTGCACCTAGTAGTGCCCAAACCTGTGCCCTCCTAGGGGAAAGTGTGAATGCTTTTATCCCTCTTCCTGTACTTCCAATGAACAAACACACATGTCTGGTAATCCTAAGATTTTTTTTGTTTCCTGTGACACTCACCCAATTTCAAGGCCACTGCCACCTCACAAGCTTAGCCTTGTCGTAGTCAAACTGTTCACCTTTTAGACCGTTTGTTTTTCTCAGAAGTTATCGGGTGATTAAAGCTTCTGAACCAAGTGTGCCAGGTCCACGACTACCATCTCCTGGACCACCTCAACCTTATCCATCCTGGATAAAGTTGCCCTCAATGGACAACCCCTCCCAGCAGTGTAGGAAGGGTATGGACCCAAAGCCCCACTTCGCCCCTTTTGCCAGCAGGAAGTAGCTAGAGATGTCGTCGCCCAGTACCCCAAAGATTTGGGTCCATATCTCTTCAGGGGGGCAAATGTTAGGTAGCTATGCTAGGGACTGGGGCATCCGTTATGCATGCCCATAGGGCCAAGATAAGAGCCCAGTTAGGAGAGGCACCCTGTGCATGCTCAGAGGTCCAGATTTCTGGCCATGAAGGGGAGGTCACCTGGGTGGTTCCTGTACCTGGATTGACCAATCTAGGCCATGTAAATTCAATTCAGCCACTGGGGTCGGCCAGACTTGCCCACCATGCCTCCCTAACGCTCATAAAACTCTCTTGAGTGCAGACCAGGCTTCTGCATGATTTCTCTCACACTCAGGAAGGCTCTTTGGAGGCAGCTGGGCTGCACAAGAGTGGCTGGTGGATACTGTTCAGATGCATGGCTTTCTGCTTGCAAGGGTTTTTGTCTCAGCTGACTGGAAGGGAGGAGGTAGTACGTCTGGATCACAGAGTATCCATGTCCACAAACGAGGCTGCTCATTCCACTGTCCTGGAAGTGCTTTATGAAAACCCTCTGCTTTGCAATATCACTCCTTGTAGATTAGAGTGGGAGGGGCTGGGACCAAGGTATGCTGCCTCTTGCTCCCAGTTGCAGGTTTCTGGATGCTGATTGTATCTCTTACAGCATCAGTTAGTGGGCTTGTTGTCTGCCTCAGGCTTTGTTCACGGAGATCCTCCAGCTAGGTGGTGGTGTATGCACATGAGCAGAGGCTTCCTGCCAATCCCCCATGAGTAGTAGAGCTCCCATGGTGTGGACTCCATGAAAGCCTTGCCCCAGGCAGCACGCTTACAAAGGAGGGTGGGCCCTGCAGGACAGAAGACCATTCCCCCTGTGGAATGGCCTCAGAGATCCACCTCCCTCTCTGGCCAGCTGCTGGGGCTGTGGGTCCTAAGCATCATGGCTGACTCAGTAATAGACACAGGGTGAGGCCACTCCAGTAGCTGTTTTGACTGGTCTCATCCAGCCTGAGATCATCCTTGCATGAGCCCTCTGCCAAGATTATTTTTGTTTCTTTTATGATCTTTTCATTAGTGGCTCCTACAACACTAACCGCAATCCATAAATACATCATCTGTTTGAAGCACATCTGTACATTAATTGCCCCCCTTATTCACAAAATATCCACTCTCCACCCAAGCCCCTGGCCTCAGCTCCTCATTTTTCCCCCCTCAATGCCCGCCACCCATCCCTCATCAATCCTTGGAAATGTACTAATTCTTTTGTCATATCTTCACCCACCTTTCTTTTGAGGTCAATGAAGATCCTTGTAATCGGTTCCCACTTTCCATCCTGCCCTTCCTCCACCCTCCCAGTATCTCCACTCATAACACTGGTAAAGGGCCCATCCACTCTGGATGCCCCGTGTTTGAAATTCCTATCGGTACTAGAATACCTTCTCTAGTTTGGCCAGATTAGTATGGTAGAACTGGGATCATGATAGTGGGGCAAGAGGAAGCATTAAGAACTAGAGGAAAGTTGTGTTTCATCTTTGCTGTCTTATACCCTGTATTCTTTAATCTCCACTCTGAGTTCCTTCTGTAAGGGGATGTCCAGTGCACTGCAAATAGGTTTTGGGTCTATACCCGGCAGTCCCCTCTCATTCTCCATGATAAGATTTTTTTGTTCTCATGATGCCTGTTGCCTTATCCCTTTAAAACTTTGTGATCACACAGGCTGGTATGCTTTCTCCATGTGTGCTCTGTTGCTTCAGAGCCAGATGGCTGTTTCTTTACCCTCAAGCCTTTAAGACCCCACACGCTATATCTTTAGGTAGCTGGACACCATCGGCTTTCTTCACCACATTTGCTTATGCAGCCGCTTTGTGGTCAGTGATTGTGTAGGAAAGGTGAGCATCTTAGAATGCCAATTTTATAAAACAGTGTTCTTGCAATGAGGGATTCCTTGAGCGGAGGCCCTATGTCCATCTGCTACCTCAATACTAAATCTATAAACATATGGACATAGATCTATTTCCCCATGCCCCTTTGTAAATATATGTACATATGTACATGCCTTTTTTTAGACGTCTATAACTGACCCTTGCTTCCCAGCTCACTCTTCTATACCCTTTGATTTTCCTCTTGTGCCCACTGCCATGCTCAGTCTTCCTTTGGGTTTCAGTAATTCCTCTTGGTTACATTACCTTTGATCACGCCCTACCAGGCCTCCTACATCCCCCTCACTACCATTTTCCATCACTTGTTGTACCCTTGTCTCTGGGTTTCTTTACACCACTTCCTTTCCCCCCACCCTCCTCACTCCCATGCCCAATGGAAAGGGCCGGTCACATGTTTACTCCTCCAGATTCTTCATCCAGCCTCTCTTAATTAGACAGACCTGTAAAGGTAATAACATGCACAAAACAAGACTGAGCTAAACCAAGCAGCAAAAAGAAAAACAAACAAAAATGAAAACAAAACCCAACCCAAATCCAATGACACTAAAAGAAAACAACACTAACCAGAAAGAAATGTACAAGGACTGTGTGGTGAACTTTAGGAGTGTTTTCCAGTCCAGTCTGTGGGGGCACCGAACCCTGACCACAAAGTCCACCTTTGGCATTCCCCGGGGCTTTGATGCTCCGTTTTCTTTCTCTTCCGCTGACTCTCTTAGTATCATGCCTCGAAGTGGCAGGATCAGTTCGGGCGCAGTTCCCACACTGTGTGTCCAGTGTTGTCCCCTCTAAGGCTATGGGTCTTTGAGGGACGTTTCTCATCGTGGGGCTGCCCATGTGGTCTTCTCTGTGGATTGGCTTCTCTGACTGGGAACATCATCCTCAAGGTGTATTGGGCCAGGGTGTGCTCCATTCTTCCCTCCTCCCCCTTGTTCTGCCCTGTGTTCTCTGATCAGATATGTCCCTCTCCGCGAGCTGCAGATCCGGTGCCATCCTGTGAAATACAATCTTTTGGGGCTGCAAGGATGTGGGGGGGGTGGGTGTCAGCTCAGATCTTTTGAGAGTCCAGGAGATATTGACTGCTCGATGGGCACAGTTCTGTGGGGCACCGTGCTCTTGGTCCAGACGCTGGTTTGTATTTGACTTTGTTGTTAACCAGTTGTGTGTCTCTGGGTGAGCTCCCGTGTGTTTTTGAGTGAGTTTTCTAATCTGCAAAGTAAATGTACAGGATTATCCAGACTCCCATGTCAGCAAGTTATCCAGAGGAGTTAATCAGAGACTGTTTCATATAGTGTGTACCTGCGCGCCGCATTCTAGACCTGGGATGGCAATTATGAGCTCAGGATAGAGATGGTGTCCAGCAGGTAACATACGTGGCTCCATATTGAAACAGGAAGCCCACTGTGGAGATTTGGTCCTTCCGTTGATGGCCACCGGCCACCTAGTCTTCTCCTGCTATAACTGCTTCACTGGCTCAGCAGCTGAGCCAGAAGTCAGTGATATCATAACCAGGTGGCTAACTGGGCCAAAGGGCTGATAGGTATTTGTTATCTTGTTGTCTTGGGAAACCCACCTACCCTCCATGCAAACCTTCTGGTGTGAGTTATCTGTGGAAGGAATCATGGGCTCACAGTAATTCACATCTTTCTTCTTGAAAATGTGCCCATATTCCTTTCTGAACCTGAGAAGGTGGCCCCTGTGTCCACCAAGAAATTTACTGCCTGGCCTCCTACTTGGAGAGTTAGCCTGGGCTTTTGGCGGCGAAGCGAAACAGAGCCCTGACCCCTTCATTGAGCTTCTTCAAGCATTATTGTCTCTTGCTTGGGTCTTTCTACGTGCAGATGAGGCCCATCCACTCTAGTGGAGGGTCGTGCACCTCTCCTGGGGTTTTCAAGGCACTGATTTTTCCAGTGTCCTTCTTTCCTGCAGTAGGCACATTGGTCCTTCCCCATGGCTTGGCGGTGCCCACAGGTTAGTCTCTCCGTGAGTGAGCCATGCTCTCCTTTTCCTGAGTCTCTGGGGTATCTCATGGCAATTACGATTATTTTAGCTAGTTTCTTTGTCTCTGTCGTGCTAGGGTCATCTCTGTTGTTATACACTCAATGAGCCACTTGTACCAAATCGCTAAGATTTTCCTTTCAAACCCTTCCCACTTCGTTGTCATGTCTGAGGCAGACTGACTGAGTAATAAAGGCAATACTTATTGCCCTCCTGTTCTCAGTGCCTCCGGGCCGTTGGGGTTATAAAGCCCGTAGGCTTACATCAGCCACTCTAGAAAGGCAGGCGGACATTCTCTTATAGGAACCTGAAAATTCTCACTGACCTTAGATAAATTCATAGGTTTCCTAGCTCTTCCGCAGAGGGTCATGTAAGAGCAATGGGTGATACCTGGTAAAGCCCTCTGGGCCTTGCTAGGAATTGAGATCCCACATTGTTGGTGTAGTGGCCAAAAGAGTTTCTCTCAAGTGGGGGGTGCCCGCTCGCTGACCATCAGGTTCACTGACTGCTTACTGGGCCTCTGTCTGGAAGGGCTACCCTCCTCCGTTGTGAACAGCACCTGGAAAAGTTGTTGGCAAGCATTCCAGGTGGGCTGATGAGTATGGAAGTCATACCAGTACTAGTGTGTGTGTGGGGCTGCTTGTTAGGGGTGGGAGTGAGGTTGTGGGGCCGGTGGGGGAGGGAGTGACTCAATAAGGGCCTGTTAGAAGTTTTCTATTTCTGGACCCTAGAAACCTTATAGGGCGGGGGTTGAAAGAAAGGGATTGAAGCCAGCTCTCCCACTCTCAGAGTTCTCCTGCAAAATGGGATAAAGCCGATTAGGGGAGAGAGATCGTGAGGGGAGGGGAGGGGTGGGAAGGGGAGGGGAGGGGGAGGGGGAGGGGAGGGGAGGGGTTGGGGAGGGGAGGGGTTGGGGAGGGGAGGGGAGAGGGGGACGGTGATGGGGAAGGGAGGGGTGGGGGAGGGGAGGGGAGGGGTGGGGGAGGGTGATGGGGAGGGATGGCCTCCACCTATGTGGTTTTGGGAACTTGGACCGTTTGTTTTTCCGGTCCTTCCATGTTTCCTGAAACCTTGGAAACAAGGGCCCTTTCTTTGCGGGAGGGAGTAAGTCTTTTATATTTGCAGGCTTCTTAGTGGCAATGTCAGCCCACACTTGAAGTAACGGGATCAGATCGGGATATCCTGGTTCCCTTTAACCATAACTATGAACTCTTAGTAATAGGGGATGGGAAAACTAGTCTTGCGTGGGTCAATCAGGGACTCCTTCTGCCCCATCACTTTTAAACAAATTGTAGAGTCTCCAAGCTTTTGGGTTGAAACCACATCCTCTTGGTGAATGCCGAGAGCAGGGGTCCTCAAACTACAACCTGTGGGCCACATGCAGACAGCCGAGGACGTTGATCCTTTCTGCCGGGTGTATGTGCCCCATTTATTTTTTTTTTTTTGAACTTCAAATCAATATGTGCAGTGTGCACATGAATTTGTTCGTAATATTTGTTTTTTTAAACTATAGTCTTTCCTTCAAAAGGCCTGAGGGATAGTGAACTGGCCCCCTGGGTAAACAGTTTCAGGACCCCTGCCCTAAGGTATCCTGGACTTAGGGGTTATTAATCTCCCAGCCCCGAAACATCCCTGAACATTCTACCCGTTGTAGGAGGCACCATGGGAATTTGGACCCCGGGTAATTTACAAGCCTTTACTCCAATTGAACCCAAGAAAATTCAAAATGACTTAGGCAGTTACTCTATTTTGGTCACTTTTGACTCGTCCTGCACTAGCCCATTATTTCCATTTAACTCTATAACGCGAAGCATGATGTTTTCATAACATTAAAAAATGTATATATTAATACATATATATATATTTATAACTATGAAAGTCCACAACAAAAAGAAAATTTTTTCCCCAAATTAAAATTGAAGCGTTATAGGGTTAAAAAGAAGGATGGGTCTGATCAGCGTGTCCAAGACCTTAGCATCATAAAAGAATCAGTGATCCGACTGCACCTAGTAGTGCCCAAACCTGTGCCCTCCTAGGGGAAAGTGTGAATGCTTTTATCCCTCTTCCTGTACTTCCAATGAACAAACACACATGTCTGGTAATCCTAAGATTTTTTTTGTTTCCTGTGACACTCACCTAATTTCAAGGCCACTGCCACCTCACAAGCTTAGCCTTGTCGTAGTCAAACTGTTCACCTTTTAGACCGTTTGTTTTTCTCAGAAGTTATCGGGTGATTAAAGCTTCTGAACCAAGTGTGCCAGGTCCACGACTACCATCTCCTGGACCACCTCAACCTTATCCATCCTGGATAAAGTTGCCCTCAATGGACAACCCCTCCCAGCAGTGTAGGAAGGGTATGGACCCAAAGCCCCACTTCGCCCCTTTTGCCAGCAGGAAGTAGCTAGAGATGTCGTCGCCCAGTACCCCAAAGATTTGGGTCCATATCTCTTCAGGGGGGCAAATGTTAGGTAGCTATGCTAGGGACTGGGGCATCCGTTATGCATGCCCATAGGGCCAAGATAAGAGCCCAGTTAGGAGAGGCACCCTGTGCATGCTCAGAGGTCCAGATTTCTGGCCATGAAGGGGAGGTCACCTGGGTGGTTCCTGTACCTGGATTGACCAATCTAGGCCATGTAAATTCAATTCAGCCACTGGGGTCGGCCAGACTTGCCCACCATGCCTCCCTAACGCTCATAAAACTCTCTTGAGTGCAGACCAGGCTTCTGCATGATTTCTCTCACACTCAGGAAGGCTCTTTGGAGGCAGCTGGGCTGCACAAGAGTGGCTGGTGGATACTGTTCAGATGCATGGCTTTCTGCTTGCAAGGGTTTTTGTCTCAGCTGACTGGAAGGGAGGAGGTAGTACGTCTGGATCACAGAGTATCCATGTCCACAAACGAGGCTGCTCATTCCACTGTCCTGGAAGTGCTTTATGAAAACCCTCTGCTTTGCAATATCACTCCTTGTAGATTAGAGTGGGAGGGGCTGGGACCAAGGTATGCTGCCTCTTGCTCCCAGTTGCAGGTTTCTGGATGCTGATTGTATCTCTTACAGCATCAGTTAGTGGGCTTGTTGTCTGCCTCAGGCTTTGTTCACGGAGATCCTCCAGCTAGGTGGTGGTGTATGCACATGAGCAGAGGCTTCCTGCCAATCCCCCATGAGTAGTAGAGCTCCCATGGTGTGGACTCCATGAAAGCCTTGCCCCAGGCAGCACGCTTACAAAGGAGGGTGGGCCCTGCAGGACAGAAGACCATTCCCCCTGTGGAATGGCCTCAGAGATCCACCTCCCTCTCTGGCCAGCTGCTGGGGCTGTGGGTCCTAAGCATCATGGCTGACTCAGTAATAGACACAGGGTGAGGCCACTCCAGTAGCTGTTTTGACTGGTCTCATCCAGCCTGAGATCATCCTTGCATGAGCCCTCTGCCAAGATTATTTTTGTTTCTTTTATGATCTTTTCATTAGTGGCTCCTACAACACTAACCGCAATCCATAAATACATCATCTGTTTGAAGCACATCTGTACATTAATTGCCCCCCTTATTCACAAAATATCCACTCTCCACCCAAGCCCCTGGCCTCAGCTCCTCATTTTTCCCCCCTCAATGCCCGCCACCCATCCCTCATCAATCCTTGGAAATGTACTAATTCTTTTGTCATATCTTCACCCACCTTTCTTTTGAGGTCAATGAAGATCCTTGTAATCGGTTCCCACTTTCCATCCTGCCCTTCCTCCACCCTCCCAGTATCTCCACTCATAACACTGGTAAAGGGCCCATCCACTCTGGATGCCCCGTGTTTGAAATTCCTATCGGTACTAGAATACCTTCTCTAGTTTGGCCAGATTAGTATGGTAGAACTGGGATCATGATAGTGGGGCAAGAGGAAGCATTAAGAACTAGAGGAAAGTTGTGTTTCATCTTTGCTGTCTTATACCCTGTATTCTTTAATCTCCACTCTGAGTTCCTTCTGTAAGGGGATGTCCAGTGCACTGCAAATAGGTTTTGGGTCTATACCCGGCAGTCCCCTCTCATTCTCCATGATAAGATTTTTTTGTTCTCATGATGCCTGTTGCCTTATCCCTTTAAAACTTTGTGATCACACAGGCTGGTATGCTTTCTCCATGTGTGCTCTGTTGCTTCAGAGCCAGATGGCTGTTTCTTTACCCTCAAGCCTTTAAGACCCCACACGCTATATCTTTAGGTAGCTGGACACCATCGGCTTTCTTCACCACATTTGCTTATGCAGCCGCTTTGTGGTCAGTGATTGTGTAGGAAAGGTGAGCATCTTAGAATGCCAATTTTATAAAACAGTGTTCTTGCAATGAGGGATTCCTTGAGCGGAGGCCCTATGTCCATCTGCTACCTCAATACTAAATCTATAAACATATGGACATAGATCTATTTCCCCATGCCCCTTTGTAAATATATGTACATATGTACATGCCTTTTTTTAGACGTCTATAACTGACCCTTGCTTCCCAGCTCACTCTTCTATACCCTTTGATTTTCCTCTTGTGCCCACTGCCATGCTCAGTCTTCCTTTGGGTTTCAGTAATTCCTCTTGGTTACATTACCTTTGATCACGCCCTACCAGGCCTCCTACATCCCCCTCACTACCATTTTCCATCACTTGTTGTACCCTTGTCTCTGGGTTTCTTTACACCACTTCCTTTCCCCCCACCCTCCTCACTCCCATGCCCAATGGAAAGGGCCGGTCACATGTTTACTCCTCCAGATTCTTCATCCAGCCTCTCTTAATTAGACAGACCTGTAAAGGTAATAACATGCACAAAACAAGACTGAGCTAAACCAAGCAGCAAAAAGAAAAACAAACAAAAATGAAAACAAAACCCAACCCAAATCCAATGACACTAAAAGAAAACAACACTAACCAGAAAGAAATGTACAAGGACTGTGTGGTGAACTTTAGGAGTGTTTTCCAGTCCAGTCTGTGGGGGCACCGAACCCTGACCACAAAGTCCACCTTTGGCATTCCCCGGGGCTTTGATGCTCCGTTTTCTTTCTCTTCCGCTGACTCTCTTAGTATCATGCCTCGAAGTGGCAGGATCAGTTCGGGCGCAGTTCCCACACTGTGTGTCCAGTGTTGTCCCCTCTAAGGCTATGGGTCTTTGAGGGACGTTTCTCATCGTGGGGCTGCCCATGTGGTCTTCTCTGTGGATTGGCTTCTCTGACTGGGAACATCATCCTCAAGGTGTATTGGGCCAGGGTGTGCTCCATTCTTCCCTCCTCCCCCTTGTTCTGCCCTGTGTTCTCTGATCAGATATGTCCCTCTCCGCGAGCTGCAGATCCGGTGCCATCCTGTGAAATACAATCTTTTGGGGCTGCAAGGATGTGGGGGGGGTGGGTGTCAGCTCAGATCTTTTGAGAGTCCAGGAGATATTGACTGCTCGATGGGCACAGTTCTGTGGGGCACCGTGCTCTTGGTCCAGACGCTGGTTTGTATTTGACTTTGTTGTTAACCAGTTGTGTGTCTCTGGGTGAGCTCCCGTGTGTTTTTGAGTGAGTTTTCTAATCTGCAAAGTAAATGTACAGGATTATCCAGACTCCCATGTCAGCAAGTTATCCAGAGGAGTTAATCAGAGACTGTTTCATATAGTGTGTACCTGCGCGCCGCATTCTAGACCTGGGATGGCAATTATGAGCTCAGGATAGAGATGGTGTCCAGCAGGTAACATACGTGGCTCCATATTGAAACAGGAAGCCCACTGTGGAGATTTGGTCCTTCCGTTGATGGCCACCGGCCACCTAGTCTTCTCCTGCTATAACTGCTTCACTGGCTCAGCAGCTGAGCCAGAAGTCAGTGATATCATAACCAGGTGGCTAACTGGGCCAAAGGGCTGATAGGTATTTGTTATCTTGTTGTCTTGGGAAACCCACCTACCCTCCATGCAAACCTTCTGGTGTGAGTTATCTGTGGAAGGAATCATGGGCTCACAGTAATTCACATCTTTCTTCTTGAAAATGTGCCCATATTCCTTTCTGAACCTGAGAAGGTGGCCCCTGTGTCCACCAAGAAATTTACTGCCTGGCCTCCTACTTGGAGAGTTAGCCTGGGCTTTTGGCGGCGAAGCGAAACAGAGCCCTGACCCCTTCATTGAGCTTCTTCAAGCATTATTGTCTCTTGCTTGGGTCTTTCTACGTGCAGATGAGGCCCATCCACTCTAGTGGAGGGTCGTGCACCTCTCCTGGGGTTTTCAAGGCACTGATTTTTCCAGTGTCCTTCTTTCCTGCAGTAGGCACATTGGTCCTTCCCCATGGCTTGGCGGTGCCCACAGGTTAGTCTCTCCGTGAGTGAGCCATGCTCTCCTTTTCCTGAGTCTCTGGGGTATCTCATGGCAATTACGATTATTTTAGCTAGTTTCTTTGTCTCTGTCGTGCTAGGGTCATCTCTGTTGTTATACACTCAATGAGCCACTTGTACCAAATCGCTAAGATTTTCCTTTCAAACCCTTCCCACTTCGTTGTCATGTCTGAGGCAGACTGACTGAGTAATAAAGGCAATACTTATTGCCCTCCTGTTCTCAGTGCCTCCGGGCCGTTGGGGTTATAAAGCCCGTAGGCTTACATCAGCCACTCTAGAAAGGCAGGCGGACATTCTCTTATAGGAACCTGAAAATTCTCACTGACCTTAGATAAATTCATAGGTTTCCTAGCTCTTCCGCACAGGGTCATGTAAGAGCAATGGGTGATACCTGGTAAAGCCCTCTGGGCCTTGCTAGGAATTGAGATCCCACATTGTTGGTGTAGTGGCCAAAAGAGTTTCTCTCAAGTGGGGGGTGCCCGCTCGCTGACCATCAGGTTCACTGACTGCTTACTGGGCCTCTGTCTGGAAGGGCTACCCTCCTCCGTTGTGAACAGCACCTGGAAAAGTTGTTGGCAAGCATTCCAGGTGGGCTGATGAGTATGGAAGTCATACCAGTACTAGTGTGTGTGTGGGGCTGCTTGTTAGGGGTGGGAGTGAGGTTGTGGGGCCGGTGGGGGAGGGAGTGACTCAATAAGGGCCTGTTAGAAGTTTTCTATTTCTGGACCCTAGAAACCTTATAGGGCGGGGGTTGAAAGAAAGGGATTGAAGCCAGCTCTCCCACTCTCAGAGTTCTCCTGCAAAATGGGATAAAGCCGATTAGGGGAGAGAGATCGTGAGGGGAGGGGAGGGGTGGGAAGGGGAGGGGAGGGGGAGGGGGAGGGGAGGGGAGGGGTTGGGGAGGGGAGGGGTTGGGGAGGGGAGGGGAGAGGGGGACGGTGATGGGGAAGGGAGGGGTGGGGGAGGGGAGGGGAGGGGTGGGGGAGGGTGATGGGGAGGGATGGCCTCCACCTATGTGGTTTTGGGAACTTGGACCGTTTGTTTTTCCGGTCCTTCCATGTTTCCTGAAACCTTGGAAACAAGGGCCCTTTCTTTGCGGGAGGGAGTAAGTCTTTTATATTTGCAGGCTTCTTAGTGGCAATGTCAGCCCACACTTGAAGTAACGGGATCAGATCGGGATATCCTGGTTCCCTTTAACCATAACTATGAACTCTTAGTAATAGGGGATGGGAAAACTAGTCTTGCGTGGGTCAATCAGGGACTCCTTCTGCCCCATCACTTTTAAACAAATTGTAGAGTCTCCAAGCTTTTGGGTTGAAACCACATCCTCTTGGTGAATGCCGAGAGCAGGGGTCCTCAAACTACAACCTGTGGGCCACATGCAGACAGCCGAGGACGTTGATCCTTTCTGCCGGGTGTATGTGCCCCATTTTTTTTTTTTTGAACTTCAAATCAATATGTGCAGTGTGCACATGAATTTGTTCGTAATATTTGTTTTTTTAAACTATAGTCTTTCCTTCAAAAGGCCTGAGGGATAGTGAACTGGCCCCCTGGGTAAACAGTTTCAGGACCCCTGCCCTAAGGTATCCTGGACTTAGGGGTTATTAATCTCCCAGCCCCGAAACATCCCTGAACATTCTACCCGTTGTAGGAGGCACCATGGGAATTTGGACCCCGGGTAATTTACAAGCCTTTACTCCAATTGAACCCAAGAAAATTCAAAATGACTTAGGCAGTTACTCTATTTTGGTCACTTTTGACTCGTCCTGCACTAGCCCATTATTTCCATTTAACTCTATAACGCGAAGCATGATGTTTTCATAACATTAAAAAATGTATATATTAATACATATATATATATTTATAACTATGAAAGTCCACAACAAAAAGAAAATTTTTTCCCCAAATTAAAATTGAAGCGTTATAGGGTTAAAAAGAAGGATGGGTCTGATCAGCGTGTCCAAGACCTTAGCATCATAAAAGAATCAGTGATCCGACTGCACCTAGTAGTGCCCAAACCTGTGCCCTCCTAGGGGAAAGTGTGAATGCTTTTATCCCTCTTCCTGTACTTCCAATGAACAAACACACATGTCTGGTAATCCTAAGATTTTTTTTGTTTCCTGTGACACTCACCTAATTTCAAGGCCACTGCCACCTCACAAGCTTAGCCTTGTCGTAGTCAAACTGTTCACCTTTTAGACCGTTTGTTTTTCTCAGAAGTTATCGGGTGATTAAAGCTTCTGAACCAAGTGTGCCAGGTCCACGACTACCATCTCCTGGACCACCTCAACCTTATCCATCCTGGATAAAGTTGCCCTCAATGGACAACCCCTCCCAGCAGTGTAGGAAGGGTATGGACCCAAAGCCCCACTTCGCCCCTTTTGCCAGCAGGAAGTAGCTAGAGATGTCGTCGCCCAGTACCCCAAAGATTTGGGTCCATATCTCTTCAGGGGGGCAAATGTTAGGTAGCTATGCTAGGGACTGGGGCATCCGTTATGCATGCCCATAGGGCCAAGATAAGAGCCCAGTTAGGAGAGGCACCCTGTGCATGCTCAGAGGTCCAGATTTCTGGCCATGAAGGGGAGGTCACCTGGGTGGTTCCTGTACCTGGATTGACCAATCTAGACCATGTTAATTCAATTCAGCCACTGGGGTCGGCCAGACTTGCCCACCATGCCTCCCTAACGCTCATAAAACTCTCTTGAGTGCAGACCAGGCTTCTGCATGATTTCTCTCACACTCAGGAAGGCTCTTTGGAGGCAGCTGGGCTGCACAAGAGTGGCTGGTGGATACTGTTCAGATGCATGGCTTTCTGCTTGCAAGAGTTTTTGTCTCAGCTGACTGGAAGGGAGGAGGTAGTACGTCTGGATCACAGAGTATCCATGTCCACAAACGAGGCTGCTCATTCCACTGTCCTGGAAGTGCTTTATGAAAACCCTCTGCTTTGCAATGTCACTCCTTGTAGATTAGAGTGGGAGGGGCTGGGACCAAGGTATGCTGCCTCTTGCTCCCAGTTGCAGGTTTCTGGATGCTGATTGTATCTCTTACAGCATCAGTTAGTGGGCTTGTTGTCTGCCTCAGGCTTTGTTCACGGAGATCCTCCAGCTAGGTGGTGGTGTATGCACATGAGCAGAGGCTTCCTGCCAATCCCCCATGAGTAGTAGAGCTCCCATGGTGTGGACTCCATGAAAGCCTTGCCCCAGGCAGCACGCTTACAAAGGAGGGTGGGCCCTGCAGGACAGAAGACCATTCCCCCTGTGGAATGGCCTCAGAGATCCACTTCCCTCTCTGGCCAGCTGCTGGGGCTGTGGGTCCTAAGCATCATGGCTGACTCAGTAATAGACACAGGGTGAGGCCACTCCAGTAGCTGTTTTGACTGGTCTCATCCAGCCTGAGATCATCCTTGCATGAGCCCTCTGCCAAGATTATTTTTGTTTCTTTTATGATCTTTTCATTAGTGGCTCCTACAACACTAACCGCAATCCATAAATACATCATCTGTTTGAAGCACATCTGTACATTAATTGCCCCCCTTATTCACAAAATATCCACTCTCCACCCAAGCCCCTGGCCTCAGCTCCTCATTTTCCCCCCCTCAATGCCCGCCACCCATCCCTCATCAATCCTTGGAAATGTACTAATTCTTTTGTCATATCTTCACCCACCTTTCTTTTGAGGTCAATGAAGATCCTTGTAATCGGTTCCCACTTTCCATCCTGCCCTTCCTCCACCCTCCCAGTATCTCCACTCATAACACTGGTAAAGGGCCCATCCACTCTGGATGCCCCGTGTTTGAAATTCCTATCGGTACTAGAATACCTTCTCTAGTTTGGCCAGATTAGTATGGTAGAACTGGGATCATGATAGTGGGGCAAGAGGAAGCATTAAGAACTAGAGGAAAGTTGTGTTTCATCTTTGCTGTCTTATACCCTGTATTCTTTAATCTCCACTCTGAGTTCCTTCTGTAAGGGGATGTCCAGTGCACTGGAAATAGGTTTTGGGTCTATACCCGGCAGTCCCCTCTCATTCTCCATGATAAGATTTTTTTGTTCTCATGATGCCTGTTGCCTTATCCCTTTAAAACTTTGTGATCACACAGGCTGGTATGCTTTCTCCATGTGTGCTCTGTTGCTTCAGAGCCAGATGGCTGTTTCTTTACCCTCAAGCCTTTAAGACCCCACACGCTATATCTTTAGGTAGCTGGACACCATCGGCTTTCTTCACCACATTTGCTTATGCAGCCGCTTTGTGGTCAGTGATTGTGTAGGAAAGGTGAGCATCTTAGAATGCCAATTTTATAAAACAGTGTTCTTGCAATGAGGGATTCCTTGAGCGGAGGCCCTATGTCCATCTGCTACCTCAATACTAAATCTATAAACATATGGACATAGATCTATTTCCCCATGCCCCTTTGTAAATATATGTACATATGTACATGCCTTTTTTTAGACGTCTATAACTGACCCTTGCTTCCCAGCTCACTCTTCTATACCCTTTGATTTTCCTCTTGTGCCCACTGCCATGCTCAGTCTTCCTTTGGGTTTCAGTAATTCCTCTTGGTTACATTACCTTTGATCACGCCCTACCAGGCCTCCTACATCCCCCTCACTACCATTTTCCATCACTTGTTGTACCCTTGTCTCTGGGTTTCTTTACACCACTTCCTTTCCCCCCACCCTCCTCACTCCCATGCCCAATGGAAAGGGCCGGTCACATGTTTACTCCTCCAGATTCTTCATCCAGCCTCTCTTAATTAGACAGACCTGTAAAGGTAATAACATGCACAAAACAAGACTGAGCTAAACCAAGCAGCAAAAAGAAAAACAAACAAAAATGAAAACAAAACCCAACCCAAATCCAATGACACTAAAAGAAAACAACACTAACCAGAAAGAAATGTACAAGGACTGTGTGGTGAACTTTAGGAGTGTTTTCCAGTCCAGTCTGTGGGGGCACCGAACCCTGACCACAAAGTCCACCTTTGGTATTCCCCGGGGCTTTGATGCTCCGTTTTCTTTCTCTTCCGCTGACTCTCTTAGTATCATGCCTCGAAGTGGCAGGATCAGTTCGGGCGCAGTTCCCACACTGTGTGTCCAGTGTTGTCCCCTCTAAGGCTATGGGTCTTTGAGGGACGTTTCTCATCGTGGGGCTGCCCATGTGGTCTTCTCTGTGGATTGGCTTCTCTGACTGGGAACATCATCCTCAAGGTGTATTGGGCCAGGGTGTGCTCCATTCTTCCCTCCTCCCCCTTGTTCTGCCCTGTGTTCTCTGATCAGATATGTCCCTCTCCGCGAGCTGCAGATCCGGTGCCATCCTGTGAAATACAATCTTTTGGGGCTGCAAGGATGTGGGGGGGGTGGGTGTCAGCTCAGATCTTTTGAGAGTCCAGGAGATATTGACTGCTCGATGGGCACAGTTCTGTGGGGCACCGTGCTCTTGGTCCAGACGCTGGTTTGTATTTGACTTTGTTGTTAACCAGTTGTGTGTCTCTGGGTGAGCTCCCGTGTGTTTTTGAGTGAGTTTTCTAATCTGCAAAGTAAATGTACAGGATTATCCAGACTCCCATGTCAGCAAGTTATCCAGAGGAGTTAATCAGAGACTGTTTCATATAGTGTGTACCTGCGCGCCGCATTCTAGACCTGGGATGGCAATTATGAGCTCAGGATAGAGATGGTGTCCAGCAGGTAACATACGTGGCTCCATATTGAAACAGGAAGCCCACTGTGGAGATTTGGTCCTTCCGTTGATGGCCACCGGCCACCTAGTCTTCTCCTGCTATAACTGCTTCACTGGCTCAGCAGCTGAGCCAGAAGTCAGTGATATCATAACCAGGTGGCTAACTGGGCCAAAGGGCTGATAGGTATTTGTTATCTTGTTGTCTTGGGAAACCCACCTACCCTCCATGCAAACCTTCTGGTGTGAGTTATCTGTGGAAGGAATCATGGGCTCACAGTAATTCACATCTTTCTTCTTGAAAATGTGCCCATATTCCTTTCTGAACCTGAGAAGGTGGCCCCTGTGTCCACCAAGAAATTTACTGCCTGGCCTCCTACTTGGAGAGTTAGCCTGGGCTTTTGGCGGCGAAGCGAAACAGAGCCCTGACCCCTTCATTGAGCTTCTTCAAGCATTATTGTCTCTTGCTTGGGTCTTTCTACGTGCAGATGAGGCCCATCCACTCTAGTGGAGGGTCGTGCACCTCTCCTGGGGTTTTCAAGGCACTGATTTTTCCAGTGTCCTTCTTTCCTGCAGTAGGCACATTGGTCCTTCCCCATGGCTTGGCGGTGCCCACAGGTTAGTCTCTCCGTGAGTGAGCCATGCTCTCCTTTTCCTGAGTCTCTGGGGTATCTCATGGCAATTACGATTATTTTAGCTAGTTTCTTTGTCTCTGTCGTGCTAGGGTCATCTCTGTTGTTATACACTCAATGAGCCACTTGTACCAAATCGCTAAGATTTTCCTTTCAAACCCTTCCCACTTCGTTGTCATGTCTGAGGCAGACTGACTGAGTAATAAAGGCAATACTTATTGCCCTCCTGTTCTCAGTGCCTCCGGGCCGTTGGGGTTATAAAGCCCGTAGGCTTACATCAGCCACTCTAGAAAGGCAGGCGGACATTCTCTTATAGGAACCTGAAAATTCTCACTGACCTTAGATAAATTCATAGGTTTCCTAGCTCTTCCGCACAGGGTCATGTAAGAGCAATGGGTGATACCTGGTAAAGCCCTCTGGGCCTTGCTAGGAATTGAGATCCCACATTGTTGGTGTAGTGGCCAAAAGAGTTTCTCTCAAGTGGGGAGTGCCCGCTCGCTGACCATCAGGTTCACTGACTGCTTACTGGGCCTCTGTCTGGAAGGGCTACCCTCCTCCGTTGTGAACAGCACCTGGAAAAGTTGTTGGCAAGCATTCCAGGTGGGCTGATGAGTATGGAAGTCATACCAGTACTAGTGTGTGTGGGGGGCTGCTTGTTAGGGGTGGGAGTGAGGTTGTGGGGCCGGTGGGGGAGGGAGTGACTCAATAAGGGCCTGTTAGAAGTTTTCTATTTCTGGACCCTAGAAACCTTATAGGGCGGGGGTTGAAAGAAAGGGATTGAAGCCAGCTCTCCCACTCTCAGAGTTCTCCTGCAAAATGGGATAAAGCCGATTAGGGGAGAGAGATCGTGAGGGGAGGGGAGGGGTGGGAAGGGGAGGGGAGGGGGAGGGGGAGGGGAGGGGAGGGGTTGGGGAGGGGAGGGGTTGGGGAGGGGAGGGGAGAGGGGGACGGTGATGGGGAAGGGAGGGGTGGGGGAGGGGAGGGGAGGGGTGGGGGAGGGTGATGGGGAGGGATGGCCTCCACCTATGTGGTTTTGGGAACTTGGACCGTTTGTTTTTCCGGTCCTTCCATGTTTCCTGAAACCTTGGAAACAAGGGCCCTTTCTTTGCGGGAGGGAGTAAGTCTTTTATATTTGCAGGCTTCTTAGTGGCAATGTCAGCCCACACTTGAAGTAACGGGATCAGATCGGGATATCCTGGTTCCCTTTAACCATAACTATGAACTCTTAGTAATAGGGGATGGGAAAACTAGTCTTGCGTGGGTCAATCAGGGACTCCTTCTGCCCCATCACTTTTAAACAAATTGTAGAGTCTCCAAGCTTTTGGGTTGAAACCACATCCTCTTGGTGAATGCCGAGAGCAGGGGTCCTCAAACTACAACCTGTGGGCCACATGCAGACAGCCGAGGACGTTGATCCTTTCTGCCGGGTGTATGTGCCCCATTTTTTTTTTTTTTGAACTTCAAATCAATATGTGCAGTGTGCACATGAATTTGTTCGTAATATTTGTTTTTTTAAACTATAGTCTTTCCTTCAAAAGGCCTGAGGGATAGTGAACTGGCCCCCTGGGTAAACAGTTTCAGGACCCCTGCCCTAAGGTATCCTGGACTTAGGGGTTATTAATCTCCCAGCCCCGAAACATCCCTGAACATTCTACCCGTTGTAGGAGGCACCATGGGAATTTGGACCCCGGGTAATTTACAAGCCTTTACTCCAATTGAACCCAAGAAAATTCAAAATGACTTAGGCAGTTACTCTATTTTGGTCACTTTTGACTCGTCCTGCACTAGCCCATTATTTCCATTTAACTCTATAACGCGAAGCATGATGTTTTCATAACATTAAAAAATGTATATATTAATACATATATATATATTTATAACTATGAAAGTCCACAACAAAAAGAAAATTTTTTCCCCAAATTAAAATTGAAGCGTTATAGGGTTAAAAAGAAGGATGGGTCTGATCAGCGTGTCCAAGACCTTAGCATCATAAAAGAATCAGTGATCCGACTGCACCTAGTAGTGCCCAAACCTGTGCCCTCCTAGGGGAAAGTGTGAATGCTTTTATCCCTCTTCCTGTACTTCCAATGAACAAACACACATGTCTGGTAATCCTAAGATTTTTTTTGTTTCCTGTGACACTCACCTAATTTCAAGGCCACTGCCACCTCACAAGCTTAGCCTTGTCGTAGTCAAACTGTTCACCTTTTAGACCGTTTGTTTTTCTCAGAAGTTATCGGGTGATTAAAGCTTCTGAACCAAGTGTGCCAGGTCCACGACTACCATCTCCTGGACCACCTCAACCTTATCCATCCTGGATAAAGTTGCCCTCAATGGACAACCCCTCCCAGCAGTGTAGGAAGGGTATGGACCCAAAGCCCCACTTCGCCCCTTTTGCCAGCAGGAAGTAGCTAGAGATGTCGTCGCCCAGTACCCCAAAGATTTGGGTCCATATCTCTTCAGGGGGGCAAATGTTAGGTAGCTATGCTAGGGACTGGGGCATCCGTTATGCATGCCCATAGGGCCAAGATAAGAGCCCAGTTAGGAGAGGCACCCTGTGCATGCTCAGAGGTCCAGATTTCTGGCCATGAAGGGGAGGTCACCTGGGTGGTTCCTGTACCTGGATTGACCAATCTAGACCATGTTAATTCAATTCAGCCACTGGGGTCGGCCAGACTTGCCCACCATGCCTCCCTAACGCTCATAAAACTCTCTTGAGTGCAGACCAGGCTTCTGCATGATTTCTCTCACACTCAGGAAGGCTCTTTGGAGGCAGCTGGGCTGCACAAGAGTGGCTGGTGGATACTGTTCAGATGCATGGCTTTCTGCTTGCAAGAGTTTTTGTCTCAGCTGACTGGAAGGGAGGAGGTAGTACGTCTGGATCACAGAGTATCCATGTCCACAAACGAGGCTGCTCATTCCACTGTCCTGGAAGTGCTTTATGAAAACCCTCTGCTTTGCAATGTCACTCCTTGTAGATTAGAGTGGGAGGGGCTGGGACCAAGGTATGCTGCCTCTTGCTCCCAGTTGCAGGTTTCTGGATGCTGATTGTATCTCTTACAGCATCAGTTAGTGGGCTTGTTGTCTGCCTCAGGCTTTGTTCACGGAGATCCTCCAGCTAGGTGGTGGTGTATGCACATGAGCAGAGGCTTCCTGCCAATCCCCCATGAGTAGTAGAGCTCCCATGGTGTGGACTCCATGAAAGCCTTGCCCCAGGCAGCACGCTTACAAAGGAGGGTGGGCCCTGCAGGACAGAAGACCATTCCCCCTGTGGAATGGCCTCAGAGATCCACTTCCCTCTCTGGCCAGCTGCTGGGGCTGTGGGTCCTAAGCATCATGCTGACTCAGTAATAGACACAGGGTGAGGCCACTCCAGTAGCTGTTTTGACTGGTCTCATCCAGCCTGAGATCATCCTTGCATGAGCCCTCTGCCAAGATTATTTTTGTTTCTTTTATGATCTTTTCATTAGTGGCTCCTACAACACTAACCGCAATCCATAAATACATCATCTGTTTGAAGCACATCTGTACATTAATTGCCCCCCTTATTCACAAAATATCCACTCTCCACCCAAGCCCCTGGCCTCAGCTCCTCATTTTTCCCCCCTCAATGCCCGCCACCCATCCCTCATCAATCCTTGGAAATGTACTAATTCTTTTGTCATATCTTCACCCACCTTTCTTTTGAGGTCAATGAAGATCCTTGTAATCGGTTCCCACTTTCCATCCTGCCCTTCCTCCACCCTCCCAGTATCTCCACTCATAACACTGGTAAAGGGCCCATCCACTCTGGATGCCCCGTGTTTGAAATTCCTATCGGTACTAGAATACCTTCTCTAGTTTGGCCAGATTAGTATGGTAGAACTGGGATCATGATAGTGGGGCAAGAGGAAGCATTAAGAACTAGAGGAAAGTTGTGTTTCATCTTTGCTGTCTTATACCCTGTATTCTTTAATCTCCACTCTGAGTTCCTTCTGTAAGGGGATGTCCAGTGCACTGCAAATAGGTTTTGGGTCTATACCCGGCAGTCCCCTCTCATTCTCCATGATAAGATTTTTTTGTTCTCATGATGCCTGTTGCCTTATCCCTTTAAAACTTTGTGATCACACAGGCTGGTATGCTTTCTCCATGTGTGCTCTGTTGCTTCAGAGCCAGATGGCTGTTTCTTTACCCTCAAGCCTTTAAGACCCCACACGCTATATCTTTAGGTAGCTGGACACCATCGGCTTTCTTCACCACATTTGCTTATGCAGCCGCTTTGTGGTCAGTGATTGTGTAGGAAAGGTGAGCATCTTAGAATGCCAATTTTATAAAACAGTGTTCTTGCAATGAGGGATTCCTTGAGCGGAGGCCCTATGTCCATCTGCTACCTCAATACTAAATCTATAAACATATGGACATAGATCTATTTCCCCATGCCCCTTTGTAAATATATGTACATATGTACATGCCTTTTTTTAGACGTCTATAACTGACCCTTGCTTCCCAGCTCACTCTTCTATACCCTTTGATTTTCCTCTTGTGCCCACTGCCATGCTCAGTCTTCCTTTGGGTTTCAGTAATTCCTCTTGGTTACATTACCTTTGATCACGCCCTACCAGGCCTCCTACATCCCCCTCACTACCATTTTCCATCACTTGTTGTACCCTTGTCTCTGGGTTTCTTTACACCACTTCCTTTCCCCCCACCCTCCTCACTCCCATGCCCAATGGAAAGGGCCGGTCACATGTTTACTCCTCCAGATTCTTCATCCAGCCTCTCTTAATTAGACAGACCTGTAAAGGTAATAACATGCACAAAACAAGACTGAGCTAAACCAAGCAGCAAAAAGAAAAACAAACAAAAATGAAAACAAAACCCAACCCAAATCCAATGACACTAAAAGAAAACAACACTAACCAGAAAGAAATGTACAAGGACTGTGTGGTGAACTTTAGGAGTGTTTTCCAGTCCAGTCTGTGGGGGCACCGAACCCTGACCACAAAGTCCACCTTTGGCATTCCCCGGGGCTTTGATGCTCCGTTTTCTTTCTCTTCCGCTGACTCTCTTAGTATCATGCCTCGAAGTGGCAGGATCAGTTCGGGCGCAGTTCCCACACTGTGTGTCCAGTGTTGTCCCCTCTAAGGCTATGGGTCTTTGAGGGACGTTTCTCATCGTGGGGCTGCCCATGTGGTCTTCTCTGTGGATTGGCTTCTCTGACTGGGAACATCATCCTCAAGGTGTATTGGGCCAGGGTGTGCTCCATTCTTCCCTCCTCCCCCTTGTTCTGCCCTGTGTTCTCTGATCAGATATGTCCCTCTCCGCGAGCTGCAGATCCGGTGCCATCCTGTGAAATACAATCTTTTGGGGCTGCAAGGATGTGGGGGGGGTGGGTGTCAGCTCAGATCTTTTGAGATTCCAGGAGATATTGACTGCTCGATGGGCACAGTTCTGTGGGGCACCGTGCTCTTGGTCCAGACGCTGGTTTGTATTTGACTTTGTTGTTAACCAGTTGTGTGTCTCTGGGTGAGCTCCCGTGTGTTTTTGAGTGAGTTTTCTAATCTGCAAAGTAAATGTACAGGATTATCCAGACTCCCATGTCAGCAAGTTATCCAGAGGAGTTAATCAGAGACTGTTTCATATAGTGTGTACCTGCGCGCCGCATTCTAGACCTGGGATGGCAATTATGAGCTCAGGATAGAGATGGTGTCCAGCAGGTAACATACGTGGCTCCATATTGAAACAGGAAGCCCACTGTGGAGATTTGGTCCTTCCGTTGATGGCCACCGGCCACCTAGTCTTCTCCTGCTATAACTGCTTCACTGGCTCAGCAGCTGAGCCAGAAGTCAGTGATATCATAACCAGGTGGCTAACTGGGCCAAAGGGCTGATAGGTATTTGTTATCTTGTTGTCTTGGGAAACCCACCTACCCTCCATGCAAACCTTCTGGTGTGAGTTATCTGTGGAAGGAATCATGGGCTCACAGTAATTCACATCTTTCTTCTTGAAAATGTGCCCATATTCCTTTCTGAACCTGAGAAGGTGGCCCCTGTGTCCACCAAGAAATTTACTGCCTGGCCTCCTACTTGGAGAGTTAGCCTGGGCTTTTGGCGGCGAAGCGAAACAGAGCCCTGACCCCTTCATTGAGCTTCTTCAAGCATTATTGTCTCTTGCTTGGGTCTTTCTACGTGCAGATGAGGCCCATCCACTCTAGTGGAGGGTCGTGCACCTCTCCTGGGGTTTTCAAGGCACTGATTTTTCCAGTGTCCTTCTTTCCTGCAGTAGGCACATTGGTCCTTCCCCATGGCTTGGCGGTGCCCACAGGTTAGTCTCTCCGTGAGTGAGCCATGCTCTCCTTTTCCTGAGTCTCTGGGGTATCTCATGGCAATTACGATTATTTTAGCTAGTTTCTTTGTCTCTGTCGTGCTAGGGTCATCTCTGTTGTTATACACTCAATGAGCCACTTGTACCAAATCGCTAAGATTTTCCTTTCAAACCCTTCCCACTTCGTTGTCATGTCTGAGGCAGACTGACTGAGTAATAAAGGCAATACTTATTGCCCTCCTGTTCTCAGTGCCTCCGGGCCGTTGGGGTTATAAAGCCCGTAGGCTTACATCAGCCACTCTAGAAAGGCAGGCGGACATTCTCTTATAGGAACCTGAAAATTCTCACTGACCTTAGATAAATTCATAGGTTTCCTAGCTCTTCCGCACAGGGTCATGTAAGAGCAATGGGTGATACCTGGTAAAGCCCTCTGGGCCTTGCTAGGAATTGAGATCCCACATTGTTGGTGTAGTGGCCAAAAGAGTTTCTCTCAAGTGGGGAGTGCCCGCTCGCTGACCATCAGGTTCACTGACTGCTTACTGGGCCTCTGTCTGGAAGGGCTACCCTCCTCCGTTGTGAACAGCACCTGGAAAAGTTGTTGGCAAGCATTCCAGGTGGGCTGATGAGTATGGAAGTCATACCAGTACTAGTGTGTGTGTGGGGCTGCTTGTTAGGGGTGGGAGTGAGGTTGTGGGGCCGGTGGGGGAGGGAGTGACTCAATAAGGGCCTGTTAGAAGTTTTCTATTTCTGGACCCTAGAAACCTTATAGGGCGGGGGTTGAAAGAAAGGGATTGAAGCCAGCTCTCCCACTCTCAGAGTTCTCCTGCAAAATGGGATAAAGCCGATTAGGGGAGAGAGATCGTGAGGGGAGGGGAGGGGTGGGAAGGGGAGGGGAGGGGGAGGGGGAGGGGAGGGGAGGGGTTGGGGAGGGGAGGGGTTGGGGAGGGGAGGGGAGAGGGGGACGGTGATGGGGAAGGGAGGGGTGGGGGAGGGGAGGGGAGGGGTGGGGGAGGGTGATGGGGAGGGATGGCCTCCACCTATGTGGTTTTGGGAACTTGGACCGTTTGTTTTTCCGGTCCTTCCATGTTTCCTGAAACCTTGGAAACAAGGGCCCTTTCTTTGCGGGAGGGAGTAAGTCTTTTATATTTGCAGGCTTCTTAGTGGCAATGTCAGCCCACACTTGAAGTAACGGGATCAGATCGGGATATCCTGGTTCCCTTTAACCATAACTATGAACTCTTAGTAATAGGGGATGGGAAAACTAGTCTTGCGTGGGTCAATCAGGGACTCCTTCTGCCCCATCACTTTTAAACAAATTGTAGAGTCTCCAAGCTTTTGGGTTGAAACCACATCCTCTTGGTGAATGCCGAGAGCAGGGGTCCTCAAACTACAACCTGTGGGCCACATGCAGACAGCCGAGGACGTTGATCCTTTCTGCCGGGTGTATGTGCCCCATTTTTTTTTTTTTTGAACTTCAAATCAATATGTGCAGTGTGCACATGAATTTGTTCGTAATATTTGTTTTTTTAAACTATAGTCTTTCCTTCAAAAGGCCTGAGGGATAGTGAACTGGCCCCCTGGGTAAACAGTTTCAGGACCCCTGCCCTAAGGTATCATGGACTTAGGGGTTATTAATCTCCCAGCCCCGAAACATCCCTGAACATTCTACCCGTTGTAGGAGGCACCATGGGAATTTGGACCCCGGGTAATTTACAAGCCTTTACTCCAATTGAACCCAAGAAAATTCAAAATGACTTAGGCAGTTACTCTATTTTGGTCACTTTTGACTCGTCCTGCACTAGCCCATTATTTCCATTTAACTCTATAACGCGAAGCATGATGTTTTCATAACATTAAAAAATGTATATATTAATACATATATATATATTTATAACTATGAAAGTCCACAACAAAAAGAAAATTTTTTCCCCAAATTAAAATTGAAGCGTTATAGGGTTAAAAAGAAGGATGGGTCTGATCAGCGTGTCCAAGACCTTAGCATCATAAAAGAATCAGTGATCCGACTGCACCTAGTAGTGCCCAAACCTGTGCCCTCCTAGGGGAAAGTGTGAATGCTTTTATCCCTCTTCCTGTACTTCCAATGAACAAACACACATGTCTGGTAATCCTAAGATTTTTTTTGTTTCCTGTGACACTCACCTAATTTCAAGGCCACTGCCACCTCACAAGCTTAGCCTTGTCGTAGTCAAACTGTTCACCTTTTAGACCGTTTGTTTTTCTCAGAAGTTATCGGGTGATTAAAGCTTCTGAACCAAGTGTGCCAGGTCCACGACTACCATCTCCTGGACCACCTCAACCTTATCCATCCTGGATAAAGTTGCCCTCAATGGACAACCCCTCCCAGCAGTGTAGGAAGGGTATGGACCCAAAGCCCCACCTCGCCCCTTTTGCCAGCAGGAAGTAGCTAGAGATGTCGTCGCCCAGTACCCCAAAGATTTGGGTCCATATCTCTTCAGGGGGGCAAATGTTAGGTAGCTATGCTAGGGACTGGGGCATCCGTTATGCATGCCCATAGGGCCAAGATAAGAGCCCAGTTAGGAGAGGCACCCTGTGCATGCTCAGAGGTCCAGATTTCTGGCCATGAAGGGGAGGTCACCTGGGTGGTTCCTGTACCTGGATTGACCAATCTAGACCATGTTAATTCAATTCAGCCACTGGGGTCGGCCAGACTTGCCCACCATGCCTCCCTAACGCTCATAAAACTCTCTTGAGTGCAGACCAGGCTTCTGCATGATTTCTCTCACACTCAGGAAGGCTCTTTGGAGGCAGCTGGGCTGCACAAGAGTGGCTGGTGGATACTGTTCAGATGCATGGCTTTCTGCTTGCAAGAGTTTTTGTCTCAGCTGACTGGAAGGGAGGAGGTAGTACGTCTGGATCACAGAGTATCCATGTCCACAAACGAGGCTGCTCATTCCACTGTCCTGGAAGTGCTTTATGAAAACCCTCTGCTTTGCAATGTCACTCCTTGTAGATTAGAGTGGGAGGGGCTGGGACCAAGGTATGCTGCCTCTTGCTCCCAGTTGCAGGTTTCTGGATGCTGATTGTATCTCTTACAGCATCAGTTAGTGGGCTTGTTGTCTGCCTCAGGCTTTGTTCACGGAGATCCTCCAGCTAGGTGGTGGTGTATGCACATGAGCAGAGGCTTCCTGCCAATCCCCCATGAGTAGTAGAGCTCCCATGGTGTGGACTCCATGAAAGCCTTGCCCCAGGCAGCACGCTTACAAAGGAGGGTGGGCCCTGCAGGACAGAAGACCATTCCCCCTGTGGAATGGCCTCAGAGATCCACTTCCCTCTCTGGCCAGCTGCTGGGGCTGTGGGTCCTAAGCATCATGGCTGACTCAGTAATAGACACAGGGTGAGGCCACTCCAGTAGCTGTTTTGACTGGTCTCATCCAGCCTGAGATCATCCTTGCATGAGCCCTCTGCCAAGATTATTTTTGTTTCTTTTATGATCTTTTCATTAGTGGCTCCTACAACACTAACCGCAATCCATAAATACATCATCTGTTTGAAGCACATCTGTACATTAATTGCCCCCCTTATTCACAAAATATCCACTCTCCACCCAAGCCCCTGGCCTCAGCTCCTCATTTTTCCCCCCTCAATGCCCGCCACCCATCCCTCATCAATCCTTGGAAATGTACTAATTCTTTTGTCATATCTTCACCCACCTTTCTTTTGAGGTCAATGAAGATCCTTGTAATCGGTTCCCACTTTCCATCCTGCCCTTCCTCCACCCTCCCAGTATCTCCACTCATAACACTGGTAAAGGGCCCATCCACTCTGGATGCCCCGTGTTTGAAATTCCTATCGGTACTAGAATACCTTCTCTAGTTTGGCCAGATTAGTATGGTAGAACTGGGATCATGATAGTGGGGCAAGAGGAAGCATTAAGAACTAGAGGAAAGTTGTGTTTCATCTTTGCTGTCTTATACCCTGTATTCTTTAATCTCCACTCTGAGTTCCTTCTGTAAGGGGATGTCCAGTGCACTGCAAATAGGTTTTGGGTCTATACCCGGCAGTCCCCTCTCATTCTCCATGATATGATTTTTTTGTTCTCATGATGCCTGTTGCCTTATCCCTTTAAAACTTTGTGATCACACAGGCTGGTATGCTTTCTCCATGTGTGCTCTGTTGCTTCAGAGCCAGATGGCTGTTTCTTTACCCTCAAGCCTTTAAGACCCCACACGCTATATCTTTAGGTAGCTGGACACCATCGGCTTTCTTCACCACATTTGCTTATGCAGCCGCTTTGTGGTCAGTGATTGTGTAGGAAAGGTGAGCATCTTAGAATGCCAATTTTATAAAACAGTGTTCTTGCAATGAGGGATTCCTTGAGCGGAGGCCCTATGTCCATCTGCTACCTCAATACTAAATCTATAAACATATGGACATAGATCTATTTCCCCATGCCCCTTTGTAAATATATGTACATATGTACATGCCTTTTTTTAGACGTCTATAACTGACCCTTGCTTCCCAGCTCACTCTTCTATACCCTTTGATTTTCCTCTTGTGCCCACTGCCATGCTCAGTCTTCCTTTGGGTTTCAGTAATTCCTCTTGGTTACATTACCTTTGATCACGCCCTACCAGGCCTCCTACATCCCCCTCACTACCATTTTCCATCACTTGTTGTACCCTTGTCTCTGGGTTTCTTTACACCACTTCCTTTCCCCCCACCCTCCTCACTCCCATGCCCAATGGAAAGGGCCGGTCACATGTTTACTCCTC
The DNA here is from genome assembly GCF_050624435.1 of Tenrec ecaudatus. Lineage (NCBI taxonomy): Eukaryota > Metazoa > Chordata > Mammalia > Afrosoricida > Tenrecidae > Tenrec > Tenrec ecaudatus. Next base: position 139,003 of record NW_027459689.1, on the reverse strand, counting down.
CAGATTCTTCATCCAGCCTCTCTTAATTAGACAGACCTGTAAAGGTAATAACATGCACAAAACAAGACTGAGCTAAACCAAGCAGCAAAAAGAAAAACAAACAAAAATGAAAACAAAACCCAACCCAAATCCAATGACACTAAAAGAAAACAACACTAACCAGAAAGAAATGTACAAGGACTGTGTGGTGAACTTTAGGAGTGTTTTCCAGTCCAGTCTGTGGGGGCACCGAACCCTGACCACAAAGTCCACCTTTGGCATTCCCCGGGGCTTTGATGCTCCGTTTTCTTTCTCTTCCGCTGACTCTCTTAGTATCATGCCTCGAAGTGGCAGGATCAGTTCGGGCGCAGTTCCCACACTGTGTGTCCAGTGTTGTCCCCTCTAAGGCTATGGGTCTTTGAGGGACGTTTCTCATCGTGGGGCTGCCCATGTGGTCTTCTCTGTGGATTGGCTTCTCTGACTGGGAACATCATCCTCAAGGTGTATTGGGCCAGGGTGTGCTCCATTCTTCCCTCCTCCCCCTTGTTCTGCCCTGTGTTCTCTGATCAGATATGTCCCTCTCCGCGAGCTGCAGATCCGGTGCCATCCTGTGAAATACAATCTTTTGGGGCTGCAAGGATGTGGGGGGGGTGGGTGTCAGCTCAGATCTTTTGAGATTCCAGGAGATATTGACTGCTCGATGGGCACAGTTCTGTGGGGCACCGTGCTCTTGGTCCAGACGCTGGTTTGTATTTGACTTTGTTGTTAACCAGTTGTGTGTCTCTGGGTGAGCTCCCGTGTGTTTTTGAGTGAGTTTTCTAATCTGCAAAGTAAATGTACAGGATTATCCAGACTCCCATGTCAGCAAGTTATCCAGAGGAGTTAATCAGAGACTGTTTCATATAGTGTGTACCTGCGCGCCGCATTCTAGACCTGGGATGGCAATTATGAGCTCAGGATAGAGATGGTGTCCAGCAGGTAACATACGTGGCTCCATATTGAAACAGGAAGCCCACTGTGGAGATTTGGTCCTTCCGTTGATGGCCACCGGCCACCTAGTCTTCTCCTGCTATAACTGCTTCACTGGCTCAGCAGCTGAGCCAGAAGTCAGTGATATCATAACCAGGTGGCTAACTGGGCCAAAGGGCTGATAGGTATTTGTTATCTTGTTGTCTTGGGAAACCCACCTACCCTCCATGCAAACCTTCTGGTGTGAGTTATCTGTGGAAGGAATCATGGGCTCACAGTAATTCACATCTTTCTTCTTGAAAATGTGCCCATATTCCTTTCTGAACCTGAGAAGGTGGCCCCTGTGTCCACCAAGAAATTTACTGCCTGGCCTCCTACTTGGAGAGTTAGCCTGGGCTTTTGGCGGCGAAGCGAAACAGAGCCCTGACCCCTTCATTGAGCTTCTTCAAGCATTATTGTCTCTTGCTTGGGTCTTTCTACGTGCAGATGAGGCCCATCCACTCTAGTGGAGGGTCGTGCACCTCTCCTGGGGTTTTCAAGGCACTGATTTTTCCAGTGTCCTTCTTTCCTGCAGTAGGCACATTGGTCCTTCCCCATGGCTTGGCGGTGCCCACAGGTTAGTCTCTCCGTGAGTGAGCCATGCTCTCCTTTTCCTGAGTCTCTGGGGTATCTCATGGCAATTACGATTATTTTAGCTAGTTTCTTTGTCTCTGTCGTGCTAGGGTCATCTCTGTTGTTATACACTCAATGAGCCACTTGTACCAAATCGCTAAGATTTTCCTTTCAAACCCTTCCCACTTCGTTGTCATGTCTGAGGCAGACTGACTGAGTAATAAAGGCAATACTTATTGCCCTCCTGTTCTCAGTGCCTCCGGGCCGTTGGGGTTATAAAGCCCGTAGGCTTACATCAGCCACTCTAGAAAGGCAGGCGGACATTCTCTTATAGGAACCTGAAAATTCTCACTGACCTTAGATAAATTCATAGGTTTCCTAGCTCTTCCGCACAGGGTCATGTAAGAGCAATGGGTGATACCTGGTAAAGCCCTCTGGGCCTTGCTAGGAATTGAGATCCCACATTGTTGGTGTAGTGGCCAAAAGAGTTTCTCTCAAGTGGGGAGTGCCCGCTCGCTGACCATCAGGTTCACTGACTGCTTACTGGGCCTCTGTCTGGAAGGGCTACCCTCCTCCGTTGTGAACAGCACCTGGAAAAGTTGTTGGCAAGCATTCCAGGTGGGCTGATGAGTATGGAAGTCATACCAGTACTAGTGTGTGTGTGGGGCTGCTTGTTAGGGGTGGGAGTGAGGTTGTGGGGCCGGTGGGGGAGGGAGTGACTCAATAAGGGCCTGTTAGAAGTTTTCTATTTCTGGACCCTAGAAACCTTATAGGGCGGGGGTTGAAAGAAAGGGATTGAAGCCAGCTCTCCCACTCTCAGAGTTCTCCTGCAAAATGGGATAAAGCCGATTAGGGGAGAGAGATCGTGAGGGGAGGGGAGGGGTGGGAAGGGGAGGGGAGGGGGAGGGGGAGGGGAGGGGAGGGGTTGGGGAGGGGAGGGGTTGGGGAGGGGAGGGGAGAGGGGGACGGTGATGGGGAAGGGAGGGGTGGGGGAGGGGAGGGGAGGGGTGGGGGAGGGTGATGGGGAGGGATGGCCTCCACCTATGTGGTTTTGGGAACTTGGACCGTTTGTTTTTCCGGTCCTTCCATGTTTCCTGAAACCTTGGAAACAAGGGCCCTTTCTTTGCGGGAGGGAGTAAGTCTTTTATATTTGCAGGCTTCTTAGTGGCAATGTCAGCCCACACTTGAAGTAACGGGATCAGATCGGGATATCCTGGTTCCCTTTAACCATAACTATGAACTCTTAGTAATAGGGGATGGGAAAACTAGTCTTGCGTGGGTCAATCAGGGACTCCTTCTGCCCCATCACTTTTAAACAAATTGTAGAGTCTCCAAGCTTTTGGGTTGAAACCACATCCTCTTGGTGAATGCCGAGAGCAGGGGTCCTCAAACTACAACCTGTGGGCCACATGCAGACAGCCGAGGACGTTGATCCTTTCTGCCGGGTGTATGTGCCCCATTTATTTTTTTTTTTTTGAACTTCAAATCAATATGTGCAGTGTGCACATGAATTTGTTCGTAATATTTGTTTTTTTAAACTATAGTCTTTCCTTCAAAAGGCCTGAGGGATAGTGAACTGGCCCCCTGGGTAAACAGTTTCAGGACCCCTGCCCTAAGGTATCCTGGACTTAGGGGTTATTAATCTCCCAGCCCCGAAACATCCCTGAACATTCTACCCGTTGTAGGAGGCACCATGGGAATTTGGACCCCGGGTAATTTACAAGCCTTTACTCCAATTGAACCCAAGAAAATTCAAAATGACTTAGGCAGTTACTCTATTTTGGTCACTTTTGACTCGTCCTGCACTAGCCCATTATTTCCATTTAACTCTATAACGCGAAGCATGATGTTTTCATAACATTAAAAAATGTATATATTAATACATATATATATATTTATAACTATGAAAGTCCACAACAAAAAGAAAATTTTTTCCCCAAATTAAAATTGAAGCGTTATAGGGTTAAAAAGAAGGATGGGTCTGATCAGCGTGTCCAAGACCATAGCATCATAAATGAATCAGTGATCCGACTGCACCTAGTAGTGCCCAAACCTGTGCCCTCCTAGGGGAAAGTATGAATGCTTTTATCCCTCTTCCTGTACTTCCAATGAACAAACACACATGTCTGGTAATCCTAAGATTTTTTTTGTTTCCTGTGACACTCACCTAATTTCAAGGCCACTGCCACCTCACAAGCTTAGCCTTGTCGTAGTCAAACTGTTCACCTTTTAGACCGTTTGTTTTTCTCAGAAGTTATCGGGTGATTAAAGCTTCTGAACCAAGTGTGCCAGGTCCACGACTACCATCTCCTGGACCACCTCAACCTTATCCATCCTGGATAAAGTTGCCCTCAATGGACAATCCCTCCCAGGAGTGTAGGAAGGGTATGGACCCAAAGCCCCACTTCGCCCCTTTTGCCTGCAGGAAGTAGCTAGAGATGTCGTCGCCCAGTACCCCAAAGATTTGGGTCCATATCTCTTCAGGGGGGCAAATGTTAGGTAGCTATGCTAGGGACTGGGGCATCCGTTATGCATGCCCATAGGGCCAAGATAAGAGCCCAGTTAGGAGAGGCACCCTGTGCATGCTCAGAGGTCCAGATTTCTGGCCATGAAGGGGAGGTCACCTGGGTGGTTCCTGTACCTGGATTGACCAATCTAGGCCATGTTAATTCAATTCAGCCACTGGGGTCGGCCAGACTTGCCCACCACGCCTCCCTAACGCTCATAAAACTCTCTTGAGTGCAGACCAGGCTTCTGCATGATTTCTCTCACACTCAGGAAGGCTCTTTGGAGGCAGCTGGGCTGCACAAGAGTGGCTGGTGGATACTGTTCAGATGCATGGCTTTCTGCTTGCAAGGGTTTTTGTCTCAGCTGACTGGAAGGGAGGAGGTAGTACGTCTGGATCACAGAGTATCCATGTCCACAAACGAGGCTGCTCATTCCACTGTCCTGGAAGTGCTTTATGAAAACCCTCTGCTTTGCAATGTCACTCCTTGTAGATTAGAGTGGGAGGGGCTGGGACCAAGGTATGCTGCCTCTTGCTCCCAGTTGCAGGTTTCTGGATCCTGATTGTATCTCTTACACATCAGTTAGTCTGCTTGTTGTCTGCCTCAAGCTTTGTTCACGGAGATCCTCCAGCTAGGTGGTGGTGTATGCACATGAGCAGAGGCTTCCTGCCAATCCCCCATGAGTAGTAGAGCTCCCATGGTGTGGACTCCATGAAAGCCTTGCCCCAGGCAGCACGCTTACAAAGGAGGGCGGGCCCTGCAGGACAGAAGACCATTCCCCCTGTGGAATGGCCTCAGAGATCCACCTCCCTCTCTGGCCAGCTGCTGGGGCTGTGGGTCCTAAGCATCATGGCTGACTCAGTAATAGACACAGGGTGAGGCCACTCCAGTAGCTGTTTTGACTGGTCTCATCCAGCCTGAGATCATCCTTGCATGAGCCCTCTGCCCAGATTATTTTTGTTTCTTTTATGATCTTTTCATTAGTGGCTCCTACAACAGTAACCGCAATCCATAAATACATCATCTGTTTGAAGCACATCTGTACATTAATTGCCCTCCTTATTCACAAAATATCCACTCTCCACCCAAGCCCCTGGCCTCAGCTCTTCATTTTTGCCCCCTCAATGCCCGCCACCCATCCCTCATCAATCCTTGGAAATGTACTAATTCTTTTGTCATATTTTCACCCACCTTTCTTTTGAGGTCAATGAAGATCCTTGTAATCGGTTCCCACTTTCCATCCTGCGCTTCCTCCACCCTCCCAGTATCTCCACTCATAACACTGGTAAAGGGCCCATCCACTCTGGATTCCCCGTGTTTGAAATTCCTATCGGTACTAGAATACCTTCTCTAGTTTGGCCAGATTAGTATGGTAGAACTGGGATCATGATAGTGGGGCAAGAGGAAGCATTAAGAACTAGAGGAAAGTTGTGTTTCATCTTTGTTGTCTCTTACCCTGTATTCTTTAATCTCCACTCTGAGATCCTTCTGTAAGGGGATGTCCAGTGCACTGCAAATAGGTTTTGGGTCTATACCCGGCAGTCCCCTCTCATTCTCCATGATAAGATTTATTGTTTTCATGATGCCTGTTGCCTTATCCCTTTAAAACTTTGTGATCACACAGGCTGGTATGCTTTCTCCATGTGGGCTCTGTTGCTTCAGAGCCAGATGGCTGTTTCTTTACCCTCAAGCCTTTAAGACCCCACACGCTATATCTTTAGGTAGCTGGACACCATCGGATTTCTTCACCACATTTGCTTATGCAGCCGCTTTGTGGTCAGTGATTGTGTAGGAAAGGTGAGCATCTTAGAATGCCAATTTTATAAAACAGTGTTCTTGCAATGAGGGATTCCTTGAGCGGAGGCCCTATGTCCATCTGCTACCTCAATACTAAATCTATAAACATATGGACATAGATCTATTTCCCCATGCCCCTTTGTAAATATATGTACATATGTACATGCCTTTTTTTAGACGTCTATAACTGACCCTTGCTTCCCAGCTCACTCTTCTATACCCTTTGATTTTCCTCTTGTGCCCACTGACATGCTCAGTCTTCCTTTGGGTTTCAGTAATTCCTCTTGGTTACATTACCTTTGATCACGCCCTACCAGGCCTCCTACATCCCCCTCACTACCGTTTTCCATCACTTGTTGTACCCTTGTCTCTGGGTTTCTTTACACCACTTCCTTTCCCCCCACCCTCCTCACTCCCATGCCCAATGGAAAGGGCCGATCACATGTTTACTCCTCCAGATTCTTCATCCAGCCTCTCTTAATTAGACAGACCTGTAAAGGTAATAACATGCACAAAACAAGACTGAGCTAAACCAAGCAGCAAAAAGAAAAACAAACAAAAATGAAAACAAAACCCAACCCAAATCCAATGACACTAAAAGAAAACAACACTAACCAGAAAGAAAAGTACAAGGACTGTGTGGTCAACTTTAGGAGTGTTTTCCAGTCCAGTCTGTGGGGGCACCGAACCCTGACCACAAAGTCCACCTTTGGCATTCCCCGGGGACTTTGATGCTCCGTTTTCTTTCTCTTCCGCTGCACTCTCTTAGTGTCATGCCTCGAAGTGGCAGGATCAGTTCGGGCGCAGTTCCCACACTGTGTGTCCAGTGTTGTCCCCTCTAAGGCTATGGGTCTTTGAGGGACGTTTCTCATCGTGGGGCTGCCCATGTGGTCTTCTCTGTGGATTGGCTTCTCTGATTGGGAACATCATACTCAAGGTGTATTGGGCCAGGGTGTGCTCCATTCTTCCCTCCTCCCCCTTGTTCTGCCCTGTGTTCTCTGATCAGATATGTCCCTCTCCACGAGCTGCAGATCATACATAGTCCAAGTGCCCGCTAGTTAACCTACATAGTCCAAGTGCCCACTAGGTAACCTAGATAGTCCAAGTGCCCGCTAGGTAACTTACATAGTCCAAACCCCGCTAGGCAACCTAGATAGTCCAAGTGCCCGTTCGTTAACCTAGGTAGCCAAGTGCCCGCTAGGTAAACTAGACAGTCCAAGTGTCTGCTAGGTAACCAACATAGCCCAAATGCCCGTTCGTTAACCTACATAGTCCAAGGGCCCACTAGTTAACCTAGATCGTCTAAGTGTCCTCTACTTAACCTACATAGTCCAAATGCACGCTAGTTAACCTACATAGTCCAAGTGCCGCTAGGTAACCTACATAGTGCAAGTGTCCCCTAGTTAACCTACATAGTCCAAGTGCCCGCTAGTTAACCTAGATAGTCCAAGTGCCCGTTCGTTAACCTAGATAGTCTAAGTGCCCGCTAGGTCACCTAGACAGTCCAAGTGCCTGCTAGGTAACTTACATTGTCCAAATGCCCCTTCGTTAACCTACACAGTCCAAGGGCCCATTATTTAACCTGGATCGTCCAAGTGTCTTTGGTTAACCTACATAGTCCAAGTGCCCGCAAGGTAACCTATATTGTCCACGTTCCAGCTATGTAACCTAGATAGTCCAAGGGCCCGCTAGATAACCTACATAGTCCAAGTGCCCGCTAGTTAAACTAGATAGTCCAAGTGCCCGCTAAGGAACCTACATAGTCCAAGTGCACGCTAGTTAACCCAGATAGTCCAAGTGCACGCTAGTTAACCTAGATAGTCCAAGTGCCGCTAGGTAACCTACATAGTGCAAGTGTCCCCTAGTTAACCTACATAGTCCAAGTGCCCGCTAGTTAACATAGATAGTCCAAGTGCCCTCTAGGGAACGTACATAGTCCAAGTGCCCGCTAGGTAACCTAGATAGTGCAAGTGCCCGGTAGTTAACCTACATAGTCCAAGTGCCCGCTAGGTAACCTAGATAGTCTAAGGGCCCGCTAGTTAACCTACATAGTCCAAGTGCCCGGTAGTTAACTTACATAGTTCAAGTGTCCGTAAGGAACATATATAGTCCAAGTGCCCGCTAGGGAACATACAGAGTCTAAGTGCCCGCTAGGGAACCTACGTAGTTCAAGTGCCCGCTAGGGAATCTACATAGTCCAAGGGCCCGTTAGTTAACGTAGATAGTCCAAGTGCTGCTAGTTAATCTACATATTTCAAGGTCCCGCTACTTAACCTACATAGTCCAAGTGCCTGATAGGGAACCTACATAGTCCAAGTGCCCGCAGAGGAACCTACATAGTCCAAGTGCCCGATAGGGAACCTACATATTCCAAGTGCCCGTTAGGGAACCTAGATAGTCCAAGTGCCCGCAGGGAACCTATATAGTCCAAGTGCCCGCTAGGGAACCTACATAGTCAAAGTGCCCGCTAGGGAACCTGCATTGTGCAAGTGCCCGCTAGTTAACCTAGATAGTCCAAGTGCCCGCTAGTTAACTTACATAGTCCAAGGTCAGCTAGTTAACCTAGATAGTCCAAGTGCCCGCTAGTTAACCTACATAGTCCGAGGTCAGCTAGTTAACCTAGATAGTCCAAGTGCCCGCTAGTTAACCTACATAGTCCAAGAACCCGCTAGTTAACCTAGATAGTCCAAGTGCCCGATAGTTAACCTACATAGTTCTCGGGCTCGCTAGTTAACCTAGATATTCCAAGTGCCCGCTAGTTAACCTAGATCGTCCATGTGTCCGCTAGTTAACCTATATAGTCCAAGTTCCCGTTAGGTAACCTAGATAGTAAAAGTGCCCGCAAGGTAACCTACATAGTCCAAGTGCCCGCTGGTAACCTAGATATTCCAAGTTCCTGTTAGCTAACCTAGATAATCCAAGTGCCCGCTAGGTAACCTACATTGTCCAAGTGCCCTTTCGTTAACCTAGATAGTCCAAGTGCCCGCTAGGTAACCTACAGAGTCAAAGGGTCCGCTAGGTAACCTATATAGTCCAAGTGCCCGTTACCTAACCTAGATAGTCCAATTGCCCGCTATGCAACATACATAGTCCAAGTGCCCGCTAGTTAACCTACATAGTCCAAGTGCCCGCTAGGTAACCTAGATAGTCCAAGTGCCCGCTAGGTAACTTACATAGTCCAAATCCCGCTAGGCAACCTAGATAGTCCAAGTGCCCGTTCGTTAACCTAGATAGCCAAGTGCCCGCTAGGTAAACTAGACAGTCCAAGAGTCTGCTAGGTAACCTACATAGCCCAAATGCCCGTTCGTTAACCTACATAGTCCAAGGGCCCACTAGTTAACCTAGATCGTCTAAGTGTCCTCTACTTAACCTACATAGTCCAAATGCACGCTAGTTAACCTACATAGTCCAAGTGCCGCTAGGTAACCTACATAGTGCATGTGTCCCCTAGTTAACCTACATAGTCCAAGTAGCCGGTAGTTAACATAGATAGTCCAAGTGCCCACTAGTTAACATAGATAGTCCAAGTGTCCGCTAGGGAACATACATAGTCCAAGTGCCCGCTAGGTAACCTAGATAGTGCATGTGCCCGGTAGTTAACCTACATAGTCCAAGTGCCCGCTAGGTAACCTAGATAGTCCAAGGGCCCGCTAGTTAACCTACATAGTCCAAGTGCCCGGTAGTTAACTTACATAGTCCAAGTGCCCCCTCTGGAACCTACATAGTCCAAGTGCCTGCTAGGGAACCTACATAGTTCAAGTGTCCGTAGGGAACACACAGAATCCAAGTGCCCGCTAGGGAATCTACATAGTCCAAGGGCCCGCTAGTTAACGTAGATAGTCCAAGTACCCGCTAGTCAACCTAGATCGTCCAAGTGCACGCTAGTTAACCTACATAGTCCAAGGGCCCGCTAGTTAACCTATATAGTCCAAGTGCCCGCTAGGGAACCTACATAGTCAAAGTGCCCGCTAGGGAACCTACATAGTCCAAGTGCCCGCTAGTTAACCTAGATAGTCCAAGTGCCCGCTAGTTAACCTAGATAGTCCAAGTGCCCGCTAGTTAACCAGGATCATCAAAGTGCCCTCTAGTTAACTTACAGAGTCCAAAGGCCTGCTAGTTAACCTACATAGAGCAAGGGCCCGCTAGTTAACCTTGATAGTCCAAGTGCCCGCTAGTTAACCTACATAGTCCAAGTTCCCGCTAGGTAACCTAGACAGTCCAAGTGACCATTAGGTTACCTTCATAGTCCAAGTGCCCGTTCGTTAACCTACATAGTCCAAGTGCCCGCTAGGTAACGTAGATAGCCCAAGTGCCCGCTAGGGAACGTACATAGTCCACGTGACCGCTAGTTAACCAACATAGTCCTAGTTCCTCCTAGGTAAACTACATAGTCCAAGTGCCCACTAGGTAACCTAGACTGTCCAATTGCCCCCTAGTTAACCTAGACAGTCCAAGTACCCCATAGGGAACCTACATAGTCCAAGTGCTCGCTAGGGAACCTACATAGTCCAAGTGCTCGCTAGGCAACCTACATAGTCCAAGTGCCCGCTAGGTAACCTAGATAGTCCAATTGCCCGTTAGCTAACCTAGATAGTCGAAGTGTCCGCTAGTTAACCTACATAGTCCAAGTGCCCGTTCGTTAACGTAGATAGGCCAAGTGCCTGCTAGGTAACCTAGACAGTCCAAGTGCCCGCTAGGTTACCTACATAGTCCAAGTGCACGTTCGTTAACCTAGATAGTCAAAGTGCCTGCTAGGTAACCTAAATAGTACAAGTGCACGCTCGGGAACCTACATAGTCCAAGTGCCCGCTAGGTAACCTAGATAGTCCAATTGCCCGTTAGTTAACCTAGATAGTCGAAGTGTCCGCTAGTTAACCTACATAGTCCAAGTGCCCGTTCGTTAACGTAGATAGGCCAAGTGCCTGCTAGGTAACCTAGACAGTCCAAGTGCCCGCTAGGTTACCTACATAGTCCAAGTGCACGTTCGTTAACCTAGATAGTCCAAGTGCCCGCTGGTAACCTACATAGTACAAGGGCCCGCTAGGTAACCTTGATAGTCCAAGTGCCTTCTAGTTAACCTACATAGTCCATGTGCTCGCTAGGTAACCTACAAAGTCCAAGTGCCACTAGGTAACCTAAGTAATCCAAATGCCCGCTAGGGAAACTACATAGTCCAAGTGCCCGCTAGTTAACCTAGATAGTCCAAGTGCCCGCTAGTAAACCTAGATAGTCCAAGGGCCCGCTAGTTAACCTAGACAGTCCAAGTGCCCGCTAGTTAACCTAGATCGTCTAAGGGCCCGCTGGTTAACCTAGATAATCCAAGTGCCCGCTAGTTAACTTACATAGTCCAAGGGCCCTCTAGTTAACCTAGATAGTCCAAGTGCCCGCTAGGGGACGTACATAGAACAAGTGCCCGCTAGGTAACCTAGATAGTCCAAGTGCCCGCTAGGGTATGTACATAGTTCAAGTGCCCGCTAGGTAACCTAGATTGTCCAAGTGTGCGCTAGTTAACCTACATTGTCCAAGTGCCCGCTAGGTAACCTCGATAGTCCAAGGTCCTGCTAGATAACCTACATAGTCCAAAGCCCGATAGGAAACCTACAAAGTCCAAGTGCCCGCTGAGGAACCTATATTGTCCAAGTCCCCGATAGGGAACCTACATATTCCAAGTGCCCGTTAGGGAACCTAGATAGTCCAAGTGCCCGTAGGGAACCTATATAGTCCAAGTGCCCTCTAGGGAACCTACATAGTCAAAGTGCCCGCTAGGGAATCGGCATTGTAAAAGTGCTCGCTAATTAACCTAGATAGTCCAAGTGCCCGCTAGTTAACCTAGATAGTCGAAGTGCCCGCTAGGGAACCTACATTGTTAAAGTGCCCGCTAGGGAGCCTGCATTGTGCAAGTGCCCGCTAGTTAACCTAGATAGTCCAAGTGCCCGCTAGTTAACCTAGATTGTCGAAGTGCCCGATAGTTAACCTACATAGTCCAAGGTCAGCTAGTTAACCTAGATAGTCCAAGTGCCCGCTAGTTAAACTACATAGTCCAAGAACCTCCTAGTTAACCTAGATAGTCCAAGTGCCCGCTAGTTAACCTACATAGTCCAAGGGCCTGCTAGTTAACCTAGATATTCCAAGTTCCTGTTATCTAAACTAGATAATCCAAGTGCCTGCTAGGTAACCTACATAGTCCAAGTGCCCTTTCGTTAACCTAGATAGTCCAAGTGCCCTCTAGGTAACCTACATAGTCCAAGTTCCCGCTACGTAACCTAGATAGTCCAAGTGCCCGTTACCTAACCTAGATAATCCAATTGCCCGCTATGCAACATACATAGTCCAAGTGCCCATTCGTTAACCTAGAAGTCCAAGTGCCCGTTAGGTAACCTACATAGTCCAAATGCCCGTTCGGTAACCTAGATAGTCCAAGTGCCCGCTAATTAACCTACATAGTCCAAGTGCCCGCTAGGTAACCTAGATAGTGCAAGTGCCCGCTAGGTAACCTACATAGTCCAAGTGCCCGCTAGTTAACCTAGATAGTCCAAGTGCCCGTTCGTTAACCTAGATAGTCCAAGTGCCCGCTAGGTCACCTAGACAGTCCAAGTGCCTGCTAGGTAACTTACATTGTCCAAATGCCCCTTCGTTAACCTACACAGTCCAAGGGCCCATTATTTAACCTAGATCGTCCAAGTGTCTTTGGTTAACCTACACAGTCCAAGTGCCCGCAAGGTAACCTATATAGTCCAAGTTCCAGCTATGTAACCTAGATAGTCCAAGGGCTCGCTAGTTAACCTACATAGTCCAAGTGCCCGCTAGGTAAACTAGATAGTCCAAGTGCCCGCTAAGGAACCTACATAGTCCAAGTGCACGCTAGTTAACCCAGATAGTCCAAGTGCCCGCTAGTTAACCTAGATAGTCCAAGTGCCGCTGGGTAACCTACATAGTGCAAGTGTCCCCTAGTTAACGTACATAGTCCAAGTGCCCGCTAGGTAACCTAGATAGTGCAAGTGCTGGGAGTTAAACTACATAGTCCAAGTGCCCGCTAGGTAACCTAGATAGTCTAAGGGCCCGCTAGTTAACCTACATAGTCCAAGTGCCCGGTAGTTAACTTACATAGTTCAAGTGTCCGTAAGGAACATATATAGTCCAAGTGCCCGCTAGGGAATATACAGAGTCTAAGTGCCCGCTAGGGAACCTATGTAGTCCAAGTGCCCGCTGGGAATCTACATAGTACAAGGGCCCGCTAGTTAACGTAGATAGTCCAAGTGCCGCTAGTTAATCTACATAGTTCAAGGGCCCGCTAGTTAACCTACATAGTCCAAGTGCCTGATAGGGAACCTACATAGTCCAAGTGCCCGCAGAGGAACCTACATAGTCCAAGTGCCCGATAGGGAACCTACATATTCCAAGTGCCCGTTAGGGAACCTAGATAGTCCAAGTGCCCGCTAGGTAACCTACATAGTCAAAGTGCCCGCTAGGAAACCTGCATTGTGCAAGTGCCCGCTAGTTAACCTAGATAATCCAAGTGCCCGCTAGTTAACTTACATAGTCCAAGGTCAGCTAGTTAACCTAGATAGTCGAAGTGCCCGCTAGTTAACCTACATAGTCCAAGGTCAGCTAGTTAACCTAGATAGTCCACGTGCCCGCTAGTTAACCTACATAGTCCAAGAACCCGCTAGTTAACCTATATAGTCAATGTGCCCGCTAGGGAACCTGCATTGTAAAAGTGCCCGCTAATTAACCTAGATAGTCCAAGTGCCCGCTAGTTTACCTAGATAGTCGAAGTGCCCGCTAGGGAACCTACATAGTCCATGTGCCCGCTAGGTAACCTAGTTATTCCAAGTTCCTGTTAGCTAACCTAGATAATCGAAGTGCCCGCTAGGTAACCTACATAGTCCAAGTGCCCGCTAGTTAACCTACATAGTCCAAGTGTCCGCTAGGTAACCTAGATAATCCAAGTGCCCGCTAGGTAACTTACATAGTCCAAATGCCCGCTAGGCAACCTAGATAGTCCAAGTGCCCGTTCGTTAACGTAGATAGCCAAGTGCCCGCTAGGTAACCTAGACAGTCCAAGTGTCTGCTAGGTAACCTACATAGTCCAAATGCCCGTTCGTTAACCTACATAGTCCAAGGGCCCACTAGTTAACCTAGATCGTCTAAGTGTCCTCTACTTAACCTACATAGTCCAAATGCACGCTAGTTAACCTACATAGTACAAGTGCCGCTAGGTTACCTACATATTGCAAGTGTCCCCTAGTTAACCTACATAGTCCAAGTGGCCGGTAGTTAACATAGATAGTCCAAGTGCCCACTAGTTAACATAGACAGTCCAAGTGCCCGCTAGGGAACATACATAGTCGAAGTGCCCGCTAGGTAATCTAGATAGTGCATGTGCCCGGTAGTTAACCTACATAGTCCAAGTGCCCACTAGGTAACCTAGATAGTCCAAGGGCCCGCTAGTTAACCTACATAGTCCAAGTGCCCGGTAGTTAACTTACATAGTCCAAGTGCCCCCTCTGCAACCTACATAGTCCAAGTGCCTGCTAGGGAACCTACATAGTTCAAGTGTCTGTAGGGAACATACAGAATCCAAGTTCCCGCTAGGGAATCTACATAGTCCAAGGGCCCGCTAGTTAACGTAGATAGTCCAAGTACCCGCTAGTTAACCTAGATCGTCCAAGTGCACGCTAGTTAACCTACATAGTAGTTAACCTATATAGTCCAAGTGCCCGCTAGGGAACCTCCATAGTCCAAGTGCCCGCTAGTTAACCTAGATAATCCAAGTGCCCGCTAGTTAACGTAGATAGTCCAAGTGCCCGCTAGGGGACGTACATAGTCCAAGTGCCCGCTAGGTAACCTAGATAGTCCAAGTGCCCGCTAGGGTATGTACATAGTTCAAGTGCCCGCTAGGTAACCTAGATAGTCCAAGTGCCCGCTAGGGGACGTACATAGTCCAAGTGCCCGCTAGGTAACCTAGATAGTCCAAGTGCCCGCTAGGGTATGTACATAGTTCAAGTGCCCGCTAGGTAACCTAGATTGTCCAAGTGTGCGCTAGTTAACCTACATAGTCCAAGTGCCCGCTAGGTAACCTAGATAGTCCAAGGTCCTGCTAGTTAACCTACATAGTCCAATGCCCGATAGGGAACCTACAAAGTCCAAGTGCCCGCTGAGGAACCTATATAGTCCAAGTGCCCGATAGGGAACCTACATATTCCAAGTGCCCGTTAGGGAACCTAGATAGTCCAAGTGCCCGTAGGGAACCTATATAGTCCAAGTGCCCTCTAGGGAACCTACATAGTCAAAGTGCCCGCTAGGGAACCTGCATTGTGCAAGTGCCCGCTAGTTAACCTAGATAGTCCAAGTGCCGCTAGGTAACCTACATAGTGCAAGTGTCCCCTAGTTAACGTACATAGTCCAAGTGCCCGCTATTTAACATAGATTGTCGAAGTGCCCTCTAGGGAACGTACATAGTCCAAGTGCCCGCTAGGTAACCTAGATAGTGCAAGTGCCCGGTAGTTAACCTACATAGTCCAAGTGCCCGCTAGGTAACCTAGATAGTCTACGGGCCCGCTAGTTAACCTACATAGTCCAAGTGCCCGGTAGTTAACTTACATAGTTCAAGTGTCCATAAGGAACATATATAGTCCAAGTGCCCGCTAGGGAACATACAGAGTCTGAGTGCCCGCTAGGGTACCTATGTAGTCCAAGTGCCCGCTCGGGAATCTACATAGTCCAAGGGCCCGCTAGTTAACGTAGATAGTCCAATTGCCGCTAGTTAATCTACATAGTTCAAGGGCCCGCTAGTTAACCTACATAGTCCCAGTGCCTGATAGGGAACCTACATATTCCAAGTGCCCGTTAGGGAAACTAGATAGTCCAAGTGCCCGCAGGGAACCTATATAGTCCAAGTGCCCGCTAGGGAACCTACATAGTCAAAGTGCCCGCTAGGGAACCTGCATTGTGCAAGTGCCCGCTAGTTAACCTAGATAGTCCAAGTGCCCGCTAGTTAACTTACATAGTCCAAGGTCAGCTAGTTAACCTAGATAGTCCAAGTGCCCGCTAGTTAACCTACATAGTCCAAGGTCAGCTAGTTAACCTAGATAGTCCAAGTGCCCGCTAGTTAACCTACATAGTCCAAGTACCCGCTAGTTAACCTACATAGTCCAAGTTCCCGCTAGGTAACCTAGACAGTCCAAGTGACCATTAGGTTACCTACATAGTCCAAGTGCCCGTTCGTTAACCTACATAGTCCAAGTGCCCGCTAGGTAACGTAGATAGCCCAAGTGCCCGCTAGGGAACGTACATAGTCCAAGTGCCCGCTAGGTAACCTAGATAGTCCAAGTGCCCGCTAGTTTACCAACATAGTCCAAGTGCCTCCTAGGTAAACTACATAGTCCAAGTGCCCACTAGGTAACCTAGACTGTCCAATTGCCCCCTAGTTAACCTAGACAGTCCAAGTACCCCATAGGCAACCTACATAGTCCAAGTGCTCGCTAGGGAACCTACATAGTCCAAGTGCTCTCTAGGCAACCTACATAGTCCAAGTGCCCGCTAGGTAACCTAGATAGTCCAATTGCCCGTTAGCTAACCTAGATAGTCGAAGTTTCCGCTAGTTAACCTACATAGTCCAAGTGCCCGTTCGTTAACGTAGATAGGCCAAGTGCCTGCTAGGTAACCTAGACAGTCCAAGTGCCCGCTAGGTTACCTACATAGTCCAAGTGCACGTTCGTTAACCTAGATAGTCAAAGTGCCTGCTAGGTAACCTAAATAGTCCAAGTGCCCGCTAGGGAACCTACATAGTCCAAGTGCCCGCTAGGTAACCTAGATAGTCCAATTGCCCGTTAGCTAACCTAGATAGTCGAAGTGTCCGCTAGTTAACCTACATAGTCCAAGTGCCCGTTCGTTAACGTAGATAGGCCAAGTGCCTGCTAGGTAACCTAGACAGTCCAAGTGCCCGCTAGGTTACCTACATAGTCCAAGTGCACGTTCGTTAACCTAGATAGTCCAAGTGCCCGCTGGTAACCTACATAGTACAAGGGCCTGCTAGGTAACCTTGATAGTCCAAGTGCCTTCTAGTTAACCTAGATAGTCCAATTGCCCGTTAGCTAACCTAGATAGTCGAAGTGTCCGCTAGTTAACCTACATAGTCCAAGTGCCCGCTAGTTAACCTAGATAGTCCAAGTGCCCGCTAGTAAACCTACATAGTCCAAGGGCCCGCTAGTTAATCTAGATAGTCCAAGTGCCCGCTAGTTAACCTAGATAGTCCAAGTGCCCGCTAGTTAACCTAGATCGTCTAAGGGCCCGCTAGTTAACCTAGATAATCCAAGTGCCCGCTAGTTAACCTACATATTCCAAGGGCCCTCTAGTTAACGTAGATAGTCCAAGTGCCCGCTAGGGGACGTACATAGTCCAAGTGCCCACTAGGTAACCTAGATAGTCCAAG
This sequence comes from Tenrec ecaudatus, assembly GCF_050624435.1. Lineage (NCBI taxonomy): Eukaryota > Metazoa > Chordata > Mammalia > Afrosoricida > Tenrecidae > Tenrec > Tenrec ecaudatus. The sequence continues at coordinate 121,705 of NW_027459689.1, read as the reverse complement.
TGCCCGCCAGGGTATGTACATAGTTCAAGTGCCCGCTAGGTAACCTAGATAGTCCAAGTGCCCGCTAGGTAACCTACATAGTCCAAGTTCCCGCTAGGTAACCTATATAGTCCAAGTGCCCGTTACCTAACCTAGATAATCCAATTGCCCGCTATGCAACATACATAGTCCAAGTGCCCATTCGTTAACCTAGAAGTCCAAGTGCCTGCTAGGCAACCTACATAGTCCAATTGCCCGTTCGGTAACCTAGATAGTCCAAGTGCCCGCTAATTAACCTACATAGTCCAAGTGCCCGCTAGGTAACCTAGATAGTGCAAGTGCCCGCTAGGTAACCTACAAAGTCCAAGTGCCCGAATGTATAAGGGTGCTTTGCTCAATTGATGTATGTACAGATTGTGATAAGAGCCTTATGAGCCCCAATAAAACGATTAAAATAAATAAATAAAGAATGAAAGAAAAAAAAAAAGAAATGTATTGGCCTTAGGGGAGGGGCAAAGTGGGCTGGATTGAGAAAGTCTGTGGCATCCAGTTCTGACTTGACTTTTGGATCCAGAATCTTTCAGGAGTCATGGCCTTGCCCTCCAGCCAGAACTTCCAATAACCGTCTTCTCAGAGCCTTGTTAAATTCTCATAATACGTTACACCTGCCATCCTGTGAGCAGCTACCAAACCCAGGCACTTTTTTCTTTCTTTCTTTTTTTTTTAACAGGAACAATAAAGTTTATTGAACCGTAGCTTAGTACAGGCGCTGGGGTTTCCCCACGGTGCTCTTAATGTACAAAGCACGGATATTCTGCCAATTCTTCTTCAGCAGCGAAACCAAAAAGTTGACAGCCAAGTGGATGTTGTACACGAGTTCATCATCTGTCATCTTCACATGGCCAACTGCCACTGCCAGACACAGCACCTTCTTCATCTGGAACTTGACGGTGGACTTCACCTCGTCGACCTTGGCCACCATGTTCTCATTGTGGGTCAGCAGGGAAGGGAATTTCCCGGCCTTGTTCAGGCCCGGGCCCAGAATTCGAGGAATCTGCTTGATCAGGGTCTCTGAGGCCAAAAAGGCATCATACTTCTTGGCCAGCTTTTTGACCAACTTCTTATTCTTGTTGAGCTTCTTGAGCGCCTCGATGTCCATGTGAGGGATCTCCACGGCCTTCGCTTGTCGCAGTGCTGCTGGTCCCCAAGGACACACACTGAGAACTTGGGGCGCGGGGTGGACTTAAGCCTGACGGTGCCAGAGAAGCGTTTGTCCTTCTGAGGGTCGTAGTTCTTCAGGCTGCTCTGCAGCTCCACCGTCTCCAAAAACTTCCGGCGCTTGCGCTGGTTCCTGTGCAGGACTTCCCGCACCGCCTCGTAGAGGGTGTCGCGAGAGACTTTGGTACTCATGGTTCCTAGCGCTGCGGCAACCGGAAAAGAGACCCAGGCACCTTTTTCAAAGACAAGCTCGCTCTCTCTACCCTTAAGAGCAGGTAGTTTTTGGATGATGGATATGAGATACCACAGAAGGCAAATCTGTAATCTTCCATGATGCCCAAAACATGCTGTCACAACCAGGACCCATGACAATCCCTCAGTTTCCTAAATTGCTTCACTGTTGCTTTTTAATTAATATATGACATTAACTTGTCATATATTGATAACAGGGATGACCCTGAACTAGATGAATAAATTAAAGCTCTCCTCATCCTGTGCTTTTATATGAATGTGTTAATTATTTTTGTCATTAGGGAGAATGATGGAGGGATGGAGCAATACCAAACGGAGTTTGACAAAGTGTTGTGTTTGCTGCGGGAAACATGGTGCGTGTCAGATACAATCCGTCACCCAGTGAGTCTGCAATTAACACCAAGGGACCAAGGTAGGATTCCCGGTAATAAATAGCCTTCCTCCCAGATGCTAGTGGAGACCCAGCAGGACCCACTGTTGTGTTGTAGCAGTTGTACACGGGACCTTATGGGAGACAGAGCTGGTGTTTGAAATGAGTTTTGTTTGTCCCCAGTTGGCTCAGATTTGTTTTTTAGATAGCATAATCACTAACATTTAAACACAGGGTGATGTCACGTAACAATCTGCAGCTTCTGAGAAATGGAGAGGCCCGACTTTGCTGGTTGACAATGCACCTCTGGAAGACAAGGGGGACCACAGAGGGACTGGGGGGGGCAGGCAGATGTGGTGATCGGAGTTTGGAATCCTTGTTTTCCACGTAGAGGTGGCAAGGAGTTCAAGGGTTCAGAAATTGAGGAGGGAAGTTCCAGAAGACAAGTCTGTGTGGTCCATAATAAACCCATATAGGGGTTGAGATTTCAATCCGTTGGCTATTTATTTTGTGCCTGGTAGCCAACAACCAGTCCAGAATTCCTGACCTCGCCGACCGTGTGAAACAAGGACCATTCCAGAATTACATAGAAGCAAGCATGGAAGCAAGGGCATCCACCACCCCGAATGCGTAGGGGTCAGGAACCAAGTGCTTTCTGTAGAACAGCCCCAGAAGGCAGACCTTTGGCTGGAAAACCTGTTAGGGAGCTAGCATAGGGACTGGCAGGCCCATTACACAAGCTCAGAGGTCTGAGCTACCGGCTCATGAAGTAGAGGCTCACTGCATGCTCAGAAGTTCAGGTTTCCAGCCAGCAGGGGGAGCTACGCCTGGGTGGGCGCTGTACCTGCATTGGCTCACCTAGGCCAGGTGAATTCAATTCAACAATACAGCCAATGAGGTCGAACTACGTCATCGACCACGCCTCCCTAACCGCTCATGAAACTCAAGAGGATCCCAAACCAGGCCTCGGCGTGAGCTGTTTCTGGGTGGAGCCGCGGACCGAGGCACACCTGCCCCAGGTGAGGTCCAACAGAAGCGGTGCTGTGTGACTGGAAGCTATGAGGTAAGCCGGCCCCAGGAGTGGGCCTTCCCATGCTGGTCTCACGGGTTGTGGGCCCCTCTGGGCTCCTTTCACCTCATCACCCTTGGGAGAATTGTTGGGTTGAGTTCACCTGGCCTAGGTGAGCCAATCCAAGTGGCGCCCCACCCAATACGGTGGAGGCCCCTGGGGACGCTTGTAGCGTATTGCCGCAGCCCCAGCCTTTTGTGTCGGTCTTTGCGCCATTTCTTGCTGGTGTCAGTCTTTGCGCCGTTTCCTGCTGGTGTCGGTCTTTGCGCCGTTTCTTGCTGGTGTTGGTCTTTGCGCTGTTTCTTGCTGGTGTCGGTCTTTGCGCCGTTTCTTGCTGGTGTCGGTCTTTGCGCCGTTCCTTGCTGGTGTCTGTCTTTGCGCCGTTTCTTCCTGGTGTCTGTCTTTGCGCCGTTTCTTGCTGGTGTCGGTCTTTGCGCCGTTCCTTGCTGGTGTGCGGGACTTGATGTGCCTCTCTGTGCCTGCCTTCCCGGGCTGCATTTGGGAGGGGGCTGGGACGCTGCTGCCTGGAGGCTGGGAGGATTTTGACTCCCAAAGCCTTCTCGAGGCTCAGTGTAAAAGTTTATTTGGACTCGAAAACAGAATCAAAGACCCAATTAATTAAGTTTTAGAAGCAGGCTTTATTGCGAACTTGTGGCGGGTTCAGCAACACAGGGTATTGAGCTATTGAAGCCACGCCAGGGAAAAAATCCTGGCGGCGTTTTTATGCCCACTGCTGGCAGGCACAGCTGGGGAGAATCATAGCTTGGGGGGGGGGGGGTTTGGATCTGCGCACACAGGTGCTTCCGAAGGGAGAAGGTCGTTAATCTTACCTATATATGTCAGGGACGTGTGGAGTGACCATATCTTCAGAAAACCTTCTGGCTTTGGGAGGAGCTGGTTCCAGGAATTTGGGGTTGAGCAGAGGAGGGGAGGTCAGTTAGGGGTCAGTCTTGAGAGCTAAAATGGAGTCTGTTGTGCCAAGACAGGACGTTTTAGACTGACCCTATAGGGAAAAGGGACAACATTAGTCCATTTCTGTAACTGCTTCCTGTGGGTAGTGGGCGAAGAGCAAGGGGAGGGGCTTTTCCAGGCAGAGTACTGGGAGTTGCGGCCTGGCACAGGGTGGAGAGGTTGTTGTTGCTGGTGGACTGCTATACGGGTGATTTCGCGGAGTCGACTTTGCAGGAGCTGAATGAGACAAGGAGCAATTAAGAGCAAAATTACTACTAAAATTATGGGTTCTAGTATGGGGGCTAGGAAGAAGTACAGAGAAGAGTTCCACCAGGAAGAGGATCCGTCTCTTCTGAATCTGTTGTTTTGCAGCTCACGGTTTAGCTTGTTGAGGGTCTGGACTCTAGTTTCCACAATTCCCAGCTTATTGATGTAATAACGGCATTCCTCCTGGAGGAATAAGCAGGTTCCTCCTTTTTCAGCAGTGATGAGGTCTAAAGTGCAACGGCTCTGCAAGGCAACTTGGGCAACAGAGGTTGTTTGTTTCTGCAGGGAGGCTAGAGATTTGGCAGAGGCATCGACTGCCAGCTGGAAGCGTGTGGATAACTTGTCTGCTGTGGTGATAGAGGGTCTAAGGGTCCCGCCGCTGAGTCCTACTGCACCTGCTGCTGAGGCTAAGGAGATTCTCACTGCTATCGGAAGAAAAACTGCTCTTTTAGTTTGGCGACTGTATACCTGGATGTATTTGTCCTGGACCTCAGCCGGAGTGTATGTAGTGAGCTGCGGAACCAGAGTGACGGGCAGGCACAAAAGGGTAAGGTAGAACTGATGTTTAAATGCTTAGTGTATAGTTGCACCAAAAGAAAATTTTTTTCTGGCGCTGTTAGTGGTTTGGAGGGGATTTGGGTGACATTACATGTCTGTGTCGATGGATTGGAGTAGCAAAAGGGCACTTGAGTGTTTTCTGGTTGGATGTACAGAGGAATATTGGGGATGGTTATGGGTTTTGTGGTCTTTACGTTGGATGAAAATGACAGGGCAGGACCTGGTACTGCTACCAGAGGAGGGCGTTCTAGGGCTGCACACATGCAGCAGGTGGAGAGGTTGCCTAGTCCAGCAAAGTGGCGATGGCCAGTCCCTGCTGTAGCAGGGTAAGCTGGGAGAAGGGAGACTCAGAAGGTTTAGAAATTTGCTTAGTGAGTTGAAGGTCTTGGATCTGAATATTACAGTGGATGGTGGATTGGACCTGGAGTAGCGACCTCCATACATAGAGTTTGGCGTCTGGAAATTTCTCTCGGCGAGTGGCGTACCACGCTCCTGGAACCAGAGGTGTCCAGCGGCTATCCCAGGGGTCTGGGATTGTGAGAGTGTATTTAGATTGATGGTAGTAGAATCATCCCTGGGGACAAAGGGAAAGGTAAAGTATCTGGCAGGAAGACCAAGGACACCCTACATTTTTCTGTATTCACCTTTTTGCACATTGGGTAGTTGCCTTCTGGTCATACAGGTAGCAAATGATGGGATCAGCTTTTCCTTGGTGCCGCTTAAAGTCAGTGAAATTTAAGTATATGGGTGTTCTGCACCCTGTGGGTGGGCAGTCAGCGGTGGCCAGCAAATAATCATAACGCTTAGTGCGGGCGTAATTGGTATAGTTTTCAGTCAAGTAAAATCGCCAGCAAAAGGGGAAATTATATTAGGTTTAGCTGGCTGGCTTGGTGAGGCGAGTGAGGTGGAGAGACATAGGACCAGTAGACTGAGCCAGACCACTCGGAGCCATGGTCAGAGTTCACTGCTGCCTTGACTCGGGACAAATGTACCCAGGAATCTATTCCAAGACCCTTGACTGCCAAGGGAGTGGTGAGCACTACGGTGTAAGGGCCTTCCCACCGGGGTGCTAAGGGTCTGGGTGCTAGGGATTTAATTAACACAGCATTTCCAGGATGCACTGGTTTTTGGTGATCAGCAGTGGTCGGAGATGGTTCAGGGATGGGGGAGTTTTCGTGTTGTCTAAGAAGGTTGCGGAGCAAGGACAAGTATGGAAGGTACGAAGCTAGCGGAGGGCAATCAGTTGCAGGAAGAGGCGAGAAAAGAAAAGGTTGTCCGTAGAGTATTTCGATCATGGCTGGGGAGGATCTGCACACATAGGTGCTTCAGAGGGGTCGTTAATCTTATCTATATGTGAGGGAGGGTTGGAGTGACCATATATTCAGAAAACATTCTGGCTTTGGGACGAGCCGGTTCCAGGAATTTGGGGTAGAGCAGGGGAGGGGAGGTCGGTTAGGGGTCAGTCTTGAGAGCTAAGATGGAGGTGCAGGCCTCTAAATGGAGTCTGTTGCACCAAGACTGGGACACAGTGGTGTGCTGCGGCTCCGCCAAGCAAGATGGCTGGGAGCGCCCACATCTACCCTGTTGGTTTGGGCAGGTCTCTGGCTGGGTGGTTGGCTCCAGGCTGGCTTTCGGCTAGGCCACAATCTGCGGCTTCCATTTTCCCAGCCACATGACTCCACTCCCAGGCAGAATGGCGCCACCTGTGTCTGTTGTAGCTACTGTCTCTTCCCAGAAAGAAAGCCACCCAGACCGCGGGCAAGTTCAACAGAACAAGTTTTATTTTCTGCGCAGAGACTGTCAGCTCTCTTGAGAGGAGACTGAGTGGCCCCCAGTCTAATTTTCCAAAGGTTTTTATACTTTTGCAATGTGCAGGTGTGCAAGCAGGTAGAGTAGAGAAGCAGGGTGTTGCAGTTAGCCATTCTTAGTTGAACATTACATGCTCTGGTCTTTCCTTCTGTACGTTCCCTTGGGCTATGTCTGCACAGCCTACCTCCCCAATATCAGCTAGTTCGTTGACAGTTCATAGCTAGTTTATTTACTGTTCATAATGGCTTCTATCAGCTCAAAATGACTTCTCTTGTCAAGGCTGTTTAAGCTTTGCCCAGAGCTGCTACATTCCCTCCTCTTCTTAGCCGAGTTCAAATCATTGAATCTGCGGTAGCCAGCCCAGTGTATGGTGGGCTCAGCACTAAGAGTTTTATGGTTTGTACTTTCTGTGTGAGGACTGCCACTAGCTTATTGGTTATTATTGGTCCAAACGTGAGGTTTAGCAGGAGGAGGATTAGGGGTCCGGCTAGGGGCGTTACTAGGGTGGTTCGCCAGGTTGCCCAATTAAGTAGCTTTTCAAACCAATTGGTTTCTTCATTTCTTTTCTTGACTCTTTCCTCTAATCTTTTCCTAACCAGGGCTAAACTATCTTTAATGATTCCTGAATGGTTTGCATAAAACAAGTTTCTCCTAATGCCATGCACAACACTCCTTGTTTCAAAAGGAGCAAGTCAAGCCGTCGGCGGTTTGGCAACACACTTCTACAAGGGAGTGTAAGGATCTTTCTAAATGGGAAACATGGTATTTTTATCCCTGTATATCTAAAGCAATTTGCTGACAAAGAGTCTGATAGTTTAAGTTTCCTTGTATTAAAGCAACTGACCCGACTGCAGCTAATCCCATAATCCCAAGCACCGTTAACAGTGGGACTGACATTGGGGCTCTTTTAGCTCATCCAGAAATTCCAAAGTTATCCCTACCTCCTTCACCAGAACACAGGTACACTTGAGGAATAACATGCACTAGGACACAAATACCCGGGTCTGCTGCTAATACTGGGGAAAGGAGACAGGGTGCTAGTCCTGTGGAACAAGTAAAGCAAGTACCCGTTGTGGCAGATAACAAATAAGGATCACCATTTGGTTCAATAGGAACAGCTTGAAGGCAAAAATCTTGATATTTTGATATATTAAAGGGATAATTAGATGAATAAAAACAGTCTTCGCCCTTGGTAATCTTTTAAAGTGAGCTAGAGTTAAGTCCACTCTAACCTCACCTACAGACTGCTGCTTTGTGTAATCCTTCTTACTAACATTTCTAATTGGATTACGCTCTGCACCAATAGTGCTATTTGTAGCTGTGCCTACCGAGTAAGGGGGAGCAGGGTTCAGACAAAGCCAACAATCAGTTGCGAGGTTAGGATTTGAGTTCATAAATTGGAATACAGCATCCAGAGTATCAAACACAGAACCTTGAGGTGGCTCCTGAATGGGAAGGGCCCTTTGAGTTGGGCTGGCAGTGAACGGGAAAGTTACTGAAGAGTCTGGAGGGTGCGGCAAAGGAATCTTAATGATACCCAGCTGTGGCTCTTCAGGATTTATCACCAGGTTTGGGCCTATTTATGGACAGGAAGTTGCCATATTTTACTTTGCTGCATAGTAAAGGTTGTCCCGGGATCTCTATCATTTACATAATACTGAATTCCCCATGTGTTCCCAGTGAACCCAATAACGCTTGAATCCAGTTCTTATTGGGTTACATTTGGAAACCATACACGTGGTGGGATCAAACCCCTCCGACTTGAGTCCCATTCTTGTAAAAACAATAGGGTCGTCTTTAACAAGTTTCCACCCTGAAGATGATAGTTTCACAACCCTAAGCTGCACAATGGCAATGTCCCTCCCCTTGGCAGTTAGGGAGCCCATGAGCCGGGCATCTATAGAAATGGTGTGTTTGGAGCCTTCTTTCTATAGAGGGTATTCCGCACCCATAGGACGGGATTCCGGTTATGGGCCCCATTGTGCCCTTTACCTTTAAAGGATCCGGAATGCCAGCTCTTTCCTAGCAAATCAAACAAATCAAAGCAGAAACGGGGTCAGACCCAGTGTAAGAAGTTACATATTCACTGTTGGAGGTTCGAGTAGCAGTCCACAGATGTGTTTGTGGTTGGGCGAAATGGCGGGTGCTGACAGCAATGCTCAGACAAAAACAATTAAGTTCTGTAAAGCCTTAATTTTGAGGGTTTTTCTGTCTTTCTGAGTGTTCATCTTTTCAGGATATGCTCAGGGAGGGCTTTTTTTGACTTGTGACTGATGAATCCACGGCCCCTTCCCCACTACTTTAATAGCAGTTGGTGTTATAAGTATCACCTAGTATGGGCCACTCCCCCTAGGTTCTAAGGTCTCGGGTCAGTGCTTCTTTACCCACGTTCAGTCTCCAGGTTGCAAGTTGTGGGCTGCCTCTTCACTTTTCCCTTGGTTGGGCCCAAAATGAAGGTGTCGGAGCAGATGATTTGTCTCACCTGCTGGACAGCCTGCAGGCACTTCATGAAGGAACAAGTAGTGACTTCCATTACTTCTACTTCCTTCAGTCTTGGGAGGATTGGGGAAGGTCTGCCAAACTTAAATTCAAACGGGGTCGTGCTTTTCACATAGGGAGTGCATCGGACTCGAAGTAGGGCAAAAGGTAAAGAAAGGATCAATCCAGTTCTCGCCAGTTTCTAAATGCAACTTAACTAACAATTCCTTTAGGGTTCTGTTTATTCTTTCTACTTGCCTTGAACTTTGGGGCCTATAAGCCCAGTAGAGCTTCCAGTTAATATTTAGAAGCATTGCTAATACTTTAGTAATTTGAGCAATGAATACTGGGCCATTGTTGGACCCCAAGGTGGTGGGAAGCCAAATCTAGGGACAATTTTAGTTACTAATAATTTACACCCAGTGGCAGCAGTGTCCTTCTTCGTTGGGAAGTCTCCCACCCATCCAGAATAGGTGTCCACTAGCACCAGCAAATACCCGTAGCCATACTTTCTAAGTTTGATATCCATAAAGTCCACCTCCCAGAATTCTCCAGGAGTACTACCTCGAGCTTGTGGTTGGGGTTGCTCCTTTTCTTTTGTAGGGATGTTTCCCCGAGCGAGCACAGTGCAAGCAACAGTGGTGTCATCTGCCACCCAGTGTCCAAGCCTGGGTATGTAAAAGTACCTGAGGAGCAACTGAGACCATTTAGAGGATCCTGAGTGCATACCTTCATGTAGTCCTTGAATCAGATCTCTCCCAGAGCTTCTGGCATGAATCTTCTTCCATCAGGATGCAGCAGCCACCTGGATGCTCCGAGTTTCTTTGGCAGCCCAGCTCTTGGCTTACCTTTAGATCATTTTCCGAGTATGTAGGTTGTGGCAGTAACACTGGGGATGGCATGGTCATGGCCATTACCTTGGGGATTTGTGGTATAATCCTGGCATTCGAGATCCACCGGTCCAGGGGACTTGTTAGGAGGGGCTCAACCATAGGTCCCCCTACCCCAGCAATATCCTGCCCCAGTGTAAGCTTCCTAGCTTCTATAACTAGGATGGCCATGGCAGCCTCAGCTCGCATGCAGCTCGGCCATCCTGCAGTTGCAGAGTCTAGTGTGATTGAAAGATCGGCCACAGGTCTCTTTCATGGCTGCAAGTTCTGAGTTAGCATTCCTTTTGCTGTGCCCCTGGCCTGATAGACAATTGGAAGGGATTTTCTATGTCTGGAAGGGGAAGAGAGGGTGCCCATATGAACGACGTTTTTAAGGATTCAAAGGCTTGCTGTTCTACTTCAGTCCATTGAAGTTTTTTCCTTTCCCCAGTACTTGCATATAGGAGTTTGGCTAATCCATCAAATCCCAAATTCCACAATGGACAGTACCCCACAAATCCTAGAAACTCTCACACCTGCCTCTTAGTCTCAGGGACTGGGATTTTGAGGATCACCTCAGTGCGGCTGGGGGACAAGGTCTGTTTTCCCTCCTCCAGTTGGTAGCCTAGGTATACAGCTTTATTGACACACAGTTAAGCCTCTCTTTCAGATTCCCTGGACCCCAATTGGCCAAGGACTATTAACAGGTCCTCGGTAGCACTTGGGCATTCCTCCAGGGTTTCGGAGGCCAGGAGGAGGTCATCTGCATACTGGAGCAAGGGGGTTTGGGGGTGTTCCTCCTTGTATTCCTGTAAGTCTTCATTGGGTTGACGTACAGAGGACAAGGGTATGGAGAACAAAGCATCCTTTAAGTCCAAAACAGTATAACAAATTCAGTTTGATGGGATAGTACTCAGGAGGGTCTCGGAGTTTGGTACCGTGGAGTGGACAGTTTCTACCCTCGCATTTACCTCTCCGAGATCCTGCACCATTTGGAAGTCCTCAGTTCCCGGTTTCGGCATGGGCAGCAGGGGAGCGTTCCATGTGGACTTGCAGGGCACCAAAATGCCTGTCCTCTTTAGTCTGCATATGTGAACAGCAATACCCACCTGTGCTTTCCAGGGAGTAGGGTTTTGCTTGACACTCACCAGTGTGGCTGAGCTCAGAAGTTGTACGACCGCAGGCACCTGATGTTCAGCAAGGTCTGGCAGGTTGTTCTCTGCCCAAACAAAAGGAATATCTTTTAGCCATTTATCAAGAAGTTCCTTTGAGGAGGTTTCTTCTGCTCTTTGATAAAACACATATCCCTCTGGCAGTGGAGCGGTGAGCAAAACCTTTGCCTTTTCAAGTTCAAGGGTTAAGGTGGTTGCAGCAGATGAGAAAGTAATCATGGCCACCATTTATCGAATAAATCCCGACCAATTAGGGGAAAGGGGCCCTGAGGCATTACCAGGAAGGAGTGTGGAACTGTCTCTTGTGCTAAATCTGTTATTCTGGCTGTTGTCCATGGGTATGCTTGGGTCTGCCATGTGGCACCTGTAATTAAAATCTTTCCTTTTGACAATGCACCTGTAGTCTTTTCCAAAACCAAGAAGGTGGCCCCTGTGTCCACCAAGAAATTTACTGGCTGGCCCCCTTTTTGGAGTGTTAGCGTGGGATCCTGGAGGCCAAGTGAAACAGCCCTGACACCTTCATTCAGCTTCTTCAAGCATTATTGTCTCTCGCTTGGGTCTTTCTAGGTGTGAATGAGGCCCGTCCTCTCTAGTGGAGGGTCGTGCACCTCTCCTGGCGTTTTCAAGGGACTGATGTTTCCAATGTCCTTCTTTCCTGCAGTAGGCACATTGATCCTTCTTCGGGGCTTGGTGGTGCCCACAGGTTAGTCTCTCCGTGAGTGGGCCATGCTCTCCATTTCCTGAGCCTCTGGGGTCTCTCATGGCAATTACTAGTATTTTAGCTAGTTTCTTTGTCTCTGTTGTTATACACTCAATGAGCCACTTCTACCAAATCACTAGGATTTTTCCCTTCAAACCCTTCCCACTTCTTTTTCATGTCTGAGGCAGACTGACTGAATAATACAGGCAATACTTACTTCCCTCCTGTTCTCAGGGGGCTTTCAGGTCAATAGGGGTATAAAGCCCGTAGGCGTCCATCAGCCACTCTAAAAAGGCAGGCGGACATTCTCTTGTAGGAGCCTGAGAATTCTCACTGACCTTAGATAAATTTATAGGCTTCCTAGAGGTTAAGTGGAGGCCCTGCAAGAGCAACTGGTGATATCTGCTTAAGCCCTCTGGGCCTTGCTAGGAGTTTGGATCCCACATTGGTTGTGCAGTGGGGAAAAAAATTTCTCTCAAGTGGGGAGTGCCCGCTGGCTGACCATTAGGTCCATTGACTGCCTTCTGGGCCTCTCTGGAAGGGGTCCCATTCCTCTGATATGAACAGCACCTGGAGAAGTTGCAGGAAATCACCTCAGGTGGGCTGATGCGTATGGAAAACCATATCTAGCAAAGAAATCAGACCTAATGGTTTGTCAGAAAAAAGGGGTTTTGTTGGTTCCAATTATACAAATCCCTGGAACAAAAGGGAACATATACTGAAAAAGGGATTCGGGAGTCTTCCCAGGTTTGGGGGCTGCTTGCCTTAAGGGGAGAATGGCTGCTGCTGAGTGATCTTTCTCTGGGGGTTGTTAAGACATGCCTGCCCTAGTGTATTTGTTGTGGGGTGGGGGGGCTCAAAAAGAGGCTGTGAGTATTCCTCTCTCCGGCCCCTTGGGAACCTGATAGGGTGGCAGCGGCACCAAGGGTCGGAAGCCAGCTCTCCTGCTCCCAGAGTCCTCTTGCAAAATGGGATAAATCAGACAGGGAGGGAAAGGGGGAAGGGAGGGGGAGGGACAGGGACAGCCTCCACCTTGGTGATTTTAGGAACTTGGACAGGTTGTTTTTCCGGTCCTGCCATGTTTACTGAAATCTTGGAAACAAGAACTCTTTATGTTGGGGGAGGAAGTCTTTTATATATGTTGGCTTCTTAGTGGCAATGTCAATCCACACATGAATTTAAGGGATCAGATCAGGATGTCCTGGTTCCCCTTTCTAAGCAGGCTCCGACAGTGGCACTCGGATCTCGGTGCACCTCGAAATGTTGTAGCTACTGTCCATTCCCAGAAAGAAAGCATCTCCGACCACCGGCAAGTTCAACAGAAAAAGTTTTATTTTCTGCACAGGGTCTGTCAGCCCTCTTGAGAGGAGACTGAGCAGCCCCCAGTTGAATTTTCCAAAGGTTTTTATACTTGTGCAATGTGCAGGTGTGCAAGCAGGCAGAGTAGAGAAGTGGGGTGTTGCGGTTAGCCATTCTTAGTTGAACAAAAACTGCTCTTGTTCTCAAAAGCCTTCTGAACATCCATTTCCTTTGGGACATTCCCTTGGGCTACGTCTGCACGACCTACCACCCCAATATCAGCTAGTTCATTGACAGTTCATAGCTACTTTATTTACCTTTCATGGTGGCTTCTGTCAGTTCAGAATGGCTTCACCATTATCAAGGCTCTTTATGGTTTTACCAGAGAACCTACATAGCCGCCATGGGGAAACAGGGCCTATGACCCTGGCCAAAATGGTGCCCACCAGTCCAAACACGTGGAAGGGCACTGCCTCGGGAGCTGGTTGATTTAGGCCTGGGAGATAGCCCTGCCTTGTCCCGGCAGCCAAATGTTTCCCTTTTCCCCTCCGTTCCCTTTGCCTTTCTCCTGGTTTTTAAAACAAGCTGCTTGAGCCCTATAACACTGAGCAGGACTTTTTTGTAACATTTAATTAAAATGTATCTGGTACCAAAATTATATATTATAAATATGACAATTTGGTTATATTTTTGAAAATTTATACTTTTAAAATATACTTTGGTTGTCATATATATTGATAACAATGAAAGTAAAGAATAAAAACAAAAAAATATTATTTCCTGCATTGAAAACTTCAGGTGTTCTAGGGTTAGTGTTCTACCAGTGTAGGTTTGTTCCTTGTTACTGGCTGGTTTTCCGTTGCTCAGTCTTAAGACAAAGGCGTTCGGAAGCCTAGCCTGGGTAACCCTTACTTTTAGGCTTTCAGTGGTGTTTCTTCATGCACTTTTGGGGACAGCTCTTAATATAGCTCAGCTGCCATGATGTTCCAGCCAGAAATTCCTATTTTCCTAAAGGTTCCCTGAGCTGCCAGATGCCCCTTCCCTTCAGAGATTTGAGAGTCTGCTCCTGCCAGCAGGCATCTTAGAAGGCTGTGGGGCCATCCCAAGCAGTGGTCCTCCTAGCTTATTGTCTAGAAAATGGTTGGACCTAAAGTCACCCACAGCGACTGCTCTTTGACCCTTTGTCTATGGTGGGGGCACCTGTCAGAGGCATCAGTTTAATAGCACACCAGGGGTCTGCTCTGAAGCGGGGTTATTGACCTTGAGGCAGCAAGCTCTAAATAGCCTTGTTTTGTGCTTTCCAGATGGGACTTAGCAGCTTCATACTCAGGAATTGCCCCCTTGCATGAATCCTGTCCAATTGGGATAGAGTTGACACAGAGGCTAGACAAACAAAAGCTGATACACTATGCAACTTTATTTGAGAAAGGAGAATGGTGGCCAGAGAATGGCACACTTTTCCTTCCAACCCTGATTCACCTGGAACAGTTCTGTAGAGTGATGGGAAATGGGCGGAGATGCCAGAAGTTAGAGCATTTCTCCTTTTGAGGAGCAGTAGAGACCTTCATCCCCAGTGCACACAGGAACCCCTAAGGCAGGCGTCCTCAAACTGTGGCCCGTGGGACACATGTGGCCTGATGATATTTATTCCACCCTCAGGGTGTTTTTGCTGCCTCTGCCTGTCCTGCTTAGCAGCCGACTCGTGCAGTGTGCATAGGAACTTGTTCATAGGTTTTTAAAAAACTATAGTCTGACCCTCCAATGATCTGAGGGACAGAACTGGCCCCCTAGGTAAACAGTTTGAGGACCCCTGCCCTAAGGGATCCTGGACTTAGGGGTTACTATTCTCGCAGCCCTGACACACCCCTGATCATTCTACCCATAGTAGAGGCACCAGGGAAATTTGGTCCCTGGGTAATTTACCAGCCTTTTATTCAAATTGAAGCCAAGAAAATTAAAAATGACTTAGGCAGTTACTCTACTTTTGATTACGGTTGATTCCCCCTGTAGTACCCCAATATTACCATTTAACTCTATAACGCTGAGCATATTTCCATAACATATAAAGAAATGTATATATTAATAGATAGATAGATAAACAGACAGATAAATAGGTAGATAACTTTGAAAATAAAGAATAAAAACAAAAACATTTCCCCCAAATTGAAAATTGAGCCATTATAGGGTTAAAAAGGATGGGTCTTATCAGCAGGTGTAAGACCTTAGGATCATAAATGAAGCAGTGATCCCACTGCACCTAGTAGTGCCCAAACCCTGTGCCCTCCTAGGGAAATTGTGAATGCTTTAATCCCCGTTCCTGTACTTAGAGTGAACAAACACATGCCTGATAATCCTAAGTATATTTATTTCTTGTGACACTCACCTAACTTGAAGGGAACGACCTCCTCCGAATCTTAGACTTGTCTCACTTAAACTCTTCAACCTTTTGTCTTTTTGTTTGTTTTTCCAGAAGTTCTCAGGTTACCAAGGCCTCCAAACCAAGTGTGCCAGCTGCAGGACCACGATTTCCTGAACAACCTCAACTTTATCCATCCTGGGACCTGAGTGGACAATCCCTTCTGAGCCCCATTTGCCCCTTTTGCAGCAGGAAGTACTTAGAGATGTCGTCGCCCAGTACCCCAAAGATTTGGGTCCATACCTCTTCAGGGGGCAAATGTTAGGTAGCTATCCTAGGGACTGGGGTGTCCATTATGCATGCCCAGAGGGCCAAGGTAGCAGCCCAAGAAGGAGTGGCACACTGTGCGTGCTCAGAGGTTCAGGTTTCCGGCCAGGAAGAGGAGGTACACCTGGGTGAGTGCTGCAACTTGATTGACCCACCAAGGCCAAGTAAATTAAATTCAGCTGCTGGGGTTGACCAGGGTTGCCCACCATGCCTCCCTAATGCTCATAAAACCCACTTGGATGACAATCAGGCTTCTACATGCATTCTTTCTCACGCAGAGCAGAGGACCAAGGTCTGTCTGTCCTCAGAGAGATCTGACAAACCCAGGAAGGCTCTTTGGAGGCAGCATAACTGGACATGAATGGCTGGTGGATACTGTTCAGATGCAGGACTTTCTACTTAGAAGGGTCTAATCCAGCCTGAGATAATCCTTGAATGAGTCCTCTGCCCAGATCTTTTTTTTTAACGTTTTATTAGGGGCTCATACAACACTAAACACATTCTATGCATACATCAGTTGTGTAAAGCACATTTGTACATTCATTTCCCTCATTCTCAAAATATCCACTCTCCACCCAAGCCCATGGCCTCAGCTCCTCATTCCCATCCCCACCCCCCATGTGCGCTACCCCTCGCTCATCAATCCTTGGTAATTTACTAATTTTTGTCATATCTTGCACTGTCTGATATCCCCCTTCACCCACTTTTCTGTTGAAGTAAAATGTACATCCTTGTAATCAGTTCCCCGTTTCCAAACTGCCCTCCCTCTTACCCTCTCAGTGTCTTCACTCATAATACTGGTCCTAAAGGACTCATCCACCCTGGATTCCCTGTGTTTCCAGTTGCTATCTGTACCAGTGTACATTCTCTGGTCTAGCCAGATTTGTAAGGTAGAATTGGGGTCATGATAATGGGGGGAGAGAAAGCATTTAGCAACGAGAGGAAAGTTGTGTTTCATTGTTGCTATCTCGTACCTAGTCTTGGCTCATCTCCTCTCTGAGACCCTTCTGTAAGGTATTGTCCAGTGGTCTGGAAATGGGCTTTGGGTCTCTACCAAGCACTCTTCTCATTCCCAATAAGATGTTTTTGTTCTGACGATGCCTGACACCTGATCCCTTCGAAACCTCGTGATCTCATAGGCTGGTGTGATTATTCCATATGGGCTTTGTTGCTTCTGAGCTAGGTGGCCGCTTGTTTACATTCAAGCTTTTAAGACCTCAGACGCTATATCTTTTGACAGCTGGGCACCATCAGCTTTGTCTTCAGTGTACCTGTGGGGAAGGTGAGCACCATAGAATGCCAATTTAATAGAACAAAGTATTCTTGCAATGAGGGAGTACTTGAGTGGAGGCCCAGAGTCCATCTGCTACCTTAATACGAAACCTATAAATATATGGACGTAGGTCTATTTCCCCATGCTCATATATGAATATATTTACATATGGACATACTTTTTTAAAGACCTCTATAACAGGCCCTTGCTTCCTCGCTTGCTCTTCTATTTCCCTTTCATTTTCCTCTTGTGCCCACTGCCATGCTCAGTCTTCCTTTGGGTTTCAGTAATTCTTCTTGGTTCCATTACCCTTGATCCCACCCTACCAGGCCTCCTACATCTACCTCACCACGGATATGCATGACTTCCTGTTCTCTTGTTTCTGGGTTTCTTAACACCGCTTCCTTTATGCCCACCTCCCTCTTTCCCATGCCCCACCCCCCAGAAGTGTTGGTCCTGGGTTTTGTCCTCCAGATTGGACATCCAGCCTATCTAATTTAGACAGACCAGAAAAGGTAATAACATGCACAAAACCAAGACAAGCAACGCAAAAAAACCAAGACAACAAAAATCCAATGACACTAAAAGAAAACAAAACTAACCAAGAAAGAAAAGCTCATAGTTAGTACAAGGACTGTGTGGTGAACTTTAGGAGTGTTTTCCAGTCCAGTCTGTTGGGGCACCGAGCCCTGACCACAAAGTCCACCTTTGGCATTCCCCGGGAACTTTGATGCTCCGTTTTCTAGCTCTTCCGCTGCATTCCCTTAGTGTCATGCCTCGATGTAGCAAGATCAGTTCGGGCGCAGTTCCCACACTGTGTCTCCAGTGTTGTCCCCTCTAGGGCAATGGGTCTTTGAGGGACGTTTCTCATCGTGGGGCTGCCCATGTGGTCTTTTCTGTGGACTGGCTTCTCTGATTGGGAGCATCATCCTCAAGGTGTAGTGGGCCAGGATGTGCTCCATTCTCCCCTCCTCCGCCTTGTTCTGCTCTGTGTTCTCTGATCAGATATGTCCCTCTCTGCGAGCTGCAGCTCAGGTGCCATCCTGTGAAATACAATCTTTGGGGGCTGCAAGGAGGTGGGAGGGGGGGCATCAGCTCAGATCTTTTGAGAGTCCAGGAGATATTGACTTCTCGATGGGCACAGTTCTGTGAGGCACCGTGCTCTTGGTCCAGAAGCTGGTTGTGAATATGACTTTGTTGTTAACCAGTTGTGTGTCTCTGGGTCAACTCCTGTGTGTTTTGAGGGAGTTTTCTCATCTGGAAAGTAAATGTACTGGATTATCCAGAAGCCCATATCAGCAAGTTATTGAGAAGGGTTAATCAGAGACTGTTTCATATAGTGTGTATCTGCGCGCTGCATTCAAGACCTGGGGTGGCAATTATGAGCTCAGAATAGAGATGGTGTCCAGTAGGTGACAGACGTGGCTCCATATTGAAACAGGAAGCCCACTGTGGAGATTTGGTCCTTCCGTTGATGGCCACCGGCCACCTAGTCTTCTCCTGCTATAACTGCTTCACTGGCTCAGCAGCTGAGCCAGGAGCCAGTGCCATCATAACCAGGTGGCTAACTGGGAGAAAGGGCAGATAGATATTTGTTATCTTGTTGTCTTGGGAAGCCCACCTAACCTCCATGCAAACCTTCTGGTGTGAGTTATCTGTGGAAGGAATCATAGGCTCACAGTAATACACATCTTTGTTTTTGAAAATGTGCCCGTATTCCTTTCTGAACCTGAGAAGGTGGCTCCTGTGTCCACCAAGAAATTTACTTCCTGGCCTCCTACATGGAGTGTTAGCCTGGGTTTTGGCGGCGAAGTGAAACAGAGCCCTGACCCCTTCATTCAGCTCTCCAAGCCTTATTGTCTCTTGCTTGGGTCTTTCTTGTTGCAGATGAGGCCCGTCCACTCTTGTGGAGGGTCGTGGATCTCTCCTGGGGTTTTCAAGGCACTGATTTTTCCAGTGTCCTTCTTTCCTGCAGTAGGCACATTGATCCTTCCCCATGGCTTGGAGGTGCCCAGAGGTTAGTCTCTCCGTGAGTGGGCCATGCTCTCCTTTTCCTGAGTCTCTGGGGTCTCTCATGGCAATTCCTAGTATTTTAGCTAGTTTCTTTGTCTCTGTCGTGCTAGGGTCATCTCGGTTGTTATATACTCAATGAACCACTTGTATCAAATCACTAAGATTTTTCCCTTGAAACCCTTCCCACTTCTTTTTCATGTCTGAGGCAGACTGACTGAGTCATAAAGGCAATATTTATTGCCCTCCTGTTCTCGGGGCCTCCGGGCTGTTAGGGGTATAAAGCCTGTAGGCTTCCATCAGCCACTCTAGAAAGGAAGGCAGACATTCTCTTAGCCTGAAAATTCTCACTGACCTTAGATAAATTCATAGGTTTCCTAGCTCTTCCGCAGAGGGTCATGTAAGAGCAATGGGTGATACCTGGTAAAGCCCTCTGGGCCTTGCTAGGAATTGAGATCCCACATTGTTGGTGTAGTGGCCAAGAGTTTCTGTCAAGTGGGGAGTGCCCGCTCGCTGACCCTCAGGTTCACTGACTGCTTACTGGGCCTCTGTCTGGAAGGGCTACCCTCCTCCGTTGTGAACAGCACCTGGAAAAGTTGTTGGCAAGCATTCCAGGTGGGCTGATGAGTATGGAAGTCATACCAGTACTACTGTGTGTGGGGGGCTGCTTGTTAGGGGTGGGGGTGAGGTTGTGGGGCCGGTGGGGGAGGGAGTGACTCAATAAGGGCCTGTTAGAAGTTTTCTATTTCTGGACCCTAGAAACCTTATAGGGCGGGGGTTGAAAGAAAGGGTTTGAAGCCAGCTCCCCACTCTCAGAGTTCTCCTGCAAAATGGGATAAAGCCGATTAGAGGAGAGAGATCGTGAGGGGAGGGGAGGGGAGGGGAGGGGAGGGGAGGGGTGGGGGAGGGGTGGGGGAGGGGAGGGGGAGGGTGATGGGGAGGGATGGCCTCCACCTATGTGGTTTTGGGAACTTGGACCGTTTGTTTTTCTGGTCCTTCCATGTTTCCTGAAACCTTTGAAACAAGGGCCTTTTCTTTGCGGGAGGGAGTAAGTCTTTTATATTTGCAGGCTTCTTAGTGGCAATGTCAGCCCACACTTGAAGTAACGGGATCAGATCGGGATATCCTGGTTCCCTTTAACCATAACTATGAACTCTTAGTAATAGGGGATGGGAAAACTAGTCTTGCGTGGGTCAATCAGGGACTCCTTCTGCCCCATCACTTTTAAACAAATTGTAGAGTCTCCAAGCTTTTGGGTTGAAACCACATCCTCTTGGTGAATGCCGAGAGCAGGGGTCCTCAAACTACAACCTGTGGGCCACATGCAGACAGCCGAGGACGTTGATCCTTTCTGCCGGGTGTATGTGCCCCATTTATTTTTTTTTTGAACTTCAAATCAATATGTGCAGTGTGTACATGAATTTGTTCGTAATATTTGTTTTTTTAAACTATAGTCTTTCCTTCAAAAGGCCTGAGGGATAGTGAACTGGCCCCCTGGGTAAACAGTTTCAGGACCCCTGCCCTAAGGTATCCTGGACTTAGGGGTTATTAATCTCCCAGCCCCGAAACATCCCTGAACATTCTACCCGTTGTAGGAGGCACCATGGGAATTTGGACCCCGGGTAATTTACAAGCCTTTACTCCAATTGAACCCAAGAAAATTCAAAATGACTTAGGCAGTTACTCTATTTTGGTCACTTTTGACTCGTCCTGCACTAGCCCATTATTTCCATTTAACTCTATAACGCGAAGCATGATGTTTTCATAACATTAAAAAATGTATATATTAATACACATATATATATATATATTTATAACTATGAAAGTCCACAACAAAAAGAAAATTTTTTCCCAAAATTAAAATTGAAGCGTTATAGGGTTAAAAAGAAGGATGGGTCTGATCAGCGTGTCCAAGACCTTAGCATCATAAAAGAATCAGTGATCCGACTGCACCTAGTAGTGCCCAAACCTGTGCCCTCCTAGGGGAAAGTGTGAATGCTTTTATCCCTCTTCCTGTACTTCCAATGAACAAACACACATGTCTGGTAATCCTAAGATTTTTTTTGTTTCCTGTGACACTCACCTAATTTCAAGGCCACTGCCACCTCACAAGATTAGCCTTGTCGTAGTCAAACTGTTCACCTTTTAGACCGTTTGTTTTTCTCAGAAGTTATCGGGTGATTAAAGCTTCTGAACCAAGTGTGCCAGGTCCACGACTACCCTCTCCTGGACCACCTCAACCTTATCCATCCTGGATAAAGTTGCCCTCAATGGACAACCCCTCCCAGCAGTGTAGGAAGGGTATGGACCCAAAGCCCCACTTCGCCCCTTTTTCCAGCAGGAAGTAGCTAGAGATGTCGTCGCCCAGTACCCCAAAGAGTTGGGTCCATATCTCTTCAGGGGGGCAAATGTTAGGTAGCTATGCTAGGGACTGGGGCATCCGTTATGCATGCCCATAGGGCCAAGAAAAGAGCCCAGTTAGGAGAGGCACCCTGTGCATGCTCAGAGGTCCAGATTTCTGGCCATGAAGGGGAGGTCACCTGGGTGGTTCCTGTACCTGGATTGACCAATCTAGGCCATGTAAATTCAATTCAGCCACTGGGGTCGGCCAGACTTGCCCACCATGCCTCCCTAACGCTCATAAAACTCTCTTGAGTGCAGACCAGGCTTCTGCATGATTTCTCTCACACTCAGGAAGGCTCTTTGGAGGCAGCTGGGCTGCACAAGAGTGGCTGGTGGATACTGTTCAGATGCATGGCTTTCTGCTTGCAAGGGTTTTTGTCTCAGCTGACTGGAAGGGAGGAGGTAGTATGTCTGGATCACAGAGTATCCATGTCCACAAACGAGGCTGCTCATTCCACTGTCCTGGAAGTGCTTTATGAAAACCCTCTGCTTTGCAATGTCACTCCTTGTAGATTAGAGTGGGAGGGGCTGGGACCAAGGTATGCTGCCTCTTGCTCCCAGTTGCAGGTTTCTGGATGCTGATTGTATCTCTTACAGCATCAGTTAGTGGGCTTGTTTTCTGCCTCAGGCTTTGTTTACGGAGATCCTCCAGCTAGGTGGTGGTGTATGCACATGAGCAGAGGCTTCCTGCCAATCCCCCATGAGTAGTAGAGCTCCCATGGTGTGGACTCCATGAAAGCCTTGCCCCAGGCAGCACGCTTACAAAGGAGGGTGGGCCCTGCAGGACAGAAGACCATTCCCCCTGTGGAATGGCCTCAGAGATCCACCTCCCTCTCTGGCCAGCTGCTGGGGCTGTGGGTCCTAAGCATCATGGCTGACTCAGTAATAGACACAGGGTGAGGCCACTCCAGTAGCTGTTTTGACTGGTCTCATCCAGCCTGAGATCATCCTTGCATGAGCCCTCTGCCAAGATTATTTTTGTTTCTTTTATGATCTTTTCATTAGTGGCTCCTACAACACTAACCGCAATCCATAAATACATCATCTGTTTGAAGCACATCTGTACATTAATTGCCCTCCTTATTCACAAAATATCCACTCTCCACCCAAGCCCCTGGCCTCAGCTCCTCATTTTTCCCCCCTCAATGCCCGCCACCCATCCCTCATCAATCCTTGGAAATGTACTAATTCTTTTGTCATATCTTCACCCACCTTTCTTTTGAGGTCAATGAAGATCCTTGTAATCGGTTCCCACTTTCCATCCTGCCCTTCCTCCACCCTCCCAGTATCTCCACTCATAACACTGGTAAAGGGCCCATCCACTCTGGATTCCCCGTGTTTGAAATTCCTATCGGTACTAGAATACCTTCTCTAGTTTGGCCAGATTAGTATGGTAGAACTGGGATCATGATAGTGGGGCAAGAGGAAGCATTAAGAACTAGAGGAAAGTTGTGTTTCATCTTTGCTGTCTCATACCCTGTATTCTTTAATCTCCACTCTGAGTTCCTTCTCTAAGGGGATGTCCAGTGCACTGCAAATAGGTTTTGGGTCTATACCCGGCAGTCCCCTCTCATTCTCCATGATAAGATTTTTTTGTTCTCATGATGCCTGTTGCCTTATCCCTTTAAAACTTTGTGATCACACAGGCTGGTATGCTATCTCCATGTGGGCTCTGTTGCTTCAGAGCCAGATGGCTGTTTCTTTACCCTCAAGCCTTTAAGACCCCACACGCTATATCTTTAGGTAGCTGGACACCATCGGATTTCTTCACCACATTTGCTTATGCAGCCGCTTTGTGGTCAGTGATTGTGTAGGAAAGGTGAGCATCTTAGAATGCCAATTTTATAAAACAGTGTTCTTGCAATGAGGGATTCCTTGAGCGGAGGCCCTATGTCCATCTGCTACCTCAATACTAAATCTATAAACATATGGACATAGATCTATTTCCCCATGCCCCTTTGTAAATATATGTACATATGTACATGCCTTTTTTTAGACGTCTATAACTGGCCCTTGCTTCCCAGCTCACTCTTCTATACACTTTGATTTTCCTCTTGTGCCCACTGATATGCTCAGTCTACCTTTGGGTTTCAGTAATTCCTCTTGGTTACATTACCTTTGATCACGCCCTACCAGGCCTCCTACATCCCCCTCACTACCATTTTCCATCACTTGTTGTACCCTTGTCTCTGGGTTTCTTTACACCACTTCCTTTCCCCCCACCCTCCTCACTCCCATGCCCAATGGAAATGGCCGTCACATGTTTACTCCTCCAGATTCTTCATCCAGCCTCTCTTAATTAGACAGACCTGTAAAGGTAATAACATGCACAAAACAAGACTGAGCTAAACCAAGCAGCAAAAAGAAAAACAAACAAAAATGAAAACAAAACCCAACCAAAATCCAATGACACTAAAAGAAAACAACACTAACCAGAAAGAAAAGTACAAGGACTGTGTGGTCAACTTTAGGAGTGTTTTCCAGTCCAGTCTGTGGGGGCACCGAACCCTGACCACAAAGTCCACCTTTGGCATTCCCCGGGGACTTTGATGCTCCGTTTTCTTTCTCTTCCGCTGACTCTCTTAGTATCATGCCTCGAAGTGGCAGGATCAGTTCGGGCGCAGTTCCCACACTGTGTGTCCAGTGTTGTCCCCTCTAAGGCTATGGGTCTTTGAGGAACGTTTCTCATCGTGGGGCTGCCCATGTGGTCTTCTCTGTGGATTGGCTTCTCTGATTGGGAACATCATCCTCAAGGTGTATTGGGCCAGGGTGTGCTCCATTCTTCCCTCCTCCCCCTTGTTCTGCCCTGTGTTCTCTGATCAGATATGTCCCTCTCCGCGAGCTGCAGATCCGGTGCCATCCTGTGAAATACAATCTTTTGGGGCTGTAAGGATGTGGGGGGGGGTGGGTGTCAGCTCAGATCTCTTGAGAGTCCAGGAGATATTGACTGCTCGATGGGCACAGTTCTGTGGGGCACCGTGCTCTTGGTCCAGACGCTGGTTTGTATTTGACTTTGTTGTTAACCAGTTGTGTGTCTCTGGGTGAACTCCCGTGTGTTTTTGAGTGAGTTTTCTAATCTGCAAAGTAAATGTACAGGATTATCCAGACTCCCATGTCAGCAAGTTATCCAGAGGAGTTAATCAGAGACTGTTTCATATAGTGTGTACCTGCGCGCCGCATTCTAGACCTGGGATGGCAATTATGAGCTCAGGATAGAGATGGTGTCCAGCAGGTAACATACGTGGCTCCATATTGAAACAGGAAGCCCACTGTGGAGATTTGGTCCTTCCGTTGATGGCCACCGGCCACCTAGTCTTCTCCTGCTATAACTGCTTCACTGGCTCAGCAGCTGAGCCAGAAGCCAGTGATATCATAACCAGGTGGCTAACTGGGCCAAAGGGCTGATAGATATTTGTTATCTTGTTGTCTTGGGAAACCCACCTACCCTCCATGCAAACCTTCTGGTGTGAGTTATCTGTGGAAGGAATCATGGGCTCACAGTAATTCACATCTTTCTTCTTGAAAATGTGCCCATATTCCTTTCTGAACCTGAGAAGGTGGCCCCTGTGTCCACCAAGAAATTTACTGCCTGGCCTCCTACTTGGAGAGTTAGCCTGGGCTTTTGGCGGCGAAGCGAAACAGAGCCCTGACCCCTTCATTGAGCTTCTTCAAGCATTATTGTCTCTTGCTTGGGTCTTTCTACGTGCAGATGAGGCCCATCCACTCTAGTGGAGGGTCGTGCACCTCTCCTGGGGTTTTCAAGGCACTGATTTTTCCAGTGTCCTTCTTTCCTGCAGTAGGCACATTGGTCCTTCCCCATGGCTTGGCGGTGCCCACAGGTTAGTCTCTCCGTGAGTGAGCCATGCTCTCCTTTTCCTGAGTCTCTGGGGTATCTCATGGCAATTACGATTATTTTAGCTAGCTTCTTTGTCTCTGTCGTGCTAGGGTCATCTCTGTTGTTATACACTCAATGAGCCACTTGTACCAAATCGCTAAGATTTTCCTTTCAAACCCTTCCCACTTCGTTGTCATGTCTGAGGCAGACTGACTGAGTAATAAAGGCAATACTTATTGCCCTCCTGTTCTCAGTGCCTCCGGGCCGTTAGGGGTATAAAGCCCGTAGGCTTACATCAGCCACTCTAGAAAGGCAGGCGGACATTCTCTTATAGGAACCTGAAAATTCTCACTGACCTTAGATAAATTCATAGGTTTCCTAGCTCTTCCGCAGAGTGTCATGTAACAGCAACGGGTGATACCTGGTAAAGCGCTCATGGCCTTGCTAGGAATTGAGATCCCACATTCTCCGTGTAGTGGCCAAAAGAGTTTCTCTCAAGTGGGTAGTGCCCGCTCGCTGACCATCAGGTTCACTGACTGCTTACTGGGCCTCTGTTTGGAAGGGCTACCCTTCCTCCGTTGTGAACAGCACCTGGAGAAGTTGCTGGCAATCATTCAAGGTGGGCTAATGAGTATGGAAGAAATAACAGTACTAGTGTGTGTGGGGGGCTGCTGGTTAGGGGTGTGGGTGAGGTTGGGGGGCCGGTGTGGGAGGGAGAGACTCAATAACGGCCTGTTAGAAGTTTTCTATTTCTGGCCCCTAGAAACCTTATAGGGCGGGGATGGAACCAAAGGGTCTGAAGCCAGCTCTCCCACTCCCAGAGTTCTCCTGCAAAATGGGATAAAGCCGATTAGGGGAGAGAGATCGGGAGGGGAGGGGAGCGGAAAGGAGGGGGAAGGGGAGGGGGTTGGGGAGGGGGAAAGTGAGGGAGGGCCTCCACCTATGTGGTTTTGGGAACTTGGACCGTTTCTTTTTCCGGTGCCATGTTTCCTGAAACCTTGGAAACAAGGACCCTTTCTTTGAGGGAGGGAGTAAGTCTTTTATATTTGCAGGCTTCTTAGTGGCAAAGTCAGCCCACACTTGAATTAAAGGGATCAGATCGTGATGTCCTGGTTCCCCTTAACCATAACTATGAACTCTTAGTAATAGGGGATGGGAAAATTAGTCTTGTGTGGGTCAATCAGGGACTCCTTCTGCCCCATCACTTTTAAACAAATTGTAGAGTCTACAAGCTTTTGGGTTGAAACAACATCCTCTTGGTGAACGCCTAGAGCTGGAGTCCTCAAACTACAACCTGTGGGCCACATGCAGAGAGCCGAGGACATTGATCCTTTCTGACGTTTGTATGTGCCCCATTAATTTTTTTTGAACTTCAAATCAAGATGTGCAGTGTGCACATGAATTTGTTCGTAATTTTTGTTTTTTTTAAACTCTAGTCTGTCCCTCCAATGGCCTGAGGGACATTGAACTGGCCCTTTGGGTAAACAGTTTCAGGACCGCTGCCCTAAGGTATCCTGGACTTAGAGGTTACTAATCTCCCAGCCCTGAAACATCCCTGAACATTCTACCCATTGTAGGAGGCACCATGGGAATTTGGACCCCGGGTAATTTACAAGCCTTTACTCCAATTGAACCCAAGAAAATTCAAAATGACTTAGGCAGTTACTCTATTTGGTCACTTTTGACTCCTCCTGTACTAGCCCATTATTTACATTTAACTCTATAACGCGGAGAATGATGTTTTCATAACATTTAAAAATGTATATATTCATATATATATATATTTATAACTATGAAAGTCCACAACAATAAGGAAATAATTTTTTCCCTAAATTAAACGTGATGGGTTATAGGGAAAAAAGAAGGATGGGTCTTATCAGCGGGTCCAATATGTTAACATCATAAATGTGTCAGTGATCCCACTGCACCTAGTAGTGCCCAAACCTGTGCCCTCCTAGGGGAAAGTGTGAATGCTTTTATCCCTCTTCCTGTATTTCCAATGAACAAACACACATGTCTGGTAATCCTAAGAATTTTTTTGTTTCCTGTGACACTCACCTAATTTCAAGGCCACTGCCACCTCACAAGCTTAGCCTTGTCGCATTCAAAATGTTCACCTTTTTGACAGTTTGTTTTTCCCAGAAGTTATCGGGTGACTAAAGCTTCTGAACCAAGTGTGCCAGCTCCACGACTACCATCTCCTGAACCACCTCAACCTTATCCATCCTGGATAAAGTTGCCCTCAATGGACAACCCCTCCCAGCAGTGTAGGAAGGGTATGGACCCAAAGCCCCAATTTGCCCCTTTTGCCAGCAAGAAGTAGCTAGAGATATGGTCGCCCAGTACCCCAAAGATTTGGGTCCATATCTCTTCAGGGGGGCAAATGTTAGGTAGCTATGCTAGGGATTGGGGCATCCGTTATGCATGCCCATAGGGCCAGGATAAGAGCCCAGTTAGGAGAGGCACCCTGTGCATGCTCAGAGATCCAGGTTCTGGCCATGAAGGGGAGGTACACCTGGGTGGGTCCTGTACCTGGATTGACCAACCTAGGCCATGTAAATTAAATTCATCCACTGGGGTCCGCCAGGCTTCCCCACCACACCTCCCTAACGCTCATAAAACTCACGTGAGTGACTGACCAGGCTTCTGCGTGATTTCTCTCTAACTCAGGAAGGCTCTTTGGAGGCAGTAAGGCTGCACATGAGTGGCTGGTGGATACTGTTCAGATGCATGGCTTTCTGCTTGCAAGGGTTTTTGTCTCAGCTGACTGGAAGGGAGGAGGTAGTATGTCTGGATCACAGAGTATCCATGTCCACAAACGAGGCTGCTCATTCCACTGTCCTGGAAGTGCTTTATGAAAACCCTCTGCTTTGCAATGTCACTCCTTGTAGATTAGAGTGGGAGGGGCTGGGACCAAGGTATGCTGCCTCTTGCTCCCAGTTGCAGGTTTCTGGATGCTGATTGTATCTCTTACAGCATCAGTTAGTGGGCTTGTTTTCTGCCTCAGGCTTTGTTTACGGAGATCCTCCAGCTAGGTGGTGGTGTATGCACATGAGCAGAGGCTTCCTGCCAATCCCCCATGAGTAGTAGAGCTCCCATGGTGTGGACTCCATGAAAGCCTTGCCCCAGGCAGCACGCTTACAAAGGAGGGTGGGCCCTGCAGGACAGAAGACCATTCCCCCTGTGGAATGGCCTCAGAGATCCACCTCCCTCTCTGGCCAGCTGCTGGGGCTGTGGGTCCTAAGCATCATGGCTGACTCAGTAATAGACACAGGGTGAGGCCACTCCAGTAGCTGTTTTGACTGGTCTCATCCAGCCTGAGATCATCCTTGCATGAGCCCTCTGCCAAGATTATTTTTGTTTCTTTTATGATCTTTTCATTAGTGGCTCCTACAACACTAACCGCAATCCATAAATACATCATCTGTTTGAAGCACATCTGTACATTAATTGCCCTCCTTATTCACAAAATATCCACTCTCCACCCAAGCCCCTGGCCTCAGCTCCTCATTTTTCCCCCCTCAATGCCCGCCACCCATCCCTCATCAATCCTTGGAAATGTACTAATTCTTTTGTCATATCTTCACCCACCTTTCTTTTGAGGTCAATGAAGATCCTTGTAATCGGTTCCCACTTTCCATCCTGCCCTTCCTCCACCCTCCCAGTATCTCCACTCATAACACTGGTAAAGGGCCCATCCACTCTGGATTCCCCGTGTTTGAAATTCCTATCGGTACTAGAATACCTTCTCTAGTTTGGCCAGATTAGTATGGTAGAACTGGGATCATGATAGTGGGGCAAGAGGAAGCATTAAGAACTAGAGGAAAGTTGTGTTTCATCTTTGCTGTCTCATACCCTGTATTCTTTAATCTCCACTCTGAGTTCCTTCTCTAAGGGGATGTCCAGTGCACTGCAAATAGGTTTTGGGTCTATACCCGGCAGTCCCCTCTCATTCTCCATGATAAGATTTTTTTGTTCTCATGATGCCTGTTGCCTTATCCCTTTAAAACTTTGTGATCACACAGGCTGGTATGCTATCTCCATGTGGGCTCTGTTGCTTCAGAGCCAGATGGCTGTTTCTTTACCCTCAAGCCTTTAAGACCCCACACGCTATATCTTTAGGTAGCTGGACACCATCGGATTTCTTCACCACATTTGCTTATGCAGCCGCTTTGTGGTCAGTGATTGTGTAGGAAAGGTGAGCATCTTAGAATGCCAATTTTATAAAACAGTGTTCTTGCAATGAGGGATTCCTTGAGCGGAGGCCCTATGTCCATCTGCTACCTCAATACTAAATCTATAAACATATGGACATAGATCTATTTCCCCATGCCCCTTTGTAAATATATGTACATATGTACATGCCTTTTTTTAGACGTCTATAACTGGCCCTTGCTTCCCAGCTCACTCTTCTATACACTTTGATTTTCCTCTTGTGCCCACTGATATGCTCAGTCTACCTTTGGGTTTCAGTAATTCCTCTTGGTTACATTACCTTTGATCACGCCCTACCAGGCCTCCTACATCCCCCTCACTACCATTTTCCATCACTTGTTGTACCCTTGTCTCTGGGTTTCTTTACACCACTTCCTTTCCCCCCACCCTCCTCACTCCCATGCCCAATGGAAATGGCCGTCACATGTTTACTCCTCCAGATTCTTCATCCAGCCTCTCTTAATTAGACAGACCTGTAAAGGTAATAACATGCACAAAACAAGACTGAGCTAAACCAAGCAGCAAAAAGAAAAACAAACAAAAATGAAAACAAAACCCAACCAAAATCCAATGACACTAAAAGAAAACAACACTAACCAGAAAGAAAAGTACAAGGACTGTGTGGTCAACTTTAGGAGTGTTTTCCAGTCCAGTCTGTGGGGGCACCGAACCCTGACCACAAAGTCCACCTTTGGCATTCCCCGGGGACTTTGATGCTCCGTTTTCTTTCTCTTCCGCTGACTCTCTTAGTATCATGCCTCGAAGTGGCAGGATCAGTTCGGGCGCAGTTCCCACACTGTGTGTCCAGTGTTGTCCCCTCTAAGGCTATGGGTCTTTGAGGAACGTTTCTCATCGTGGGGCTGCCCATGTGGTCTTCTCTGTGGATTGGCTTCTCTGATTGGGAACATCATCCTCAAGGTGTATTGGGCCAGGGTGTGCTCCATTCTTCCCTCCTCCCCCTTGTTCTGCCCTGTGTTCTCTGATCAGATATGTCCCTCTCCGCGAGCTGCAGATCCGGTGCCATCCTGTGAAATACAATCTTTTGGGGCTGTAAGGATGTGGGGGGGGGTGGGTGTCAGCTCAGATCTCTTGAGAGTCCAGGAGATATTGACTGCTCGATGGGCACAGTTCTGTGGGGCACCGTGCTCTTGGTCCAGACGCTGGTTTGTATTTGACTTTGTTGTTAACCAGTTGTGTGTCTCTGGGTGAACTCCCGTGTGTTTTTGAGTGAGTTTTCTAATCTGCAAAGTAAATGTACAGGATTATCCAGACTCCCATGTCAGCAAGTTATCCAGAGGAGTTAATCAGAGACTGTTTCATATAGTGTGTACCTGCGCGCCGCATTCTAGACCTGGGATGGCAATTATGAGCTCAGGATAGAGATGGTGTCCAGCAGGTAACATACGTGGCTCCATATTGAAACAGGAAGCCCACTGTGGAGATTTGGTCCTTCCGTTGATGGCCACCGGCCACCTAGTCTTCTCCTGCTATAACTGCTTCACTGGCTCAGCAGCTGAGCCAGAAGCCAGTGATATCATAACCAGGTGGCTAACTGGGCCAAAGGGCTGATAGATATTTGTTATCTTGTTGTCTTGGGAAACCCACCTACCCTCCATGCAAACCTTCTGGTGTGAGTTATCTGTGGAAGGAATCATGGGCTCACAGTAATTCACATCTTTCTTCTTGAAAATGTGCCCATATTCCTTTCTGAACCTGAGAAGGTGGCCCCTGTGTCCACCAAGAAATTTACTGCCTGGCCTCCTACTTGGAGAGTTAGCCTGGGCTTTTGGCGGCGAAGCGAAACAGAGCCCTGACCCCTTCATTGAGCTTCTTCAAGCATTATTGTCTCTTGCTTGGGTCTTTCTACGTGCAGATGAGGCCCATCCACTCTAGTGGAGGGTCGTGCACCTCTCCTGGGGTTTTCAAGGCACTGATTTTTCCAGTGTCCTTCTTTCCTGCAGTAGGCACATTGGTCCTTCCCCATGGCTTGGCGGTGCCCACAGGTTAGTCTCTCCGTGAGTGAGCCATGCTCTCCTTTTCCTGAGTCTCTGGGGTATCTCATGGCAATTACGATTATTTTAGCTAGCTTCTTTGTCTCTGTCGTGCTAGGGTCATCTCTGTTGTTATACACTCAATGAGCCACTTGTACCAAATCGCTAAGATTTTCCTTTCAAACCCTTCCCACTTCGTTGTCATGTCTGAGGCAGACTGACTGAGTAATAAAGGCAATACTTATTGCCCTCCTGTTCTCAGTGCCTCCGGGCCGTTAGGGGTATAAAGCCCGTAGGCTTACATCAGCCACTCTAGAAAGGCAGGCGGACATTCTCTTATAGGAACCTGAAAATTCTCACTGACCTTAGATAAATTCATAGGTTTCCTAGCTCTTCCGCAGAGTGTCATGTAACAGCAACGGGTGATACCTGGTAAAGCGCTCATGGCCTTGCTAGGAATTGAGATCCCACATTCTCCGTGTAGTGGCCAAAAGAGTTTCTCTCAAGTGGGTAGTGCCCGCTCGCTGACCATCAGGTTCACTGACTGCTTACTGGGCCTCTGTTTGGAAGGGCTACCCTTCCTCCGTTGTGAACAGCACCTGGAGAAGTTGCTGGCAATCATTCAAGGTGGGCTAATGAGTATGGAAGAAATAACAGTACTAGTGTGTGTGGGGGGCTGCTGGTTAGGGGTGTGGGTGAGGTTGGGGGGCCGGTGTGGGAGGGAGAGACTCAATAACGGCCTGTTAGAAGTTTTCTATTTCTGGCCCCTAGAAACCTTATAGGGCGGGGATGGAACCAAAGGGTCTGAAGCCAGCTCTCCCACTCCCAGAGTTCTCCTGCAAAATGGGATAAAGCCGATTAGGGGAGAGAGATCGGGAGGGGAGGGGAGCGGAAAGGAGGGGGAAGGGGAGGGGGTTGGGGAGGGGGAAAGTGAGGGAGGGCCTCCACCTATGTGGTTTTGGGAACTTGGACCGTTTCTTTTTCCGGTGCCATGTTTCCTGAAACCTTGGAAACAAGGACCCTTTCTTTGAGGGAGGGAGTAAGTCTTTTATATTTGCAGGCTTCTTAGTGGCAAAGTCAGCCCACACTTGAATTAAAGGGATCAGATCGTGATGTCCTGGTTCCCCTTAACCATAACTATGAACTCTTAGTAATAGGGGATGGGAAAATTAGTCTTGTGTGGGTCAATCAGGGACTCCTTCTGCCCCATCACTTTTAAACAAATTGTAGAGTCTACAAGCTTTTGGGTTGAAACAACATCCTCTTGGTGAACGCCTAGAGCTGGAGTCCTCAAACTACAACCTGTGGGCCACATGCAGAGAGCCGAGGACATTGATCCTTTCTGACGTTTGTATGTGCCCCATTAATTTTTTTTGAACTTCAAATCAAGATGTGCAGTGTGCACATGAATTTGTTCGTAATTTTTGTTTTTTTTAAACTCTAGTCTGTCCCTCCAATGGCCTGAGGGACATTGAACTGGCCCTTTGGGTAAACAGTTTCAGGACCGCTGCCCTAAGGTATCCTGGACTTAGAGGTTACTAATCTCCCAGCCCTGAAACATCCCTGAACATTCTACCCATTGTAGGAGGCACCATGGGAATTTGGACCCCGGGTAATTTACAAGCCTTTACTCCAATTGAACCCAAGAAAATTCAAAATGACTTAGGCAGTTACTCTATTTGGTCACTTTTGACTCCTCCTGTACTAGCCCATTATTTACATTTAACTCTATAACGCGGAGAATGATGTTTTCATAACATTTAAAAATGTATATATTCATATATATATATATTTATAACTATGAAAGTCCACAACAATAAGGAAATAATTTTTTCCCTAAATTAAACGTGATGGGTTATAGGGAAAAAAGAAGGATGGGTCTTATCAGCGGGTCCAATATGTTAACATCATAAATGTGTCAGTGATCCCACTGCACCTAGTAGTGCCCAAACCTGTGCCCTCCTAGGGGAAAGTGTGAATGCTTTTATCCCTCTTCCTGTATTTCCAATGAACAAACACACATGTCTGGTAATCCTAAGAATTTTTTTGTTTCCTGTGACACTCACCTAATTTCAAGGCCACTGCCACCTCACAAGCTTAGCCTTGTCGCATTCAAAATGTTCACCTTTTTGACAGTTTGTTTTTCCCAGAAGTTATCGGGTGACTAAAGCTTCTGAACCAAGTGTGCCAGCTCCACGACTACCATCTCCTGAACCACCTCAACCTTATCCATCCTGGATAAAGTTGCCCTCAATGGACAACCCCTCCCAGCAGTGTAGGAAGGGTATGGACCCAAAGCCCCAATTTGCCCCTTTTGCCAGCAAGAAGTAGCTAGAGATATGGTCGCCCAGTACCCCAAAGATTTGGGTCCATATCTCTTCAGGGGGGCAAATGTTAGGTAGCTATGCTAGGGATTGGGGCATCCGTTATGCATGCCCATAGGGCCAGGATAAGAGCCCAGTTAGGAGAGGCACCCTGTGCATGCTCAGAGATCCAGGTTCTGGCCATGAAGGGGAGGTACACCTGGGTGGGTCCTGTACCTGGATTGACCAACCTAGGCCATGTAAATTAAATTCATCCACTGGGGTCCGCCAGGCTTCCCCACCACACCTCCCTAACGCTCATAAAACTCACGTGAGTGACTGACCAGGCTTCTGCGTGATTTCTCTCTAACTCAGGAAGGCTCTTTGGAGGCAGTAAGGCTGCACATGAGTGGCTGGTGGATACTGTTCAGATGCATGGCTTTCTGCTTGCAAGGGTTTTTGTCTCAGCTGACTGGAAGGGAGGAGGTAGTACGTCTGGATCACAGAGTATCCATTTCCACAAATGAGGCTGCTAATTCCACGGTCCTGGCTGTGCTTTATGAAAACGCTCTGCTTTGCAATGTCACTCCTTGTAGATTAGAGTGGGAGGGGCTAGGACCAAGGTATGCTGCCTCTTACTCCCAGTTGCAGGTTTCTGGATGCAGATTGTATCTCTTATAGCATCAGTTAGTGGGCTTGTTGTCCCTCAGGCTTTGTTCACAGAGATCCTCCAGCTAGTTGGTGGTGAGTGCGCATGAGCAGAGGCTTCCTGCCAATCCCCCATGAGTAGTAGAGCTCCCATGGTGTGGACTCCATGTAAGCCCTGTCCCAGACAGCACGCTTACATAGGAGGGTGGGCCCTGCAGGAA
Source organism: Tenrec ecaudatus (assembly GCF_050624435.1). NCBI lineage: Eukaryota > Metazoa > Chordata > Mammalia > Afrosoricida > Tenrecidae > Tenrec > Tenrec ecaudatus. The sequence goes on along the minus strand of NW_027459689.1, from coordinate 87,132 downwards.
AGAGGACCATTCCCCCTGTGGAATGGCCTCAGAGACCCACGTCCCTCACTAGCCAGCTGCTGGGGCTGTGGGCCCTAAGCTTCATGCCTGACTCAGGAATTGACACAGGGTGAGGCGGCTGCAGTAGCTGTTTTGACTGGTCTAATCCAGCCTGAGATCATCCTTGCATGAGCCCTCTGCCCAGATTATTTTTGTTTCTTTTATGATCTTTTCATTAGTGGCTCCTACCACACTACCCACAAAATATATATACATCAGCTGTTTGATGCACATCTGTACATTAAGTGCCCTCATTATTCTCAAAATATCTACTCTTCACCCAAGCCCCTGGCCTCAGCTCCTCATTTTTCCCCCCTCAATGCCCGCCACCCATCCCTCATCAATCCTTTGAAATGTACTAATTCTTTTGTCATATCTTCACCCACCTTTCTTTTGAGGTCAATGAAGATCCTTGTAATCGGTACCCACTTTCCATTCTGCCCTTCCTCCACCCTCCCAATATCTCCACTCAGAACACTGGTCCTAAAGGGCCCATCCACCCTGGATTCCCCGTGTTTGAAATTCCTATCGGTACTAGAATACCTTCTCTAGTTTGGCCAGATTAGTATGGTAGAACTGGGATCATGATAGTGGGGCAAGAGGAAGCATTAAGAACTAGAGGAAAGTTGTGTTTCATCTTTGCTGTCTCATAACCTGTATTCTTTAATCTCCTCTCTGAGATTCTTCTGTAAGGGGATTTCCAGTGCACTGCAAATAGGTTTTGGTTCTATACCCGGCAGTCCCCTCTCATTTTCCATGATAAGTTTTATTTGTTTTCATGATGCCTGTTGCCTTATCCCTTTGAAACTTTGTGATCACACAGACTGGTATGCTTCCTACATGTGGGCTCTGTTGCTTCTGAGCTACATGGCTGCTTCTGTACCTTCAAGATTTTAAGACCCCACACGCTATATCTTTTGGTAGATGGACACCATCGGCTTTCTTCACCACATTTGCTTATGCAGCCGCTTTGTGCTGAGTGATCGTGTAGGGAAGGTGAGCATTGTAGAATGCCAAATTAATAGAACACTGTTCTTGCAATGAGGGTGTCCTTGAGCGGAGGCCCTATGTCCATCTGCCTACTTAATACTAAATCTATAAACATATGGACATAGATCTATTTCCCCATGCCTCTTTGAAAATATATGTACATGACTTTATTTAGACGTCTATAACTGGCCCTTGCTTCCCAGCTCACTCTTCTATACCCTTTGATTTTCCTCTTGTGCCCACTGCCATGCTCAGCCTTCCTTTGTGTTTCAGTAATTCCTCTTGGTCACATTACCCTTGATTATGCCGTACCAGGCCTCCTACATCCCCCTAATCACCGATTTCCATCACTTGTTGTTCCTTTGTCTCTGGGTTTCTTTACACCACTCCCTTTACCCCCAGCGTGCTCACTCCCATGCCCAATGAAAGGGCCGGTCACATGTTTACTCCTCCAGATTGTTCATCCAGCCTCTCTTAATTAGACAGACCTGTAAAGGTAATAACATGCACAAGACAAAACTGAGCAAAACCAAGCAGCAAAAAGAAAAAAAACATACAAAAATGAAAACAAAACCCAACCAAAATCCAATGACACTAAAAGAAAACAACACTAACCAAGAAAGAAAAGTACAAGGACTGTGTGGTGAACTTTAGGAGTGTTTTCCAGTCCAGTCTGTGGGGGCACCGAGCCCTGACCACAAAGTCCACCTTTGGCATTCCCCGGGGACTTTGATGCTCCGTTTTCTTTCTCTTCCGCTGCACTCTCTTAGTGTCATGCTTCGATGTGGCAGGATCAGTTCGGGCGCAGTTCCCACACTGTGTCTCCAGTGTTGTCCACTCTTGGGCTATGGGTCTTTGAGGGACGTTTCTCATCGTGGGGCTGCCCATGTGGTCTTCTCTGTGGACTGGCTTCTCTGATTGGGAACATCATCCTCAAGGTGTAGAGGGCCAGGATGTGCTCCATTCTCCCCTCCTCCCCCTTGTTCTGCCCTGTGTTCTCTGATCAGATATGTCCCTCTCCGCGAGCTGCAGATCCGGTGCCATCCTGTGAAATACAATCTTTGGGGGCTGCAAGGATGTGGGGGATGGGTGGCAGCTCAGATCTTTTGAGAGTCCAGGAGATATTGACTGCTTGATGGGCACAGTTCTTTGCGGCACCGTGCTCTTGGTGCAGACGCTGGTTGTGAATATGACTTTGTTGTTAACCAATTGTGTGTCTCTGGGTCAACTCCTGTGTGTTTTTAAGTGAGTTTTCTCATCTGGAAAGTAAATGTACTGGATTATCCAGACTCCCATGTCAGCAAGTTATCCAGAGGAGTTAACCAGAGACTGTTTCATATAGTGTGTACCTGCGCGCCGCATTCTAGACCTGGGATGGCAATTATGAGCTCAGGATAGAGATGGTGTCCAGCAGGTGACATACGTGGCTCTATATTGAAACAGGAACCCCACTGTGGAGATTTGGTCCTTCAGTTGATGGCCACTGGCCACCTAGTCTTCTCCTGCTATAACTGCTTCACTGGCTCAGCAGCTGAGCCAGGAGCCAGTGATATCATAACCAGGTGGCTAACTGGGAAAAAGGGCAGATAGATATTTGTTATCTTGTTGTCTTGGGAAGCCCACCTAACCTCCATGAAAACCTTCTGGTGTGAGTGATCTGTGGATGGAATCATAGGCTCACAGTAATTCACATCTTTCTTTTTGAAAATGTGCCCGTATTCCTTTCTGAACTTGAGAAGGTGGCCCCGGTGTCCACCAAGAAATTTACTGGCTGGCCCCCTACAAGGAGAGTTAGCCTGGGCTTGGTGGCGAAGGGAAAAAGAGCTCTGACCCCTTCATTCAGCTTCTTCAAGCATTATTGTCTCTTGCTTGGTTTTTCTAGGTGCAGATGAGGCCCGTCCACTCTAGTGGAGGGTTATGCACCTCTCCTGGGGTTGCAAGACACTGATTTTTCCAGTGTCCTTCTTTCCTGCAGTAGGCACATTGATCCTTCCCCATGGCTTGGCGGTGCCCACAGGTTAGTCTCTCCGTGAGTGGGCCATGCTCTCCTTTTCCTGAGTCTCTGGGGTCTCTCATGGCAATTACTAGTATTTTAGCTAGTTTCTTTGTCTCTGTCGTGCTAGGGTCATCTCTGTTGTTATACACTCAATGAGCCACTTGTACCAAATCACTAAGATTTTTCCATTCAAACCCTTCCAACTTCTTTTTCATGTCTGAGACAGACTGACTGAGAAATAAAGGCAATACTTATTGCCCTCCGGTTCTCGGGGCCGTTAGGGGTATAAAGCCCGTAGGCTTACATCAGCTACTCTAGAAAGGCAGGCGGACATTCTCTTATAAGGCCCGAAAGTTCTCACTGACCTTAGATACAGTCATAGGTTTCCTAGTTCTTCCGCAGAGGGTCATGTAAGAGCAATGGGTGATACCTGGTAAAGCCCTCTGGGCCTTGCTAGGAATTGAGATCCCACATTGATCCGTAGTGGCCAAAGGAGTTTCTCTCAAGTGGGGAGTGCCCGCTCGCTGACCATCAGGTTCACTGACTGCGTACTGGGCCTCTGTCTGGAAGGGCTACCCTTCCTCCGTGGTGAACAGCACCTGGAGAAGTTGCTGGCAATCATACAGGTGGGCTGATGAGTATGGAAGACATACCAGTACTAGTGTGTGTGGGGGGCTGCTGGTTGGGGTTGGGGGTGAGGTTGGTGGGGGCGGTGGGGGAGGGAGTGACTCAATAAGGGCCTGTTAGAAGTTTTCTATTTCTGGACCCTAGAAAACTTATAGGGCGGGGTTGGAACCAAAGGGTCTGAAGCCAGCTCTCCCACTCCCAGAGTTCTCCTGCAAAATGGGATAAAGCCGATTAGGGGAGAGAGATCGGGAGGGGAGGGGAGGGGAAGATGGGGGAGAGGGAGGTGGTGGGGTAGGGGGTAGGGGAGGGATGGCCTCTACCTATATGGTTTTGGGAACTTGGACCGTTTGTTTTTCCGGTCCTGCCATGTTTCCTGAAACCTTGGAAACAAGGACCCTGTCTTTGAGGGAGGGAGTAAGTCTTATATTTGCAGGCTTCTTCGTGGCAATGTCAGCCCACACTTGAATTAAAGGGATCATATCGGGATGTCCTGGTTCCCCTTAACCATAACTATGAACTCTTAATAATAGGGGATGGGAAAACTAATCTTGCGTGGGTCAATCAGGGACTCCTTCTGCCCCATTACTTTTAAACAAATTGTAGTGTCTCCAAGCTATTGGGTGAAAACCACATCCTCTTGGGGACCGCCTAGAGCATGGGTCCTCAAACTACAGCCTATGGGCCACATGCAGACAGCCGAGGACATTGAGCCTTTCTGTCGGGTGTATGTGATGCATTTATTTTTTTTTTGAACTTCAAATCAAGATGTGCATGGTGCACATGAATTTTTTCATAATTTTTGTTGTTATTTTAACTATAGCCTGCCCCTCCAATAGCCTGAGGTACAGTAAACTGGCCCCCTGGGCACTTGGACTATGTAGGTTAACTACCGAGCACTTGCACTATCTAGGTTACCGAACGGGCATTTGGACTATGTAGGTAACCTAGCGGGCACTTGGACAGTCTAGGTTACCTAGCGGGCACTTGGACTTCTAGGTTAACGAACGGGCACTTGGACTATGTATGTTGCATAGCGGGCAATTGGACTATCTAGGTTAGGTAACGGGCACTTGGACTATCTAGGTTACCTAGCGGGAACTTGGACTATGTAGGTACCTAGCGGGCACTTGGACTATCTAGGTTACCTAACGGGCACTTGGACCATCTAGGTTTCTTAGCGGGCACTTGGACTATGTAGGTTAACTAGCGGGCACTTGGACTATATAGGTTACCTAGAGGGCCCTTGGACTATGTAGGTTACGTAGCGGGCACGTGGACTATCTAGGTTAACGAACGTGCACTTGGACTATGTAGGTAACCTAGCGGACAATTGGACAGTCTAGGTTACCTAGCGGGCACTTGGACTATATAGGTTAACGAAAGGGCACTTGGACTATGTAGGTTCCCTAGCGGGCACTTGGATTATCTAGGTAAGCTAACAGGAACTTGGAATATCTAGGTTACCTAGCGGGAACTTGGACTATGTAGGTTACATTGCGGGCACTTGTACTATCTAGGTTACCTAACTGTAACTTGGACTATGTAGGTTAACTAGCGGACACTTGGACTATCTAGGTTAACTAGTGGGCACTTGGAATATCTAGGTTAACTAGCGGGCCCTTGGACTATGTAGGTTAACTAGCGGGCACTTGGACTATCTTGGTTAACTAGCGGGCACTTGGACAATCTAGGTTAACTAGCGGGCATTTGCACAATGCAGGTTCCCTAGCGGGCACTTTGACTATGTAGGTTCCCTAGCGGGCACTTGGACTATATAGGTTCCCTACGGGCACTTGGACTATCTAGGTACCCTAACGGGCACTTGGAATATGTAGGTTCCCTATCGGGCAATTGGAGTATGTAGGTTCCTCAGCGGGCACTTGGACTATGTAGGTTCCCTATCAGGCACTTGGACTATGTAGGTTAACTAGCGAGCACGTGGATGATCAATGTTAACTAGTGGGCACTTTGACTATCTAGGTTAACTAACGGGCAATTGGACTATCGAGGTTAATTAGCGTGCACTTGTACAATGCAGGTTCCCTAGCGGGCACATTGACTATGTAGGTTCACTACGGGCACTTGGACTATCTAGGTTCCCTAACGGGCACTTGGACTATATAGGTTCCTCAGCGGGCACTTGGACTATGTAGGCTAACTAGGGGGCCCTTGGACGATCTAGGTTACCTAGCGGGTACTTGAACTATCTAGGTTAACTAGCGCGCACTTGCACTCTTTAGGTTACCTAGCGGGCACTTGGACTATGTACGTTCCCTAGCGGGCACTTGGAATATCTATGTTAACTAGCGGGCACTTGGAATATGTAGGTTAACTAGTGGACACTTGCACTATGTAGGTTACCTAGCAGGCACTTGGACTATCTAGGTTAACTAGTGTGCACTTGGATTATGTAGGTTCTTTAGCAGGCACTTGGACTATCTAGGTTACGTAGCGGGCACTTGGTATATAGGTTAACTAGCGGGCACTTGGACTATGTAGGTTAACTAGAGGACACTTGGACTATCTAGGTTAACTTGTGGGCCCTTGGACTATGTAGGTTAACTAGCGCGCACTTGGACAATCTAGGTTAACTAGCAGGCATTAGGACGATCTAGGTTAACTAGCGGGTACTTGGACTATGTAGGTTAACTAGAGGACACTTGGACTATCTAGGTTAACTTGTGGGCCCTTGGACTATGTAGGTTAACTAGCGGGCACTTGGACAATCTAGGTTAACTAGCAGGCATTTGGACGATCTAGGTTAACTAGCGGGCACTTGGACTATCAAAGTTAACAAGTGAGCCCTTGGACCATGTAGGTTAACTAGCGGGCCCTTGGACTATCTAGGTTACCTAGCGGGCACTTGGACTATCTAGGTTACCTAGCGGGCACTTGGACTATCTAGGTTACCTAGTGGGCACTTGGACTATCTAGGTTAACTAACGGGCACTTGGTATGTGCAGGTAACCTAGCGGGCACTTGGACTGTCTAGGTTACCTAGCGGGCACTTGGACTTCTAGGTTAACGACGGGCACTTGGACTATGTAGGTTGCTTAGCGGGCACTTGGACTATCTAGGTTAGGTAACGGGCACTTTGAGTATCTAGGTTACCTAGCGGGAACTTGGACAATGTAAGTTACCTAGCAGGAACTTTGACTACCTAGGTTACATAGCGGGCACTTGGACTATGTAGGTTAACTAGCGAGCACTTGGACTCTAGGTTACCTAGCGGGCCCTTTGACTATGTAGGTTTCCTAGCGGGTACTTGGACTATCTAGGTTAACGAACTGGCACTTGGACTATGTATGTAACCTAGCGGGCACTTGGACAGTCTAGGTTACCTAGCGTGCACTTGGACTATCTAGGTTAAGAACGGGCACTTGGACTATATAGGTTACCTAGCGGGCACTTGGACTATGTAGGATCCCTATCGGACATTTGAACTACTTAGGCCACCTAGCGGGCACTTGGACTATCTAGGTTAACTAGCGGGAACTTGGACTATCTAGGTCAACTAGCGGGCCCTTGTACTATGTAGGTTAACTAGCGAGCACTTGGACTATCTAGGTTAACCAGCGGACCTTGGACTACGTAGGTTAACTAGCGGGCACTTGGATGATCAATGTTAACTAGCGGGGCCCTTGGACTATCTAGGTTAGCTAACGGGCACTTGGACTAAGTACGTCCCCTAGTGGGCACTTGGACACTCTAGGTTAACTAACGGGCACTAGGACTATCTAGGTTAACGAGCGGGCACTTGAACTATCTAAGTTACCTAGCTGGCACTTGGACTATGAAGGTTCCCTAGCGGGCACTTGGATTATCTAGGTTACCTAGCGGGCACTTGCACTATGAAGGTCAACTAGCGGGCCCTTGGACTATCTAGGTTAGCTAACTGGCACTTGGACTATGTAGGTTAACTAGCGGACACTTGGACTATGTAGGTTAACTAGCGGACACTTGGACTATGTAGGTTACCTAACGGGCACTTGGACTATGCAGGTAACCTAGCGGGCACTTGGACTGTCTAGGTTACCTAGCGGGCACTTGGACTTCTATGTTAACGAACGGGCACTCGGACTATGTAGGTTGCCCAGCGGGCAATTGGACGATCTAGGATAGGTAACGGGCCCTTGACTATCTAGGATAGGTAACGGGCCCTTGACTATCTAGGTTACCTAGCGGGAACTTGGACTATGTAGGTTACCTAAGGGCACTTGGACTATGTAGGTTAACTAGCGGACACTTGGACAATCTAGGTTAACTAGCGGGCACGTGGACTATCTAGGTTAACTAAGGGGCCCTTCGACTATGTAGGTTAACTAGCGGGCACTTGGACTATCTAGGTGGCCTAGGGGGCACTTGGTCTATGTACATACCCTAGCGGGCTCTTGGACTATCTGGGTTACCTAGCGGGCACTTGGACTATCTAGGTTAACTAACGGGTAATAGGACAATCTAGGTTACCTAGTGGGCACTTGGACTATGTAGGTCAACTAGCGGGCCCTTGGACTATGTAGGTTAACTAGCGGGCCTTTGGACTATGTAGGTTAACTAGCGGGCACTTGGATTATCTAAGTTACCTAGCGGGCACTTGAACTATGTAGGTTAACTAGTGGGCCCTTAGACTATCTAGGTTAGCTAATGGTCACTTGGACTATGTAGGTTAATTAGCGGGTACGTGGACTATGTAGGTTCCCTAGCGGGCATTTGGACTATATAGATAACCTAGCGGGCACTTGGACTTTGTAGGTTACCTAGCGGGCACTTGGACTATCTAGGTTACCTAGCGGGCACTTGGATGATACAGGTTCCCTAGCCAGCACTAAGACTATTGGTTCCCTAACGGGCACTTGGACTATGTAGGTTCCCTAAAGGGCACTTGGACTATATATGTTTCTATCGGGCAGTTGGACTATGTAGGTTAACTAGCGGGCACATGGACTATCTAGGTTACCTAGCGGGCACTGAGACTATCTAGGTTACCTAGCGGGCACTTGGACTATGTAGGTTAACTAGAAGGCACGTGGACTATCAAGGTTACCTAGAGGGCTCTTGGACTATGTAGGTTACCAGCGGGCACTTGGACTATCTAGGTAAACGAAAGTGCACTTGGGCTATGTAGGTAACCTAACGGGCACTTGGACTGTCTAGGTTACCTAGCGGGCACTTGGACTATCTAGGTTAACGAACGGGCACTTGGACTATCTAGATTAGCTAACGGGCAATTGGACTATCAAGGTTACCTAACGGGCACTTGGACTATGTAGGTTACCTAGCGGGCAATTGGACTATCTAGGTTACCTAGCAGGCACTTTGACTATCTTCGTTAACTAAGGGGCACTTGAACTATGTAGGTTGCCAAGCGAGCACTTGGACTATGTAGGTTCCCTAGCGGGCGCTTGGACTATGTAGGTTCCCTAGCGGGTACTTGGACTATCTAAGTTAACTAGCGGGCAATTGGACTGTCTAGGTTACCTAGTGGGCACTTGGACTATGTAGTTTACCTAGCAGGCACTTGGACTATGTAGGTTAACTAGCGGGCACTTGGACTATCTAGGTTACCTAGCGGGCACTTGAACTATGTACGTTCCCTAGCGGGCACTTGGGCTATCTACATTACCTAGCGGGCACTTGGACTATGTAGGTTAACGAACGGGCACTTGGACTATGTAGGTAACCTAGAGGTCACTTGGACTGTCTAGGTTACCTAGCGGACACTTGGACTATGTAGGTTAACTAGCGGGCACTTGGACTATGTAGGTTCCCTAGGGGGCATTTGGACTATATAGGTTACCTAGCGGGCACTTGGATTATGTAGGTTGCCTAGCGGGCACTTGGACTATGTAGGTTAACTAGCGGGCACTTGGATTATCTAGGTTAACTAACAGGCACTTGAACTATGTATGTTCCAGAGCGGACAATTGGACTATGTAGGTTCCTTAGCAGGCACTTGGACTATCTAGGTTCCCAAAAGGACACTTGGACTATGTAGGTTAACTAGCGGACAATTGGATGATCTAGGCTAACTAGCGGGTACTTGGACTATCTAGGTTAACTAGGGGTTCCTTTGACTACGTAGGTTAACTAGCGGACACTTGCACTATGTAGGTTACCTAGCGGGCACTTGGACTATCTAGGTTAACTAGCAGGCCCTTGGACTATCTAGGTTCCCTAGCAGGCACTTGGACTATGTAGGTTAACTAGCGGACACTTGAACGATCTAGGTTAACCAGCGGGCCCTTGCACTATGTAGGTTAACTAGCGGGCCCATGGATTATGTAGGTTTACTAGGGGGCACTTGGAATATCTAGGTTAACTAGCGGGCACTTGGACTATGTAGTTTCCCTAGCGGGCATTTGGACTATTTAGGTTGCCTAGCAGGCACTTGGACTATGTAGGTTACCTAGCGGGCTCTTGGACTGTCTAGGTTACCTAGCAGGCACTTTGACTATCTAGGTTAACTAACGGGCACTTGGACTATGTAGGTTAACTAGCGGGCACTTGGCCTGTCTAGGTCACCTAACGGGCATTTGGATTATCTAGGTTAACGAACGGGCAATAGGACAATCTAGGTTACCTAGCGGGCACTTGGACTATGTAGGTCAACTAGCGGGCCCTTGGACTATGTAGGTTAACTAGCGGGCCTTTGGACTATGTAGGTTAACTAGCGGGCACTTGGATTATCTAAGTTACCTAGCGGGCACTTGAACTATGTAGGTTAACTAGTGGGCCCTTAGACTATCTAGGTTAGCTAATGGTCACTTGGACTATGTAGGTTAATTAGCGGGTACATGGACTATGTAGGTTCCCTAGCGGGCATTTGGACTATATAGATAACCTAGCGGGCACTTGGACTTTGTAGGTTACCTTGCGGGCACTTGGACTATCTAGGTTACCTAGCGGGCACTTGGATGATACAGTTTCCCTAGCCAGCACTAAGACTATTGGTTCCCTAACGGGCACTTGGACTATGTAGATTCCCTAAAAGGCACTTGGACTATATAGGTTTCTATCGGGCACTTGGACTATGTAGGTTAACTAGTGGGCACATGGACTATCTAGGTTACCTAGCGGGCACTGAGACTATCTAGGTTACCTAGCGGGCACTTGGACTATGTAGGTTACCAGCGGGCACTTACACTATCTAGGTAAACGATAGTGCACTTGGGCTATGTAGGTAACCTAACGGGCACTTGGACTATCTAGGTTAACGAACGGGCACTTGGATTATGTAGGTTAACTAGCGGACACTTGGACTATCTAGATTAGCTAACGGGCAATTGGACTATCAAGGTTACCTAACGGGCACTTGGAGTATGTAGGTTACCTAGCGGGCAATTGGACTATCTAGGTTACCTAGCAGGCACTTTGACTATCTTGGTTAACTAAGGGGCACTTGAACTATGTAGGTTGCCAAGCGAGCACTTGGAGTATGTAGGTTCCCTAGCGGGCGCATGGACTATGTAGGTTCCCTAGCGGGTACTTGGACTGTCTAGGTTAACTAGCGGGCAATTGGACTGTCTAGGTTACCTAGTGGGCACTTGGACTATGTAGTTTACCTAGCAGGCACTTGGACTATGTAGGTTAACTAGCGGGCACTTGGACTATCTAGGTTACCTAGCGGGCACTTTGACTATGTACGTTCCCTAGCGGGCACTTGGGCTATCTACGTTAACTAGCGGGCACTTGGACTATGTAGGTTAACGAACGGGCACTTGGACTATGTAGGTAACCTAGTGGTCACTTGGACTGTCTAGGTTACCTAGCGGACACTTGGACTATGTAGGTTAACTAGCGTGCACTAGGACTATCTAGGTTACCTAGCGGGCACTTGGATTATGTAGGTTGCCTAGCGGGCACTTGGACTATGTAGGTTAACTAGCGGGCACTTGGATTATCTAGGTTAACTAACAGGCACTTGAACTATGTATGTTCCAGAGCGGACAATTGGACTATGTAGGTTCCTTAGCGGGCACTTGGACTATCTAGGTTCCCTAAAGGACACTTGGACTATGTAGGTTAACTAGCGGACAATTGGATGATCTAGGCTAACTAGCGGGTACTTGGACTATCTAGGTTAACTAGGGGTTCCTTTGACTACGTAGGTTAACTATCGGACACTTGCACTATGTAGGTTACCTAGCGGGCACTTGGACTATCTAGGTTAACTAGCAGGCCCTTGGACTATCTAGGTTACCTAGCAGGCATTTGGACTATGTAGGTTAACTAGCGGACACTTGAACGATCTAGGTTAACCAGCGGGCCCTTGCACTATGTAGGTTAACTAGCGGGCCCATGGATTATGTAGGTTTACTAGGGGGCACTTGGAATATCTAGGTTAACTAGCGAGCACTTGGACTATGTAGTTTCCCTAGCGGGCATTTGGACTATTTAGGTTGCCTAGCGGGCACTTGGACTATGTAGGTTACCTAGCGGGCTCTTGGACTGTCTAGGTTACCTAGCAGGCACTTTGACTATCTTGGTTAACTAAGGGGCACTTGAACTATGTAGGTTGCCAAGCGAGCACTTGGACTATGTAGGTTCCCTAGCGGGCGCTTGGACTATGTAGGTTCCCTAGCGGGTACTTGGACTGTCTAGGTTAACTAGCGGGCAATTGGACTGCCTAGGTTACCTAGTGGGCACTTGGACTATGTAGTTTACCTAGCAGGCACTTGGACTATGTAGGTTAACTAGCGGGCACTTGGACTATCTAGGTTACCTAGCGGGCACTTTGACTATGTACGTTCCCTAGCGGGCACTTGGGCTATCTACGTTACCTAGCGGGCACTTGGACTATGTAGGTTAACGAACGGGCACTTGGACTATGTAGGTAACCTAGAGGTCACGTGGACTGTCTAGGTTACCTAGCGGACACTTGGACTATGTAGGTTAACTAGCGGGCACGTGGACTATCTAGGTTAACTAGCGGGCACTTGGACTATGTAGGTTCCCTAGGGGGCATTTGGACTATATAGGTTACCTAGCGGGCACTTGGATTATGTAGATTGCCTAGCGGGCACTTGGACTATGTAGGTTAACTAGTGGGCACTTGGATTATCTAGGTTAAATAACAGGCACTTGAACTATGTATGTTCCAGTGCGGACAATTGGGCTATGTAGGTTCCTTAGCAGGCACTTGGACTATCTAGGTTCCCTAAAGGACACTTGGACTATGTAGGTTAACTAGCGGACAATTGGATGATCTAGGCTAACTAGCGGGTACTTGGACTATCTAGGTTAACTAGGGGTTCCTTTGACTACGTAGGTTAACTAGCGGACACTTGCACTATGTAGGTTACCTAGCGGGCACTTGGACTATCTAGGTTAACTAGCAGGCCCTTGGACTATCTAGGTTACCTAGCAGGCACTTGGACTATGTAGGTTAACTAGCGGACACTTGAACGATCTAGGTTAACCAGCGGGCCCTTGCACTATGTAGGTTAACTAGCGGGCCCATGGATTATGTAGGTTTACTAGGGGGCACTTGGAATATCTAGGTTAACTAGCGGGCACTTGGACTATGTATTTTCCCTAGCGGGCATTTGGACTATTTAGGTTGCCTAGCAGGCACTTGGACTATGTAGGTTACCTAGCGGGCTCTTGGACTGTCTAGGTTACCTAGCAGGCACTTTGACTATCTAGGTTAACTAACGGGCACTTGGACTATGTAGGTTAACTAGCGGGCACTTGGCCTGTCTAGGTCACCTAACGGGCATTTGGATTATCTAGGTTAACGAACGGGCAATAGGACAATCTAGGTTACCTAGCGGGCACTTGGACTATGTAGGTCAACTAGCGGGCCCTTGGACTATGTAGGTTAACTAGCGGGCTTTGGACTATGTAGGTTAACTAGCGGGCACTTGGATTATCTAAGTTACCTAGCGGGCACTTGAACTATGTAGGTTAACTAGTGGGCCCTTAGACTATCTAGGTTAGCTAATGGTCACTTGGACTATGTAGGTTAATTAGCGGGTACATGGACTATGTAGGTTCCCTAGCGGGCATTTGGACTATATAGATAACCTAGCGGGCACTTGGACTTTGTAGGTTACCTAGCGGGCACTTGGACTATCTAGGTTACCTAGCGGGCACTTGGATGATACAGGTTCCCTAGCCAGCACTAAGACTATTGGTTCCCTAACGGGCACTTGGACTATGTAGATTCCCTAAAGGGCACTTGGACTATATAGGTTTCTATCGGGCACTTGGACTATGTAGGTTAACTAGTGGGCACATGGACTATCTAGGTTACCTAGCGGGCACTGAGACTATCTAGGTTACCTAGCGGGCACTTGGACTATGTAGGTTAACTAGAAGGCACTTGGACTATCAAGGTTACCTAGCGGGCTCTTGGACTATGTAGGTTACCAGCGGGCACTTACACTATCTAGGTAAACGAAAGTGCACTTGGGCTATGTAGGTAACCTAACGGGCACTTGGACTATCTAGGTTAACGAACGGGCACTTGGATTATGTAGGTTAACTAGCGGACACTTGGACTATCTAGATTAGCTAACGGGCAATTGGACTATCAAGGTTACCTAACGGGCACTTGGAGTATGTAGGTTACCTAGCGGGCAATTGGACTATCTAGGTTACCTAGCAGGCACTTTGACTATCTTGGTTAACTAAGGGGCACTTGAACTATGTAGGTTGCCAAGCGAGCACTTGGACTATGTAGGTTCCCTAGCGGGCGCTTGGACTATGTAGGTTCCCTAGCGGGTACTTGGACTGTCTAGGTTAACTTGCGGGCAATTGGACTGTCTAGGTTACCTAGTGGGCACTTGGACTATGTAGTTTACCTAGCAGGCACTTGGACTATGTAGGTTAACTAGCGGGCACTTGGACTATCTAGGTTACCTAGCGGGCACTTTGACTATGTACGTTCCCTAGCGGGCACTTGGGCTATCTACGTTAACTAGCGGGCACTTGTACTATGTAGGTTAACGAACGGGCACTTGGACTATGTAGGTAACCTAGTGGTCACTTGGACTGTCTAGGTTACCTAGCGGACACTTGGACTATGTAGGTTAACTAGCGTGCACTAGGACTATCTAGGTTACCTAGCGGGCACTTGGATTATGTAGGTTGCCTAGCGGGCACTTGGACTATGTAGGTTAACTAGCGGGCACTTGGATTATCTAGGTTAACTAACAGGCACTTGAACTATGTATGTTCCAGAGCGGACAATTGGACTATGTATGTTCCTTAGCGGGCACTTGGACTATCTAGGTTCCCTAAAGGACACTTGGACTATGTAGGTTAACTAGCGGACAATTGGATGATCTAGGCTAACTAGCGGGTACTTGGACTATCTAGGTTAACTAGGGGTTCCTTTGACTACGTAGGTTAACTATCGGACACTTGCACTATGTAGGTTACCTAGCGGGCACTTGGACTATCTAGGTTAACTAGCAGGCCCTTGGACTATCTAGGTTACCTAGCAGGCATTTGGACTATGTAGGTTAACTAGCGGACACTTGAACGATCTAGGTTAACCAGCGGGCCCTTGCACTATGTAGGTTAACTAGCGGGCCCATGGATTATGTAGGTTTACTAGGGGGCACTTGGAATATCTAGGTTAACTAGCGAGCACTTGGACTATGTAGTTTCCCTAGCGGGCATTTGGACTATTTAGGTTGCCTAGCGGGCACTTAGACTATGTAGGTTACCTAGCGGGCTCTTGGACTGTCTAGGTTACCTAGCAGGCACTTTGACTATCTTGGTTAACTAAGGGGCACTTGAACTATGTAGGTTGCCAAGCGAGCACTTGGACTATGTAGGTTCCCTAGCGGGCGCTTGGACTATGTAGGTTCCCTAGCGGGTACTTGGACTGTCTAGGTTAACTAGCGGGCAATTGGACTGTCTAGGTTACCTAGTGGGCACTTGGACTATGTAGTTTACCTAGCAGGCACTTGGACTATGTAGGTTAACTAGCGGGCACTTGGACTATCTAGGTTACCTAGCGGGCACTTTGACTATGTACGTTCCCTAGCGGGCACTTGGGCTATCTACGTTACCTAGCGGGCACTTGGACTATGTAGGTTAACGAACGGGCACTTGGACTATGTAGGTAACCTAGAGGTCACTTGGACTGTCTAGGTTACCTAGCGGACACTTGGACTATGTAGGTTAACTAGCGGGCACGTGGACTATCTAGGTTAACTAGCGGGCACTTGGACTATGTAGGTTCCCTAGGGGGCATTTGGACTATATAGGTTACCTAGCGGACACTTGGATTATGTAGGTTGCCTAGCGGGCACTTGGACTATGTAGGTTAACTAGCGGGCACTTGGATTATCTAGGTTAAATAACAGGCACTTGAACTATGTATGTTCCAGTGCGGACAATTGGGCTATGTAGGTTCCTTAGCGGGCACTTGGACTATCTAGGTTCCCTAAAGGACACTTGGACTATGTAGGTTAACTAGCGGACAATTTGATGATCTAGGTTAACTAGCGGGCACGTGGACTATCTAGGTTAACTAGCGGGCACTTGTACTATGTAGGTTCCCTAGGGGGCATTTGGACTATATAGGTTACCTAGCGGGCACTTGGATTATGTAGGTTGCCTAGCGGGCACTTGGACTATGTAGGTTAACTAGCGGGCACTTGGATTATCTAGGTTAAATAACAGGCACTTGAACTATGTATGTTCCAGAGCGGACAATTGGGCTATGTAGGTTCCTTAGCGGGCACTTGGACTATCAAGGTTCCCTAAAGGACACTTGGACTATGTAGGTTAACTAGCGGACAATTGGATGATCTAGGTTAACCAGCGGGTACTTGGACCATATAGGTTAACTAGGGGTTCCTGGGACTACGTAGGTTAACTAGCGGACACTTGCACTCTGTAGGTTACCTAGCGTGGACTTGGACTATCTAGGTTAACTAGCAGGCCCTTGGACTATCTAGGTTACCTAGCAGGCACTTGGACTATGTAGGTTAACTAGCGGGCCTTTGCACTCTCTAGGTTACCTAGCGGGCACTTGGACTATGTACCTTCCCTAGCGGGCACTTGGACTATCTAGGTTACCTAGCAGGCACTTGGACTATGTAGGTTACCTAGCGGACACCTGCAATATGTAGGTTACCTAGCAGGCACTTGGACTATGTAGGTTAACTAGCGGACATTTTCACGATCTAGGTTAACTAGCGGGCCCTTGCACTATGTAGGTTAACTTGCGGGCCCATGGATTATGTAGGTTTACTAGGGGGCACTTGGACTATCTAGGTTAACTAGCGGACACTTGGACTATGTAGTTTCCCTAGCGGACATTTGGACTATTTAGGTTACCTAGCGTGCACTTGGACTATGTAGGTTATCTAGCGGGCATTTGGACTATCTAGGTTACCTAGCAGGCACTTTGACTATCTAGGTTAACTAACGGGCACTTGGACTATGTAGGGTAACTAGCGGGCACTTGGACTGTCTAGGTCACCTAACGGGCACTTGGATTATCTAGGTTAACGAACGGGCACTTGGACTATGTAGGTTACCTTGCCACCACTTGGACTATCTAGGTTAGCTAAAAGGCACGTGGACTATCTAGGTTCCCTAGCGGGCACTTGTACTATCTAGGTTACCTAGCTGGCACTTGGACTATGTAGGTCAACTAGCGGGCCCTTGGACTATCTAGGTTAGCTAACGGGCACTTGGACTATGTATGTTCCAGAGTGGGCACTTGGATTATGTAGGTTGCCTAGCGGACATTTAGACTATGTAGGTTTCCTTGCGGGCATTTGGACTATGTAGGTTCCCTAGCGGTCACGTGGACTATGTAGGCTCCCTAGAAAGCACTTGGACTATGTAGGTTAACTAGCGGGCACTTGGACTAACCAGGTTACCAAGCGGGCACTTGGAATATGTAGGTTACCCAATGGGCACTTGGACTATCTAGGTTAACGAACGGACACTTGGACTATGTAGGTTAGGTATCAGGCACTTGGACTATCTAGGTTACCTAGCAGGCACTTGGACTATGTAGATTACCTAGCGGACACTTGGACGATTTAGGTTAACTAGCGGGCACTTGGACTATCTAGGTTAACTAGCAGGCCCTTGGACTATCTAGGTTTACTAGCGGGCACTTGGACTATCTAGGTTAACTAGCGGGCACTTGGACTATGTAGGTTAACTAGCGGCCAGTTGCACTCTCTAGGTTACCTAGCGGACACTTGGACTATGTACCTTCCCTAGCGGGCACTTGGACTATCTAGGTTACCTAGCAGGCACTTGGATTATGAATGATCCCTAGCGGGCAATTGGACTATCTAGGTTACCAAGCTGGCACTTGGACTATGTAGGTTAACTAGCGGACACTTGCACGATCTAGGTTAACTAGCGGGCCCTTGCACTATGTAGGTTAACTAGCTGGCCCATGGATTATGTAGGTTTACTAGGGGGCAGTTGGACTATCTAGGTTAACTAGCGGGCACTTGGACTATGTAGTTTCCCTAGCGGGCATTTGGACTATTTAGGTTGCCTAGCGGGCACTTGGACTATGTAGGTTACCTGGCGGGCACTTGGACTATCTAGGTTACCTAGCAGGCACTTTGACTATCTAGGTTAACTAACAGGCACGTGGACTATGTAGGGTAAATAGCGGGCACTTGGACTGTCTAGGTTACCTAACGGGCACTTGGACTATCTAGGTCACCTAACGGGCACTTGGATTATCTAGGTTAACGAACGGGCACTTGGACTATGGAGGTTACCTAGCCACCACTTGGACTATCTAGGTTAGCTAAAATGCACTTGGACTATCTAGGTTCCCTAGCGGGCACTTGTACTATCTAGGTTACCTAGCTGGCACTTGGACTATGTAGGTCAACTAGCGGGCCATTGGACTATCTAGGTTAGCTAACGAGCACTTGGACTATGTATGTTCCAGAGCGGGCACTTTGATTATGTAGGTTGCCTAGAGGACATTTAGACTATATAGGTTCCCTAACGGGCACTTGGACTATGTAGGTTCCCTAGCTGTCACGTGGACAATGTAGGCTCCCTAGAAGGCACTTGGACTATGTAGGTTATCTAGCGGGCACTTGGACTAACCAGGTTACCACGCGGGCACTTGGACTATGTAGGTTACCCAATGGGCACTTGGACTATCTAGGTTAACGAACGTACACTTGGACTATGTAGGTTAGCTATCAGGCACTTGGACTATCTAGGTTACCTAGCAGGCACTTGGACTATGTAGGTTACCTAGCGGACACTTGGACGATTTAAGTTAACTAGCGGGCACTTGGACTATGTAGGTTACCCAATGGGCACTTGGACTATCTAGGTTAACGAACGGACACTTGGACTATGTAGGTTAGCTATCAGGCACTTGGACTATCTAGGTTACCTAGCGGACACTTGGACGATTTAGGTTAACTAGCGGGCACTTGGATTATCTAGGTTAACTAGCAGGCCCTTGGACTATCTAGGTTTACTAGCGGGCACTTGGACTATCTAGGTTAACTAACGGGCACTTGGTATGTGCAGGTAACCTAGCGGGCACTTGGACTGTCCAGGTTACCTAGCGGGCACTTGGACTTCTAGGTTAACGATGGGGACTTGGACTATGTAGGTTGCTTAGCGGGCACTTGGACTATCTAGGTTAGGTAACGGGCACTTTGAGTATCTAGGTTACCAAGCAGGAACTTGGACAATGTAAGTTACCTAGCGGGCACTTTGACTATCTTGGTTACATAGCGGGCACTTGGACTATGTAGGTTTACTAGCGAGCACTTGGACTCTAGGTTACCTAGCGGGCCCTTTGACTATGTAGGTTTCCTAGCAGGTACTTGGACTATCTAGGTTAACGAACGGGCACTTGGACTATGTAGGTAACCTAGCGCACTTGGACAGTCTAGGTTACCTAGCGTGCACTTGCACTATCTAGGTTAACGAACGGGCACTTGGACTATATAGGTTACCTAGCGGGCACTTGGACTATGTAGGATCCCTATCGGACATTTGAACTACTTACGCTACCTAGCGGGCACTTGGACTATCTAGGTTAACTAGCGGGCACTTGGACTATCTAGGTCAACTAGCGGACCCTTGTACTATGTAGGTTAACTAGCGAGCACTTGGACTATCTAGGTTAACTAGCGGACCATGGACTACGTAGGTTAACTAGCGGGCACTTGGATGATCAATGTTAACTAGCGGGGCCCTTGGACTATCTAGGTTAGCTAACGGGCACTTGGACAAAGTACGTCCCCTCGTGGGCACTTGGACACTCTAGGTTAACTAACGGGCACTAGGACTATCTAGGTTAACGAGCGGGCACTTGGACTATCTAAGTTACCTAGCTGGCACTTGGACTATGAAGGTTCCCTAGCGGGCACTTGGATTATCTAGGTTACCTAGCGGGCACTGGGACTATGTAGGTCAACTAGCGGGCCTTTGGACTATCTAGGTTAGCTAACTGGCACTTGGACTATGTAGGTTAACTAGCGGACACTTGGACTATATAGGTTAACTAACGGGCACTTGGACTATGCAGGTAACCTAGCGGGCACTTGGACTGTCTAGGTTACCTAGCGGGCACTTGGACTTCTATGTTAATGAACGGGCACTCGGACTATGTAGGTTGCCCAGCGGGCAAATGGACGATCTAGGATAAGAAACGGGCCCTTAACTATCTAGGTTACCTAGCGGGAACTTGGACTTTGTAGGTTACCTAAGGGCACATGGACTATGTAGGTGACCTAGCGGGCACTTGGACAGTCTAGGTTACCTAGCGTGCACTTGGACTATCTAGGTTAACGAACGGGCACTTGGACTATATAGGTTACCTAGCGGGCACTTGGACTATGTAGGATCCCTATCGGACATTTGGACTACTTAGGCCACCTAGCGGGCACTTGGACTATCTAGGTTAACTAGCGGGCACAGGACTATCTAGGTCAACTAGCGGACACTTGGACAATCTAGGTTAACTAGCAGGCACGTGGACTATCTAGGTTAACTAAGGGGCCCTTCGACTATGTAGGTTAACTAGCGGGCACTTGGACTATCTAGGTTACCTAGCGGGCACTTGGTCTATGTACATACCCTAGCGGGCACTTGGACTATCTGGGTTACCTAGCAGGCACTTGGACTATCTGGGTTAACTAACGGGCAATAGGACAATCTAGGTTACCTAGCGGGCACTTGGACTATGTAGGTAACCTAGCGGGCATTTGGACTATGTAGGTTAACTAGCGGGCCTTTGGACTATGTAGGTTAACTAGCGGGCACTTGGATTATCTAAGTTACATAGCGGGCACTTGAACTATGTAGGTTAACTAGTGGGCCCTTAGACTATCTAGGTTAGCTAATGGTCACTTGGACTATGTAGGTTAATTAGCGGGTACGTGGACTATGTAGGTTTCCTAGCGGGCATTTGGACTATATAGATAACCTAGCGGGCACTTGGACTTTGTAGGTTACCTAGCGGGCACTTGGACTATCTAGGTTACCTAGCGGGCAATTGGACGATCTAGGATAGGTAACGGGCCCTTGACTATCTAGGTTACCTAGCGGGAACTTGGACGATGTAGGTTACCTAAGGGCACTTGGACTATGTAGGTTAACTAGCGGACTCTTGGACAATCTAGGTTTACTAGCGGGCACGTGGACTATCTAGGTTAACTAAGGGGCCCTTCGACTATGTAGGTTAACTAGCGGGCACTTGGACTATCTAGGTTACCTAGCGGGCACTTGGTCTATGTACAAACCCTAGCGGGCACTTGGACTATCTAGGTTAACTAACGGGCAATAGGACAATCTAGGTTACCTAGCGGGCCCTTGGACTATGTAGGGTAACTAGCGGGCCTTTGGACTATGTAGGTTAACTAGCGGGCACTTGGATTATCTAAGTTACCTAGCGGGCACTTGAACTATGTAGGTTAACTAGTGGGCCCTTAGACTATCTAGGTTAGCTAATGGTCACTTGGACTATGTAGGTTAATTAGTGGGTACGTGGACTACTTAGGTTTCCTAGCGGGCATTTGGACTATATAGATAACCTAGCGGGCACTTGGACTTTGTAGGTTACCTAGCGGGCACTTGGACTATCTAGGTTACCTAGCAGGCACTTGGATGATACAGGTTCCCTAGCCAGCACTAAGACTATTGGTTCCCTAACGGGCACTTGGACTATGTAGGTTCCCTAAAAGGCACTTGGACAATATAGGTTTCTATCGGGCACTTGGACTATGTAGGTTAACAAGCGGGCACATGGACTATCTAGGTTACCTAGCGGGCACTGAGACTATTTAGGTTACCTAGCGGGCACTTGGACTATGTAGGTTATCTAGCGGGCACTTGGACTATCTAGGTTACCTAGTTGGCACTTTGACTATCTAGGTTAACTAACGGGCACTTGGACTATGTAGGGTAACTAGCGGGCACTTGGACTGTCTAGGTCACCTAACGGGCACTTGGATTATCTATGTTAACGAACGGGCACTTGGACTATGTAGGTTACCTTGCCACCACTTGGACTATCTAGGTTAGCTAACAGGCACTTGGACTATCTAGGTACCCTAGCGGGCACTTGTACTATCTAGGTTACCTAGCTGGCACTTGGACTATGTAGGTCAACTAGCGGGCCCTTGGACTATCTAGGTTAGCTAACGGGCACTTGGACTATGTATGTTCCTGAGTGGGCACTTGGATTATGTAGGTTGCCTAGCGGACATTTAGACTATGTAGGTTTCCTTGCGGGCATTTGGACTATGTAGGTTCCCTAGCGGTCATGTGGACTATGTAGGCTCCCTGGAAGGCACTTGGACTATGTAGGTTATCTAGCGGGCACTTGGACTAACCAGGTTACCAAGCGGGCACTTGGACTATGTAGGTTACCCAATGGGCACTTGGACTATCTAGGTTAACGAACGGACACTTGGACTATGTAGGTTAGCTATCAGGCACTTGGACTATCTAGGTTACCTAGCAGGCACTTGGACTATGTAGGTTACCTAGCGGACACTTGGACGATTTAAGTTAACTACCGGGAACTTGGACTATCTAGGTTAACTAGCAGGCCCTTGGACTATCTAGGTTTACTAGCGGGCACTTGGACTATCTAGGTTAACTAGCGGGCACTTGAACTATGTAGGTTAACTAGCGGGCACTTGCACTCTCTAGGTTACCTAGCGACACTTGGACTATGTACCTTCCCTAGCGGCCACTTGGACTATCTAGGTTACCTAGCAGGCACTTGGATTATGAAGGATCCCTAGCGGGCAATTGGACTATCTAGGTTACCTAGCTGGCACTTGGACTATGTAGGTTAACTAGCGGATACTTGCACGATCTAGGTTAACAAGCGGGCCCTTGCACTATGTAGGTTAACTAGCTGGCCCATGGATTATGTAGGTTTACTAGGGGGCACTTGAACTATCTAGGTTAACTAGCGGGCACTTGGACTATGTAGTTTCCCTAGCGGGCATTTGGACTATTTAGGTTGCCTAGCGGGCACTTGGACTATGTAGGTTACCTGGCGGGCACTTGGACTATCTAGGTTACCTAGCAGGCACTTTGACTATCTAGGTTAACTAACGTGCACGTGGACTATGTAGGGTAACTAGCGGGCACTTGGACTGTCTAGGTCACCTAACGGGCACTTGGATTATCTAGGTTAACGAACGGGCACTTGGACTATGTAGGTTACCTAGCCACTACTTGGACTATCTAGGTTAGCTAAAAGGCACTTGGACTATCTAGGTTCCCTAGCGGGCACTTGTACTATCTAGGTTACCTAGCTGGCACTTGGACTATGTAGGTCAACTAGCGGGCCCTTGGACTATCTAGGTTAGCTAACGGGCACTTGGACTGTGTATGTTCCAGAGCGGGCACTTGGATTATGTAGGTTGCCTAGAGGACATTTAGACTATGTAGGTTTCCTTGTGGGCATTTGGACTATGTAGGTTCCCTAGCGGTCACGTGGACTATATAGGCTCCCTAGAAGGCACTTGGACTATGTAGGTTATCTAGCGGGCACTTGGACTAACCAGGTTACCAAGCGGGCACTTGGACTATGTAGGTTACCCAATGAGCACTTGGACGATCTAGGTTAACGAACGGACACTTGGACTATGTAGGTTAGCTATCAGGCACTTGGACTATCTAGGTTACCTAGCAGGCACTTGGACTATGTAGGTTACCTAGCGGACACTTGGACGATTTAGGTTAACTAGCGGGCACTTGGACTATCTAGGTTAACTAGCAGGCCCTTGGACTATCTAGGTTTACTAGCGGGCACTTGGACTATCTAGGTTAACTAGCGGGCACTTGGACTATGTAGGTTAACTAGCGGGCACTTGCACTCTCTAGGTTACCTAGCGGACACTTGGACTATGTACCTTCCCTAGCGGCCACTTGGACTATCTAGGTTACCTAGCAGGCTCTTGGATTATGAAGGATCCCTAGCGGGCAATTGGACTATCTAGGTTACCTAGCTGGCACTTGGACTATGTAGGTTAACTAGCGGACACTTGCACGATCTAGGTTAACTAGCGGGCCCTTGCACTATGTAGGTTAACTAGCGGGCCCATGGATTATGTAGGTTTACTAGGGGGCACTTGGACTATCTAGGTTAACTAGCGGGCACTTGGACTATGTAGTTTCCCTAGCGGGCATTTGGACTATTTAGGTTGCCTAGCGGGCATTTGGACTATGTAGGTTACATGGCGGGCACTTGGACTATCTAGGTTACCTAGCAGGAACTTTGACTATCTAGGTTAACTAACGGGCACGTGGACTATGTAGGGTAACTAGCGGGCACTTGGACTGTCTAGGTCACCTAACGGGCACTTGGATTATCTAGGTTAACGAACGGGCACTTGGACTATGTAGGTTACCTAGCCACCACTTGGACTATCTAGGTTAGCTAAAAGGCACTTGGACTATCTAGGTTCCCTAGCGGGCACTAGGTTACCTAGCTGGCACTTGGACTATGTAGGTCAACTAGCGGGCCCTTGGACTATCTAGGTTAGCTAACGGGCACTTGGACTATGTATGTTCCAGAGCGGGCACTTTGATTATGTAGGTTGCCTAGAGGACATTTAGACTATATAGGTTCCCTAACGGGCACTTGGACTATGTAGGTTCCCTAGCGGTCACGTGGACAATGTAGGCTCCCTAGAAGGCACTTGGACTATGTAGGTTACCTAGCGGCCACTTGGACTATGTAGGTTACCCAATGGGCACTTGGACTATCTAGGTTTACTAGCGGGCACTTGGACTATCTAGGTTAACTAACGGGCACTTGGTATGTGCAGGTAACCTAGCGGGCACTTGGACTGTCTAGGTTACCTAGCGGGCACTTGGACTTCTAGGTTAACGACGGGCACTTGGACTATGTAGGTTGCTTAGCGGGCACTTGGACTATCTAGGTTAGGTAACGGGCACTTTGAGTATCTAGGTTACCTAGCGGGAACTTGGACAATGTAAGTTACCTAGCGGGCACTTTGACTATCTAGGTTACATAGCGGGCACTTGGACTATGTAGGTTAACTAGCGAGCACTTGGACTCTAGGTTACCTAGCGGGCCCTTTGACTATGTAGGTTTCCTAGCGGGTACTTGGACTATCTCGGTTAACGAACGGGCACTTGGATTATGTAGGTAACCTAGCGGGCACTTGGACAGTCTAGGTTACCTAGCGTGCACTAGCACTATCTAGGTTAGCGAACGGGCACTTGGACTATATAGGTTACCTAGCGGGCACTTGGACTATGTAGGATCCCTATCGGACATTTGAACTACTTACGCTACCTAGCGGGCACTTGGACTATCTAGGTTAACTAGCGGGCACTTGGACTATCTAGGTCAACTAGCGGGCCCTTGTACTATGTAGGTTAACTAGCGAGCACTTGGACTATCTAGGTTAACTAGCGGACCTTGGACTACGTAGGTTAACTAGCGGGCACTTGGATGATCAATGTTAACTAGCGGGGCCCTTCGACTATCTAGGTTAGCTAACGGGCACTTGGACTAAGTACGTCCCCTCGTGGGCACTTGGACACTCTAGGTTAACTAACGGGCACTAGGACTATCTAGGTTAACGAGCGGGCACTTGGACTATCTAAGTTACCTAGCTGGCACTTGGACTATGAAGGTACCCTAGCGGGCACTTGGATTATCTAGGTTACCTAGCGGGCACTTGGACTATGTAGGTCAACTAGCAGGCCCTTGGACTATCTAGGTTAGCTAACTGGCACTTGGACTATGTAGGTTAACTAGCGGACACTTGGACTATGTAGGTTAACTAACGGGCACTTGGACTATGCCGGTAACCTAGCGGGCACTTGGACTTCTATGTTAACGAACGGGCACTCGGACTATGTAGGTTGCCCAGCGGGCAATTGGACGATCTAGGATAGGTAACGGGCCCTTGACTATCTAGGTTACCTAGCGGGAACTTGGACTTTGTAGGTTACCTAAGGGCACTTGGACTATGTAGGTAACCTAGCGGGCACTTGGACAGTCTAGGTTACCTAGCGTGCACTTGGACTATCTAGGTTAACGAACGGGCACTTGGACTATATAGGTTACCTAGCGGGCACTTGGACTATGTAGGATCCCTATCGGACATTTGGACTACTTAGGCCACCTAGCGGGCACTTGGACTATCTAGGTTAACTAGCGGGCACTTGGACTATCTAGGTCAACTAGCGGACACTTGGACAATCTAGGTTAACTAGCGGGCACATGGACTATCTAGGTTAACTAAGGGGCCCTTCGACTATGTAGGTTAACTAGCGGGCACTTGGACTATCTAGGTTACCTTGCGGGCACTTGGTCTATGTACATACCCTAGCGGGCGCTTGGACTATCTGGGTTACCTAGCGGGCACTTGGACTATCTAGGTTGACTAACGGGCAATAGGACAATCTAGGTTACCTAGCGGGCACTTGGACTATGTAGGTCAACTAGCGGGCCCTTGGACTATGTAGGTTAACTAGCGGGCCTTTGGACTATGTAGGTTAACTAGCGGACACTTGGATTATCTAAGTTACCTAGCGGGCACGTGAACTATGTAGGTTAACTAGTGGGCCCTTAGACTATCTAGGTTAGCTAATGGTCACTTGGACTATGTAGGTTAATTAGCGGGTACGTGGTCTATGTAGGTTCCCTAGCGGGCATTTGGACTATAGAGATAACCTAGCGGGCACTTGGACTTTGTAGGTTACCTAGCGGGCACTTGGACTATCTAGGTTACCTAGCGGGCACTTGGATGATACAGGTTCCCTAGCCAGCACTAAGACTATTGGTTCCCTAACGGGCACTTGGACTATGTAGGTTCCCTAAAGGGCACTTGGACTATATAGGTTTCTATCGGGCATTTGGACTATGTAGGTTAACTAGCCGGCACATGGACTATCTAGGTTACCTAGCGGGCACTGAGACTATCTAGGTTACCCAGCGGGCACTTGGACTATGTAGTTTAACTAGAAGGCACTTGGACTATCAAGGTTACCTAGCGGGCTCTTGGACTATGTAGGTTACCTAGCGGGCACTTGGACTATCTAGGTAAACGAAAGTGCACTTGGGCTATGTAGGTAACCTAACGGGCACTTGGATTGTCTAGGTTACCTAGCAGGCACTTGGATTATCTAGGTTACCTAGCGGGCACTTGGTCTATGTACATACCCTAGCGGGCACTTGGACTATCTGGGTTAACTAACGGGCAATAGGACAAACTAGGTTACCTAGCGGGCACTTGAACTATGTAGGTTAACTAGTGGGCACTTGGACTATCTAGGTTAACGAACGGGCACTTGGACTATGTAGGTTAACTTGCGGACACTTGGACTACCTAGGATAGCTAACGGGCAATTGGACTATCAAGGTTACCTAACGGGCACTTGGACTATGTAGGTTACCTAGCGGGCAATTGGACTATCTAGGTTACCTAGCAGGCACTTTGACTATCTTGGTTAACTAAGGGGCACTTGAACTATGTAGGTTGCCAAGCGAGCACTTGGAGTATGTAGGTTCCCTAGCGGGCGCTTGGACTATGTAGGTTCCCTAGCGGGTACTTGGACTGTCTAGGTTAACTAGCGGGTAATTGGACTGTCTAGGTTACCTAGTGGGCACTTGGACTATGTAGTTTACCTAGCAGGCACTTGGACTATGTAGGTTAACTAGCGGGCACTTGGACTATCTAGGTTACCTAGCGGGCACTTGGACTATGTACGTTCCCTAGCGGGCACTTGGGCTATCTACGTTACCTAGCGGGCACTTGGACTATGTAGGTTAACGAACGGGCACTTGGACTATGTAGGTAACCTAGTGGTCACTTGGACTGTCTAGGTTACCTAGCGGACACTTGAACTATGTAGGTTAACTAGCGTGCACTTGGACTATCTAGGTTAACTAGCGGGCACTTGGACTATGTAGGTTCCCTAGCGGGCATTTGGACTATATAGGTTACCTAGCGGGCACTTGGATTATGTAGGTTGCCTAGCGGGCACTTGGACTATGTAGGTTAACTAGCGGGCACTTGGATTATCTAGGTTAACTAACAGGCACTTGAACTATGTATGTTCCAGAGCGGACAATTGGACTATGTAGGTTCCTTAGCGGGCACATGGACTATCTAGTTTCCCTAAAGGACACTTGGACTATGTAGGTTAACTATCGGACAATTGGATAATCTAGGTTAACTAGCGGGTACTTGGACTATCTAGGTTAACTTGGGATTCCTTGGACTACGTAGGTTAACTAGCAGACACTAGCACTATGTAGGTTACCTAGCGTGCACTTGGACTATCTAGGTTAACTAGCAGGCCCTTGGACTATCTAGGTTACCTAGCAGGCACTTGGACTATGTAGGTTAAGTAGCGGGCATTTGCACTCTCTAGGTTACCTAGCGGGCTCTTGGACTCTGTACATTACCTAGCGGGCACTTGGACTATCTATGTTAACTAGCGGGCACTTGGACTATGTAGGTTACCTAGCGGACACCTGCACTATGTAGGTTACCTAGCGGGCACTTGGACTATGTAGGTTAACTAGCGGACACTTGCACGATCTAGGTTAACTAGCGGGCCCTTGGACTATCTAGGTTTACTAGCGGGCACTTGGACTATCTAGGTTAACTAACGGGCACTTGGACTATCTAGGTTAACGAACGGGCACTTGATATGTGCAGGTAACCTAGCAGGCACTTGGACTGTCTAGGTTACCTAGCGGGCACTTGGATTATTTGGTTACCTAGCGGGCACTTGGACTATGTAGGTCAACTAGCGGGCCCTTGGACTATCTAGGTTAGCTAATTGGCATTGGACTATGTAGGTTAACTAGCGGACCCTTGGAGTATGCAGGTTACCTAACGGGCACTTGGACTATGCAGGTAACCTAGCGGGCACTTGGACTGTCTAGGTTACCTAGCGGGCACTTGGACTTCTATGTTAACGAACGGGCACTCGGACTATGTAGGTTGCCCAGCGGGCAATTGGACTATCTAGGTTACCTAGCAGGCACTTTGACTATCTAGGTTAACTAACGGGCACTTGGACTATATAGGGTAACTAGCGGGCACTTGGACTGTCTAGGTTACCTAACGGGCACTTGGATTATCTAGGTTAACGAACGGGCACTTGGACTATGTAGGTTACCTAGCCACCACTTGGACTATCTAGGTTAGCTAAAAGGCAATTGGACTATCTAGGTCCCCTAGCGGGCACTTGTACTATCTAGATTACGCAGCTGGAACTTGGACTATGTAGGTCAACTAGCGGGCCCTTGGACTCTCTAGGTTAGCTAACGGGCACTTGGACTATGTATGTTCCAGAGCGGGCACTTGGATTATGTAGGTTGCCTAGCGGACATTTAGACTATGTAGGTTTCCTTGCGGGCATTTGGACTATGTAGGTTACCTAGCGGGCACTTGGACTATGTAGGTTCCCTAACGGGCACTTGGACTATGTAGGTTCCCTAGCGGTCACGTGGACTATGTAGGCTCCCTAGAAGGCACTTGGACTATGTAGGTTAACTAGCGGGCACTTGGACTATGTATGTTACCCAATGGGCACTTGGACTATCTAGGTTAACGAACGGACACTTGGACTATGTAGGTTAGCTATCAGGCACTTGGACTATCTAGGTTACCTAGCGGACACTTGGACGATTTAGGTTAACTAGCGGGCACTTGGACTATCTACGTTAACTAGCAGGCCCTTGGACTATCTAGGTTTACTAGCGGGCACTTGGACTATCTAGGTTAACTAACGGGCACTTGGACTATCTAGGTTAACGAACGGGCACTTGGTATGTGCAGGTAACCTAGCGGGTACTTGGACTGTCTAGGTTACCTAGCGGGCACTTGGACTTCTAGGTTAACGACGGGCACTTGGACTATGTAGGTTGCTTAGCGGGCACTTGGACTATCTAGGTTAGGTAACGGGCACTTTGAGTATCTAGGTTACCTAGCGGGAACTTGGACAATGTAAGTTACCTAGCGGGCACTTTGACTATCTAGGTTACATAGCGGGCACTTGGACTATGTAGGTTAACTAGCGAGCACTTGGATTCTAGGTTACCGAGCGGGGCCTTTGACTATGTAGGTTTCCTAGCGGGTCCTTGGACTATCTAGGTTAACGAACGGGCACTTGGACTATGTAGGTAACCTAGCGGGCACTTGGACAGTCTAGGTTACCTAGCGTGCACTTGGACTATCTAGGTTAACGAACGGGCACTTGGACTATGTAGGTAACCTAGCGGGCACTTGGACAGTCTAGGTTACCTAGCGGGCACTTGGACTATGTAGGATCCCTATCGAACATTTGGACTACTTAGGCCACCTAGCGGGCACTTGGACTATCTAGGTTAACTAGCGGGCACTTGGATGATCAATGTTAACTAGCGGGGCCCTTGGACTATCTAGGTTAGCTAACGGGCACTTGGACTAAGTACGTACCCTCGTGGGCACTTGGACACTCTAGGTTACCTAACGGGCACTAGGACTATCTAGGTTAACGAGCGGGCACTTGGACTATCTAAGTTACCTAGCTGGCACTTGGACTATGAAGGTTCCCTAGCGGGCACTTGGATTATCTAGGTTACCTAGCGGGCATTTGGACTATGTAGGTCAACTAGCGGGCCCTTGGACTACCTAGGATAGCTAACTGGCACTTGGACTATGTAGGTTAACTAGCGGGCACTTGGGCTATGCAGGTAACCTAGCGGGCACTTGGACTGTCTAGGTTACCTAGCGGGCACTTGGACTTCTATGTTAACGAACGGGCACTCGGACTATGTAGGTTGCCAAGCGGGCAATTGGACAATCTAGGATAGGTAATGGGCCCTTGACTATCTAGGTTACCTAGCGGGAACTTGGACTATGTAGGTCACCTAAGGGCACTTGTACTATGTAGGTTAACTAGCGGACACTTGGACAATCTAAGTTAACTAGCGGGCACGTGGACTATCTTGGTTAACTAAGGGGCCCTTCGACTATGTAGGTTAACTAGCGGGCACTTGGATTATCTAAGTTACCTAGCGGGCACTTGAACTATGTAGGTTAACTAGTGGGCCCTTAGACTATCTAGATTAGCTAATGGTCACTTGGACTATGTAGGTTAATTAGCGGGTACGTGGACTATGTAGTTTCCCTATCGGGCATTTGGACTATATAGATAAACTAGCGGGTACTTGGACTTTGTAGGTTACCTAGCGGACACTTGGACTATCTAGGTTACCTAGCGTGCACTTGGATGATACAGGTTCCCTAGCCAGCACTAAGACTATTGGTTCCCTAACGGGCACTTGGACTATGTAGTTTCCCTAAAGGGCACTTGGACTATATAGGTTTCTATCGGGCACTTGGACTATGTAGGTTAACTAGCAGGCACATGGACTATCTAGGTTACCTAGCGGGCACTGAGACTATCTAGGTTACCTAGCGGGCACTTCGACTATGTAGGTTAACTAGAAGGCTCTTGGACTATGTAGGTTACCAGCGGGCACTTGGACTATCTAGGTAAACGAAAGTGCACTTGGGCTATGTAGGTAACCTAACGGGCACTTGGACTGTCTAGGTTACCTAGCGGGCACTTGGACTATCTAGGTTAACGAACGGGCACTTGGACTATGTAGGTTAACTAGCGGACACTTAGACTATCTAGATTAGCTAACGGGCAATTGGACTATCAAGGTTACCTAATGGGCACTTGGACTATGTATGTTACCTAGCGGGCAATTGGACTATCTAGGTTACCTAGCAGGCACTTTGACTATCTTGGTTAACTAAGGGGCATTTGAACTATGTAGGTAGCCAAGCGAGCACTTGGACTATGTAGGTTCCCTAGCGGGCGCTTGGACTATGTAGGTTCCCTAGCGGGTACTTGGACTGTCTAGGTTAACTAGCGGGCAATTGGACTGTCTAGGTTACCTAGTGGGCACTTGGACTATGTAGTTTACCTAGCAGGCACTTGGACTATGTAGGTTAACTAGCGGGCACTTGGACTATCTAGGTTACCTAGCGGGCACTTGGACTTTGTACGTTCCTTAGCGGGCACTTGGGCTATCTACGTTACCTAGCGGGCACTTGGACTATTTAGGTTAACGAACGGGCACTTGGACTATGTAGGTAACCTAGTGGTCACTTGGACTGTCTAGGTTACCTAGCGGACATTGGGACTATGTAGGTTAACTAGCGTGCACTAGGACTATCTAGGTTACCTAGCGGGCACTTGGATTATGTAGGTTGCCTAGCGGGCACTTGGACTATGTAGGTTAACTAGCGAGCACTTGGATTATCTAGGTTAACTAACAGGCACTTGAACTATGTATGTTCCAGAGCGGACAATTGGACTATGTAGGTTCCTTAGCGGGCACTTGGATTATCTAGGTTCCCTAAAGGACACTTGGACTATGTAGGTTAACTAGCGGACAATTGGATGATCTAAGTTAACTAGCGGGTACTTGGACTATCTAGGTTAACTAGGGGTTCCTTGGACTACGTAGGTTAACTAGCGGACACTTGCACAATGTAGGTTACCTAGCGGGCACTTGGACTATCTAGGTTAACTAACGGGCACTTGGACTATGTAGGGCAACTAGCGGGCACTTGGACTGTCTAGGTTACCTAACGGGCACTTGGATTATCTAGGTTAACGAACGGGCACTTGTACTATGTAGGTTACCTAGCCACCACTTGGACTATCTAGGTTACCTAACAGGCAGTTGGACTATCTAGGTTCCCTAGCGGGCACTTGTACTATCTAGGTTACCTAGCTGGCACTTGGACTATGTAGGTCAACTAGCGGGCCCTTGGACTATCTAGGTTAGGTAACGGGCACTTGGACTATGTATGTTCCAGAGTGGGCACTTGTATTATGTAGGTTGCCTAGCAGACATTTAGACTATGTAGGTTTCCTTGCGGGTATTTGGACTATGTAGGTTACCTAGCGGGCACTTGTACTATGTAGGTTTCCTAGAGGTCACATGGACTATGTAGGCTCCCTAGAAGGCACTTGGACTATGTAGGTTAACTAGCGGGCACTTGGACTAACCAGGTTACCAGGCGGGCACTTGGACTATGTAGGTTACTCAATGGGCACTTGGACTATCTAGGTTAACGAACGGACACTTGGACTATGTAGGTTAGGTATCAGGCACTTGAACTATCTAGGTTACCTAGCAGGCACTTGGACTATGTAGGTTACCTAGCGGACACTTGGATGATTTAGGTTAACTAGCGGGCACTTGGACTATCTAGGTTAACTAGCGGGCACTTGGACTATCTAGGTTTCCGGGCAGGCCCTTGGACTATCTAGGGTAACTAGCGGGCACTTGGACTATGTAGGTTAACTAGCGGTCACTTGAACTCTCTAGGTTACCTAGCGGACACTTGGACTATGTACCTTCCCTAGCGGGCACTTGGACTATCTAGGTTACCTAGCAGGCACTTGGATTATGAAGGATCCCTAGCGGGCAATTGGACTATCTAAGTTACCTAGCTGGCACTTGGACTATGTAGGTTAACTAGCGGACACTTGCACGATCTGGGTTAACTAGCGGGCCCTTGCACTATGTAGGTTAACTAGTGGGCCCATGGATTATGTAGGTTTACTAGGGGGCACTTGGAACATCTAGGTTAACTAGCGGGCACTTGGATTATGTAGTTTCCCTAGCGGGCATTTGGACTATTTAGGTTGCCTAGCGGGGACTTGGACTATGTAGGTTACCTAGCAGGCACTTTAACTATCTAGGTTAACTAACGGGCACTTGGACTATGTAGGGTAACTAGCGGGCACTTGGACTGTCTTGGTTACCTAACGGGCACTTGGATTATCTAGGTTAACGAACGGGCACTTGGACTATGTAGGTTACCTAGGCACCACTTGGACTATCTAGGTTCCCTAGCGGGCACTTGTACTATCTAGGTTACCTAGCTGGCACTTGGACTATGTAGGTCAACTAGCGGGCCCTTGGACTATCTAGGTTAGCTAACGGGCACTTGGACTATGTATGTTCCAGAGCGGGCAGTTGGATTATGTAGGTTGCCTAGCGGACATTTAGACTATGTAGGTTTCCTTGCGGGTATTTGGACTATGTAGGTTACTTAGCGGGCACTTGGACTATGTAGGTTCCCTAACGGGCACTTTGAGTATGTAGGTTCCCTAGCGGTCACGTGGACTATGTAGGCTCCCTAGAAGGCATTTGGACTATGTAGGTTAACTAGCGGGCACTTGGACTATGTAGGTTACCCAATGGGCACTTGGACTATCTAGGTTAACGAACGGACACTTGGATGATACTGGTTCCCTAGCCAGCACTAAGACTATTGGTTCCCTAACGGGCACTTGGACTATGTAGTTTCCCTAAAGGGCACTTGGACTATATAGGTTTCTATCGGGCACTTGGACTATGTAGGTTAACTAGCGTGCACATGTACTATCTAGGTTACCTAGCGGGCACTGAGACTATCTAGGTTACTTAACGGGCACTTCGACTATGTAGGTTAACTAGAAGGCTCTTGGACTATGTAGGTTACCAGCGGGCACTTGGACTATCTAGGTAAACGAAAGTGCACTTGGTCTATGTAGGTAACCTAACGGGCACTTGGACTGTCTAGGTTACCTAGCGGGCACTTGGACTATCTAGGTTAACGAACGGGCACTTGGACTATGTAGGTTAACTAGCGGACATTTGGACTATCTAGATTAGCTAACGGGCAATTGGACTATCAAGGTTACCTAACGGGCACTTGGACTATGTATGTTACCTAGCGGGCAATTGGACTATCTATGTTACCTAGCAGGCACTTTGACTATCTTGGTTAACTAAGGGGCACTTGAACTATGTAGGTTGCCAAGCGAGCACTTGGACTATGTAGGTTCCCTAGCGGGCGCTTGGACTATGTAGGTTCCCTAGCGGGTACTTGGACTGTCTAGGTTAACTAGCGGGCAATTGGACTGTCTAGGTTACCTAGTGGGCACTTGGACTATGTAGTTTACCTAGCAGGCACTTGGACTATGTAGGTAAACTAGCGGGCACTTGGACTATCTAGGTTACCTAGCGGGCACTTGGACTATGTACGTTCCTTAGCGGACACTTGGGCTATCTACGTTACCTAGCGGGCACTTGGACTATGTAGGTTAACGAACGGGCACTTGGACTATGTAGGTAACCTAGTGGTCACTTGGACTGTCTAGGTTACCTAGCGGACACTTGGACTATGTAGGTTAACTAGCGTGCACTAGGACTATCTAGGTTACCTAGCGGGCACTTGGATTATGTAGGTTGCCTAGCGGGCACTTGGACTATGTAGGTTAACTAGCGGGCCTTTGGACTATGTAGGTTAACTAGCGGGCACTTGGATTATCTAAGTTACATAGCGGGCACTTGAACTATGTAGGTTAACTAGTGGGCCCTTAGACTATCTAGGTTAGCTAATGGTCACTTGGACTATGTAGGTTAATTAGCGGGTACGTGGACTATGTAGGTTTCCTAGCGGGCATTTGGACTATATAGATAACCTAGCGGGCACTTGGACTATGTAGGTTACCTAGCGGGCACTTGGACTATCTAGGTTACCTAGCGGGCAATTGGACGATCTAGGATAGGTAACGGGCCCTTGACTATCTAGGTTACCTAGCGGGAACTTGGACGATGTAGGTTACCTAAGGGCACTTGGACTATGTAGGTTAACTAGCGGACACTTGGACAATCTAGGTTTACTAGCGGGCACGTGGACTATCTAGGTTAACTAAGGGGCCCTTCGACTATGTAGGTTAACTAGCGGGCACTTGGACTATCTAGGTTACCTAGCGGGCACTTGGTCTATGTACAAACCCTAGCGGGCACTTGGACTATCTAGGTTAACTAACGGGCAATAGGACAATCTAGGTTACCTAGCGGGCCCTTGGACTATGTAGGGTAACTAGCGGGCCTTTGGACTATGTAGGTTAACTAGCGGGCACTTGGATTATCTAAGTTACCTAGCGGGCACTTGAACTATGTAGGTTAACTAGTGGGCCCTTAGACTATCTAGGTTAGCTAATGGTCACTTGGACTATGTAGGTTAATTAGCGGGTACGTGGACTATTTAGGTTTCCTAGCGGGCATTTGGACTATATAGATAACCTAGCAGGCACTTGGACTTTGTAGGTTACCTAGCGGGCACTTGGACTATCTAGGTTACCTAGCAGGCACTTGGATGATACAGGTTCCCTAGCCAGCACTAAGACTATTGGTTCCCTAACGGGCACTTGGACTATGTAGGTTCCCTAAAAGGCACTTGGACAATATAGGTTTCTATCGGGCACTTGGACTATGTAGGTTAACTAGCGGGCACATGGACTATCTAGGTTACCTAGCAGGCACTGAGACTATTTAGGTTACCTAGCGGGCACTTGGACTATGTAGGTTATCTAGCGGGCACTTGGACTATCTAGGTTACCTAGTTGGCACTTTGACTATCTAGGTTAACTAACGGGCACTTGGACTATGTAGGGTAACTAGCGGGCACTTGGACTGTCTAGGTCACCTAACGGGCACTTGGATTATCTATGTTAACGAACGGGCACTTGGACTATGTAGGTTACCTTGCCACCACTTGGACTATCTAGGTTAGCTAACAGGCACTTGGACTATCTAGGTACCCTAGCGGGCACTTGTACTATCTAGGTTACCTAGCTGGCACTTGGACTATGTAGGTCAACTAGCGGGCCCTTGGACTATCTAGGTTAGCTAACGGGCACTTGGACTATGTATGTTCCTGAGTGGGCACTTGGATTATGTAGGTTGCCTAGCGGACATTTAGACTATGTAGGTTTCCTTGCGGGCATTTGGACTATGTAGGTTCCCTAGCGGTCATGTGGACTATGTAGGCTCCCTGGAAGGCACTTGGACTATGTAGGTTATCTAGCGGGCACTTGGACTAACCAGGTTACCAAGCGGGCACTTGGACTATGTAGGTTACCCAATGGGCACTTGGACTATCTAGGTTAACGAACGGACACTTGGACTATGTAGGTTAGCTATCAGGCACTTGGACTATCTAGGTTACCTAGCAGGCACTTGGACTATGTAGATTACCTAGCGGACACTTGGACGATTTAAGTTAACTACCGGGAACTTGGACTATCTAGGTTAACTAGCAGGCCCTTGGACTATCTAGGTTTACTAGCGGGCACTTGGACTATCTAGGTTAACTAGCGGGCACTTGGACTATGTAGGTTAACTAGCGGGCACTTGCACTCTCTAGGTTACCTAGCGGACACTTGGACTATGTACCTTCCCTAGCGGCCACTTGGACTATCTAGGTTACCTAGCAGGCACTTGGATTATGAAGGATCCCTAGCGGGCAATTGGACTATCTAGGTTACCTAGCTGGCACTTGGACTATGTAGGTTAACTAGCGGACACTTGCACGATCTAGGTTAACAAGCGGGCCCTTGCACTATGTAGGTTAACTAGCTGGCCCATGGATTATGTAGGTTTACTAGGGGGCACTTGAACTATCTAGGTTAACTAGCGGGCACTTGGACTATGTAGTTTCCCTAGCGGGCATTTGGACTATTTAGGTTGCCTACGGGCACTTGGACTATGTAGGTTACCTGGCGGGCACTTGGACTATCTAGGTTACCTAGCAGGCACTTTGACTATCTAGGTTAACTAACGGGCACGTGGACTATGTAGGGTAACTAGCGGGCACTTGGACTGTCTAGGTCACCTAACGGGCACTTGGATTATCTAGGTTAACGAACGGGCACTTGGACTATGTAGGTTACCTAGCCACTACTTGGACTATTTAGGTTAGCTAAAAGGCACTTGGACTATCTAGGTTCCCTAGCGGGCACTTGTACTATCTAGGTTACCTAGCTGGCACTTGGACTATGTAGGTCAACTAGCGGGCCCGTGGACTATCTAGGTTAGCTAACGGGCACTTGGACTGTGTATGTTCCAGAGCGGGCACTTGGATTATGTAGGTTGCCTAGAGGACATTTAGACTATGTAGGTTTCCTTGTGGGCATTTGGACTATGTAGGTTCCCTAGCGGTCACGTGGACTATATAGGCTAACTAGAAGGCACTTGGACTATGTAGGTTATCTAGCGGGCACTTGGACTAACCAGGTTACCAAGCGGGCACTTGGACTATGTAGGTTACCCAATGGGCACTTGGACTCTCTAGGTTAACGAACGGACACTTGGACTATGTAGGTTAGCTATCAGGCACTTGGACTATCTAGGTTACCTAGCAGGCACTTGGACTATGTAGGTTACCTAGCGGACACTTGGACGATTTAGGTTAACTAGCGGGCACTTGGACTATCTAGGTTAACTAGCAGGCCCTTGGACTATCTAGGTTTACTAGCGGGCACTTGGACTATCTAGGTTAAGTAGCGGGCACTTGGACTATGTAGGTTAACTAGCGGGCACTTGCAATCTCTAGGTTACCTAGCGGACACTTGGACTATGTACCTTCCCTAGCGGCCACTTGGACTATCTAGGTTACCTAGCAGGCTCTTGGATTATGAAGGATCCCTAGCGGGCAATTGGACTATCTAGGTTACCTAGCTGGCACTTGGACTATGTAGGTTAACTAGCGGACACTTGCACGATCTAGGTTAACTAGCGGGCCCTTGCACTATGTAGGTTAACTAGCGGGCCCATGGATTATGTAGGTTTACTAGGGGGCACTTGGACTATCTAGGTTAACTAGCGGGCACTTGGACTATGTAGTTTCCCTAGCGGGCATTTGGACTATTTAGGTTGCCTAGCGGGCATTTGGACTATGTAGGTTACATGGCGGGCACTTGGACTATCTAGGTTACCTAGCAGGAACTTTGACTATCTAGGTTAACTAACGGGCACGAGGACTATGTAGGGTAACTAGCGGGCACTTGGACTGTCTAGGTCACCTAACGGGCACTTGGATTATCTAGGTTAACGAACGGGCACTTGGACTATGTAGGTTACCTAGCCACCACTTGGACTATCTAGGTTAGCTAAAAGGCACTTGGACTATCTAGGTTCCCTAGCGGGCACTAGGTTACCTAGCTGGCACTTGGACTATGTAGGTCAACTAGCGGGCCCTTGGACTATCTAGGTTAGCTAACGGGCACTTGGACTATGTATGTTCCAGAGCGGGCACTTTGATTATGTAGGTTGCCTAGAGGACATTTAGACTATATAGGTTCCCTAACGGGCACTTGGACTATGTAGGTTCCCTAGCGGTCACGTGGACAATGTAGTCTCCCTAGAAGGCACTTGGACTATGTAGGTTACCTAGCGGCCACTTGGACTATGTAGGTTACCCAATGGGCACTTGGACTATCTAGGTTTACTAGCGGGCACTTGGACTATCTAGGTTAACTAACGGGCACTTGGTATGTGCAGGTAACCTAGCGGGCACTTGGACTGTCTAGGTTACCTAGCGGGCACTTGGACTTCTAGGTTAACGACGGGCACTTGGACTATGTAGGTTGCTTAGCGGGCACTTGGACTATCTAGGTTAGGTAACGGGCACTTTGAGTATCTAGGTTACCTAGCGGGAACTTGGACAATGTAAGTTACCTAGCGGGCACTTTGACTATCTAGGTTACATAGCGGGCACTTGGACTATGTAGGTTAACTAGCGAGCACTTGGACTCTAGGTTACCTAGCGGGCCCTTTGACTATGTAGGTTTCCTAGCGGGTACTTGGACTATCTCGGTTAACGAAAGGGCACTTGGATTATGTAGGTAACCTAGCGGGCACTTGGACAGTCTAGGTTACCTAGCGTGCACTAGCACTATCTAGGTTAGCGAACGGGCACTTGGACTATATAGGTTACCTAGCGGGCACTTGGACTATGTAGGATCCCTATCGGACATTTGAACTACTTACGCTACCTAGCGGGCACTTGGACTATCTAGGTTAACTAGCGGGCACTTGGACTATCTAGGTCAACTAGCGGGCCCTTGTACTATGTAGGTTAACTAGCGAGCACTTGGACTATCTAGGTTAACTAGCGGACCTTGGACTACGTAGGTTAACTAGCGGGCACTTGGATGATCAATGTTAACTAGCGGGGCCCTTCGACTATCTAGGTTAGCTAACGGGCACTTGGACTAAGTACGTCCCCTCGTGGGCACTTGGACACTCTAGGTTAACTAACGGGCACTAGGACTATCTAGGTTAACGAGCGGGGACTTGGACTATCTAAGTTACCTAGCTGGCACTTGGACTATGAAGGTACCCTAGCGGGCACTTGGATTATCTAGGTTACCTAGCGGGCACTTGGACTATGTAGGTCAACTAGCAGGCCCTTGGACTATCTAGGTTAGCTAACTGGCACTTGGACTATGTAGGTTAACTAGCGGACACTTGGACTATGTAGGTTAACTAATGGGCACTTGGACTATGCAGGTAACCTAGCGGGCACTTGGACTTCTATGTTAACGAACGGGCACTCGGACTATGTAGGTTGCCCAACGGGCAATTGGACGATCTAGGATAGGTAACGGGCCCTTGACTATCTAGGTTACCTAGCGGGAACTTGGACTTTGTAGGTTACCTAAGGGCACTTGGACTATGTAGGTAACCTAGCGGGCACTTGGACAGTCTAGGTTACCTAGCGTGCACTTGGACTATCTAGGTTAACGAACGGGCACTTGGACTATATAGGTTACCTAGCGGGCACTTGGACTATGTAGGATCCCTATCGGACATTTGGACTACTTAGGCCACCTAGCGGGCACTTGGACTATCTAGGTTAACTAGCGGGCACTTGGACTATCTAGGTCAACTAGCGGACACTTGGACAATCTAGGTTAACTAGCGGGCACATGGACTATCTAGGTTAACTAAGGGGCCCTTCGACTATGTAGGTTAACTAGCGGGCACTTGGACTATCTAGGTTACCTTGCGGGCACTTGGTCTATGTACATACCCTAGCGGGCACTTGGACTATCTGGGTTACCTAGCGGGCACTTGGACTATCTAGGTTAACTAACGGGCAATAGGACAATCTAGGTTACCTAGCGGGCACTTGGACTATGTAGGTCAACTAGCGGGCCCTTGGACTATGTAGGTTAACTAGCGGGCCTTTGGACTATGTAGGTTAACTAGCGGACACTTGGATTATCTAAGTTACCTAGCGGGCACGTGAACTATGTAGGTTAACTAGTGGGCCCTTAGACTATCTAGGTTAGCTAATGGTCATTTGGACTATGTAGGTTAATTAGCGGGTACGTGGACTATGTAGGTTCCCTAGCGGGCATTTGGACTATAGAGATAACCTAGCGGGCACTTGGACTTTGTAGGTTACCTAGCGGGCACTTGGACTATCTAGGTTACCTAGCGGGCACTTGGATGATACAGGTTCCCTAGCCAGCACTAAGACTATTGGTTCCCTAACGGGCACTTGGACTATGTAGGTTCCCTAAAGGGCACTTGGACTATATAGGTTTCTATCGGGCATTTGGACTATGTAGGTTAACTAGCCGGCACATGGACTATCTAGGTTACCTAGCGGGCACTGAGACTATCTAGGTTACCCAGCGGGCACTTGGACTATGTAGGTTAACTAGAAGGCACTTGGACTATCAAGGTTACCTAGCGGGCTCTTGGACTATGTAGGTTACCTAGCGGGCACTTGGACTATCT
Organism: Tenrec ecaudatus; assembly: GCF_050624435.1. Taxonomy (NCBI): domain Eukaryota; kingdom Metazoa; phylum Chordata; class Mammalia; order Afrosoricida; family Tenrecidae; genus Tenrec; species Tenrec ecaudatus. The sequence goes on along the minus strand of NW_027459689.1, from coordinate 45,385 downwards.
AGGTAAACGAAAGTGCACTTGGGCTATGTAGGTAACCTAACGGGCACTTGGATTGTCTAGGTTACCTAGCAGGCACTTGGATTATCTAGGTTACCTAGCGGGCACTTGGTCTATGTACATACCCTAGCGGGCACTTGGACTATCTGGGTTAACTAACGGGCAATAGGACAAACTAGGTTACCTAGCGGGCACTTGAACTATGTAGGTTAACTAGTTGGCACTTGGACTATCTAGGTTAACGAACGGGCACTTGGACTATGTAGGTTAACTTGCGGACACTTGGACTATCTAGATTAGCTAACGGGCAATTGGACTATCAAGGTTACCTAACGGGCACTTGGACTATGTAGGTTACCTAGCGGGCAATTGGACTATCTAGGTTACCTAGCAGGCACTTTGACTATCTTGGTTAACTAAGGGGCACTTGAACTATGTAGGTTGCCAAGCGAGCACTTGGAGTATGTAGGTTCCCTAGCGGGCGCTTGGACTATGTAGGTTCCCTAGCGGGTACTTGGACTGTCTAGGTTAACTAGCGGGTAATTGGACTGTCTAGGTTACCTAGTGGGCACTTGGACTATGTAGTTTACCTAGCAGGCACTTGGACTATGTAGGTTAACTAGCGGGCACTTGGACTATCTAGGTTACCTAGCGGGCACTTGGACTATGTACGTTCCCTAGCGGGCACTTGGGCTATCTACGTTACCTAGCGGGCACTTGGACTATGTAGGTTAACGAACGGGCACTTGGACTATGTAGGTAACCTAGTGGTCACTTGGACTGTCTAGGTTACCTAGCGGACACTTGAACTATGTAGGTTAACTAGCGTGCACTTGGACTATCTAGGTTAACTAGCGGGCACTTGGACTATGTAGGTTCCCTAGCGGGCATTTGGACTATATAGGTTACCTAGCGGGCACTTGGAGTATGTAGGTTGCCTAGCGGGCACTTGGACTATGTAGGTTAACTAGCGGGCACTTGGATTATCTAGGTTAACTAACAGGCACTTGAACTATGTATGTTCCAGAGCGGACAATTGGACTATGTAGGTTCCTTAGCGGGCACATGGACTATCTAGTTTCCCTAAAGGACACTTGGACTATGTAGGTTAACTATCGGACAATTGGATGATCTAGGTTAACTAGCGGGTACTTGGACTATCTAGGTTAACTTGGGATTCCTTGGACTACGTAGGTTAACTAGCAGACACTAGCACTATGTAGGTTACCTAGCGTGCACTTGGACTATCTAGGTTAACTAGCAGGCCCTTGGACTATCTAGGTTACCTAGCAGGCACTTGGACTATGTAGGTTAAGTAGCGGGCATTTGCACTCTCTAGGTTACCTAGCGGGCTCTTGGACTCTGTACATTAACTAGCGGGCACTTGGACTATCTATGTTAACTAGCGGGCACTTGGACTATGTAGGTTACCTAGCGGACACCTGCACTAGCGGACACTTGCACGATCTAGGTTAACTAGCGGGCCCTTGGACTATCTAGGTTTACTAGCGGGCACTTGGACTATCTAGGTTAACGAACGGGCACTTGATATGTGCAGGTAACCTAGCAGGCACTTGGACTGTCTAGGTTACCTAGCGGGCATGTGGATTATCTAGGTTACCTAGCGGGCACTTGGACTATGTAGGTCAACTAGCGGGCCCTTGGACTATCTAGGTTAGCTAATTGGCATTGGACTATGTAGGTTAATTAGCGGACCCTTGGAGTATGTAGGTTACCTAACGGGCACTTGGACTATGCAGGTAACCTAGCGGGCACTTGGACTGTCTAGGTTACCTAGCGGGCACTTGGACTTCTATGTTAACGAACGGGCACTCGGACTATGTAGGTTGCCCAGCGGGAAATTGGACTATCTAGGTTACCTAGCAGGCACTTTGACTATCTAGGTTAACTAACGGGCACTTGGACTATGTAGGGTAACTAGCGGGCACTTGGACTGTCTAGGTTACCTAACGGGCACTTGGATTATCTAGGTTAACGAACGGGCACTTGGACTATGTAGGTTACCTAGCCACCACTTGGACTATCTAGGTTAGCTAAAAGGCAATTGGACTATCTAGGTCCCCTAGCGGGCACTTGTACTATCTAGATTACGCAGCTGGAACTTGGACTATGTAGGTCAACTAGCGGGCCCTTGGACTATCTAGGTTAGCTAACGGGCACTTGGACTATGTATGTTCCAGAGCGGGCACTTGGATTACGTAGGTTGCCTAGCGGACATTTAGACTATGTAGGTTTCCTTGCGGGCATTTGGACTATGTAGGTTACCTAGCGGGCACTTGGACTATGTAGGTTCCCTAACGGGCACTTGGACTATGTAGGTTCCCTAGCGGTCACGTGGACTATGTAGGCTCCCTAGAAGGCACTTGGACTATGTAGGTTAACTAGCGGGCACTTGGACTATGTATGTTACCCAATGGGCACTTGGACTATCTAGGTTAACGAACGGACACTTGGACTATGTAGGTTAGCTATCAGGCACTTGGACTATCTAGGTTACCTAGCGGACACTTGGACGATTTAGGTTAACTAGCGGGCACTTGGACTATCTACGTTAACTAGCAGGCCCTTGGACTATCTAGGTTTACTAGCGGGCACTTGGACTATCTAGGTTAACTAACGGGCACTTGGACTATCTAGGTTAACGAACGGGCACTTGGTATGTGCAGGTAACCTAGCGGGTACTTGGACTGTCTAGGTTACCTAGCGGGCACTTGGACTTCTAGGTTAACGACGGGCACTTGGACTATGTAGGTTGCTTAGCGGGCACTTGGACTATCTAGGTTAGGTAACGGGCACTTTGAGTATCTAGGTTACCTAGCGGGAATTTGGACAATGTAAGTTACCTAGCGGGCACTTTGACTATCTAGGTTACATAGCGGGCACTTGGACTATGTAGGTTAACTAGCGAGCACTTGGATTCTAGGTTACCGAGCGGGGCCTTTGACTATGTAGGTTTCCTAGCGGGTCCTTGGACTATCTAGGTTAACGAACGGGCACTTGGACTATGTAGGTAACCTAGCGGGCACTTGGACAGTCTAGGTTACCTAGCGGGCACTTGGACTATGTAGGATCCCTATCGAACATTTGGACTACTTAGGCCACCTAGCGGGCACTTGGACTATCTAGGTTAACTAGCGGGCACTTGGATGATCAATGTTAACTAGCGGGGCCCTTGGACTATCTAGGTTAGCTAACGGGCACTTGGACTAAGTACGTACCCTCGTGGGCACTTGGACACTCTAGGTTACCTAACGGGCACTAGGACTATCTAGGTTAACGAGCGGGCACTTGGACTATCTAAGTTACCTAGCTGGCACTTGGACTATGAAGGTTCCCTAGCGGGCACTTGGATTATCTAGGTTACCTAGCGGGCATTTGGACTATGTAGGTCAACTAGCAGGCCCTTGGACTACCTAGGATAGCTAACTGGCACTTGGACTATGTAGGTTAACTAGCGGGCACTTGGGCTATGCAGGTAACCTAGCGGGCACTTGGACTGTCTAGGTTACCTAGCGGGCACTTGGACTTCTATGTTAACGAACGGGCACTCGGACTATGTAGGTTGCCAAGCGGGCAATTGGACAATCTAGGATAAGTAATGGGCCCTTGACTATCTAGGTTACCTAGCGGGAACTTGGACTATGTAGGTCACCTAAGGGCACTTGTACTATGTAGGTTAACTAGCGGACACTTGGACAATCTAAGTTAACTAGCGGGCACGTGGACTATCTTGGTTAACTAAGGGGCCCTTCGACTATGTAGGTTAACTAGCGGGCACTTGGATTATCTAAGTTACCTAGCGGGCACTTGAACTATGTAGGTTAACTAGTGGGCCCTTAGACTATCTAGATTAGCTAATGGTCACTTGGACTATGTAGGTTAATTAGCGGGTACGTGGACTATGTAGTTTCCCTATCGGGCATTTGGACTATATAGATAAACTAGCGGGTACTTGGACTTTGTAGGTTACCTAGCGGACACTTGGACTATCTAGGTTACCTAGCGTGCACTTGGATGATACAGGTTACCTAGCCAGCACTAAGACTATTGGTTCCCTAACGGGCACTTGGACTATGTAGTTTCCCTAAAGGGCACTTGGACTATATAGGTTTCTATCGGGCACTTGGACTATGTAGGTTAACTAGCAGGCACATGGACTATCTAGGTTACCTAGCGGGCACTGAGACTATCTAGGTTACCTAGCGGGCACTTCGACTATGTAGGTTAACTAGAAGGCTCTTGGACTATGTAGGTTACCAGCGGGCACTTGGACTATCTAGGTAAACGAAAGTGCACTTGGGCTACGTAGGTAACCTAACGGGCACTTGGACTGTCTAGGTTACCTAGCGGGCACTTGGACTATCTAGGTTAACGAACGGGCACTTGGACTATGTAGGTTAACTAGCGGACACTTAGACTATCTAGATTAGCTAACGGGCAATTGGACTATCAAGGTTACCTAACGGGCACTTGGACTATGTATGTTACCTAGCGGGCAATTGGACTATCTAGGTTACCTAGCAGGCACTTTGACTATCTTGGTTAACTAAGGGGCACTTGAACTATGTAGGTTGCCAAGCGAGCACTTGGACTATGTAGGTTCCCTAGCGGGCGCTTGGACTATGTAGGTTCCCTAGCGGGTACTTGGACTGTCTAGGTTAACTAGCGGGCAATTGGACTGTCTAGGTTACCTAGTGGGCACTTGGACTATGTAGTTTACCTAGCAGGCACTTGGACTATGTAGGTTAACTAGCGGGCACTTGGACTATCTAGGTTACCTAGCGGGCACTTGGACTTTGTACGTTCCTTAGCGGGCACTTGGGCTATCTACGTTACCTAGCGGGCACTTGGACTATTTAGGTTAACGAACGGGCACTTGGACTATGTAGGTAACCTAGTGGTCACTTGGACTGTCTAGGTTACCTAGCGGACATTTGGACTATGTAGGTTAATTAGCGTGCACTAGGACTATCTAGGTTACCTAGCGGGCACTTGGATTATGTAGGTTGCCTAGCGGGCACTTGGACTATGTAGGTTAACTAGCGAGCACTTGGATTATCTAGGTTAACTAACAGGCACTTGAACTATGTATGTTCCAGAGCGGACAATTGGACTATGTAGGTTCCTTAGCGGGCACTTGGATTATCTAGGTTCCCTAAAGGACACTTGGACTATGTAGGTTAACTAGCGGACAATTGGATGATCTAAGTTAACTAGCGGGTACTTGGACTATCTAGGTTAACTAGGGGTTCCTTGGACTACGTAGGTTAACTAGCGGACACTTGCACAATGTAGGTTACCTAGCGGGCACTTGGACTATCTAGGTTAACTAGCAGGCCCTTGGCTATCTAGGTTACCTAGCAGGCACTTGGACTATGTAGGTTAACTAGCGGGCATTTGCACTCTCTAGGTTACCTAGCGGGCAGTTGGACTATGTACCTTCCCTAGCGGGCACTTGGACTATCTATGTTAACTAGCGGGCACTTGGACAATGTAGGTTACCTAGCGGACACCTGCACTATGTAGGTTACCTAGCGGGCACTTTGGACTATCTAGGTTAACTAGCGGGCCCTTGCACTATGTAGGTTAACTAGCGGGCCCATGGATTATGTAGGTTTACTAGGGGGCACTTGGAGTATCTAGGTTAACTAGCGGGCACTTGGACTATCTAGGTTACCTAGCAGGCACTTTGACTATCTAGGTTAACTAACGGGCACTTGGACTATGTAGGGCAACTAGCGGGCACTTGGACTGTCTAGGTTACCTAACGGGCACTTGGATTATCTAGGTTAACGAACGGGCACTTGTACTATGTAGGTTACCTAGCCACCACTTGGACTATCTAGGTTACCTAACAGGCACTTGGACAATCTAGGTTCCCTAGCGGGCACTTGTACTATCTAGGTTACCTAGCTGGCACTTGGACTATGTAGGTCAACTAGCGGGCCCTTGGACTATCTAGGTTAGCTAACGGGCACTTGGACTATGTATGTTCCAGAGTGGGCACTTGTATTATGTAGGTTGCCTAGCGGACATTTAGACTATGTAGGTTTCCTTGCGGGCATTTGGACTATGTAGGTTACCTAGCGGGCACTTGGACTATGTAGGTTCCCTAGCGGTCACGTGGACTATGTAGGCTCCCTAGAAGGCACTTGGACTATGTAGGTTAACTAGCGGGCACTTGGACTAACCAGGTTACCAGGCGGGCACTTGGACTATGTAGGTTACTCAATGGGCACTTGGACTATCTAGGTTAACGAACGGACACTTGGACTATGTAGGTTAGGTATCAGGCACTTGAACTATCTAGGTTGCCTAGCAGGCACTTGGACTATGTAGGTTACCTAGCGGACACTTGGATGATTTAGGTTAACTAGCGGGCACTTGGACTATCTAGGTTAACTAGCGGGCACTTGGACTATCTAGGTTTCCGGGCAGGCCCTTGGACTATCTAGGGTAACTAGCGGGCACTTGGATTATGTAGGTTAACTAGCGGTCACTTGAACTCTCTAGGTTACCTAGCGGACACTTGGACTATGTACCTTCCCTAGCGGGCACTTGGACTATCTAGGTTACCTAGCAGGCACTTGGATTATGAAGGATCCCTAGCGGGCAATTGGACTATCTAAGTTACCTAGCTGGCACTTGGACTATGTAGGTTAACTAGCGGACACTTGTACGATCTGGGTTAACTAGCGGGCCCTTGCACTATGTAGGTTAACTAGTGGGCCCATGGATTATGTAGGTTTACTAGGGGGCACTTGGAACATCTAGGTTAACTAGCGAGCACTTGGATTATGTAGTTTCCCTAGCGGGCATTTGGACTATTTAGGTTGCCTAGCGGGCACTTGGACTATGTAGGTTACCTAGCAGGCACTTTAACTATCTAGGTTAACTAACGGGCACTTGGACTATGTAGGGTAACTAGCGGGCACTTGGACTGTCTAGGTTACCTAACGGGCACTTGGATTATCTAGGTTAACGAACGGGCACTTGGACTATGTAGGTTACCTAGGCACCACTTGGACTATCTAGGTTCCCTAGCGGGCACTTGTACTATCTAGGTTACCTAGCTGGCACTTGGACTATGTAGGTCAAATAGCGGGCCCTTGGACTATCTAGGTTAGCTAACGGGCACTTGGACTATGTATGTTCCAGAGCGGGCAGTTGGATTATGTAGGTTGCCTAGCGGACATTTAGACTATGTAGGTTTCCTTGCGGGTATTTGGACTATGTAGGTTACTTAGCGGGCACTTGGACTATGTAGGTTCCCTAACGGGCACTTTGAGTATGTAGGTTCCCTAGCGGTCACGTGGACTATGTAGGCTCCCTAGAAGGCATTTGGACTATGTAGGTTAACTAGCGGGCACTTGGACTATGTAGGTTAACTAGCGGGCACTTGGACTAACCAGGTTACCAGGCGGGCACTTGGACTATGTAGTTACTCAATGGGCACTTGGACTATCTAGGTTAACGAACGGACACTTGGACTATGTAGGTTAGGTATCAGGCACTTGAACTATCTAGGTTACCTAGCAGGCACTTGGAATATGTAGGTTACCTAGCGGACACTTGGACGATTTAGGTTAACTATCGGGCACTTGGACTATCTAGGTTAACTAGCAGGCCCTTGGACTATCTAGCTTTACTAGCGGGCACTTGGACTATCTAGGTTAACTAGCGGGCACTTGGACTATGTAGGTTAACTGGCGGTCACTTGAACTCTCTAGGTTACCTAGCGGACACTTGGACTATGTACCTTCCCTAGCGGGCACTTGGACTATCTAGGTTACCTAGCAGGCACTTGGATTATGAAGGATCCCTAGCGTGCAATTGGACTATCTAGGTTACCTAGCTGGCACTTGGACTATGTAGGTTAACTAGCGGACACTTGCACGATCTAGGTTAACTAGCGGGCCCTTGCACTATGTAGGTTAACTAGCGGGCCCATGGATTATGTAGGTTTACTAGGGGGCACTTGGAACATCTAGGTTAACTAGCGGGCACTTGGACTATGTAGTTTCCCTAGCGGGCATTTGGATTATTTAGGTTGCCTAGCGGGCACTTGGACTATGTAGGTTACCTAGCAGGCACTTTGACTATCTAGGTTAACTAACGGGCACTTGGACTATGTAGGGTAACTAGCGGGCACTTGGACTGTCTAGGTTACCTAACGGGCACTTGGATTATCTAGGTTAACGAACGGGCACTTGGACTATGTAGGTTACCTAGCCACCACTTGGACTATCTAGGTTACCTAACAGGCACTTGGACTATCTAGGTTCCCTAGCGGGCACTTCTACTATCTAGGTTACCTAGCTGGCACTTGGACTATGTAGGTCAACTAGCGGTCCCTTTGTCTATCTAGGTTAGCTAACAGACACTTGGACTATGTATGTTCCAGAGTGGGCACTTGTATTATGTAGGTTGCCTAGCGGACATTTAGACTATGTAGGTTTCCTTGCGGGCATTTGGACTATGTAGGTTACCTAGCGGGCACTTGGACTATGTAGGTTCCCTAGCGGTCACGTGGACTATGTAGGCTCCCTAGAAGGCACTTGGACTATGTAGGTTAACTAGCGGGCACTTGGACTGACCAGGTTACCAGGCGGGCACTTGGACTATGTAGGTTACTCAATGGGCACTTGGACTATCTAGGTTAACGAACGGACACTTGGACTATGTAGGTTAGGTATCAGGCACTTGAACTATCTAGGTTACCTAGCAGGCACTTGGACTATGTAGGTTACCTAGCGGACACTTGGACGATTTAGGTTAACTAGCGGGCACTTGGACTATCTAGGTTAACTAGCAGGCCCTTGGACTATCTAGCTTTTCTAGCGGGCACTTGGACTATCTAGGTTAACTAGCGGGCACTTGGACTATATAGGTTAACTAGCGGGCACTTGAACTCTCTAGGTTACCTAGCCGACACTTGGACTATGTACCTTCCCTAGCGGGCACTTGGACTATCTAGGTTACCTAGCAGGCACTTGGATTATGAAGGATCCCTAGCGTGCAATTGGACTATCTAGGTTACCTAGCTGGCACTTGGACTATGTAGGTTAACTAGCGGGCCCATGGATTATGTAGGTTTACTAGGGGGCACTTGGAACATCTAGGTTAACTAGCGGGCACTTGGACTATGTATTTTCCCTAGCGGGCATTTGGACTATTTAGGTTGCCTAGCGGGCACTTGGACTATGTAGGTTACCTAGCAGGCACTTTAACTATCTAGGTTAACTAACGGGCACTTGGACTATGTAGGGTAACTAGCGGGCACTTGGACTGTCTATGTTACCTAACGGGCACTTGGATTATCTAGGTTAACGAACGGGCACTTGGACTATGTAGGTTACCTAGCCACCACTTGGACTATCTAGGTTACCTAACAGGCACTTGGACTATCTAGGTTCCCTAGCGGGCACTTCTACTATCTAGGTTACCTAGCTGGCACTTGGACTATGTAGGTCAACTAGCGGTCCCTTTGTCTATCTAGGTTAGCTAACAGACACTTGGACTATGTATGTTCCAGAGTGGGCACTTGTATTATGTAGGTTGCCTAGCGGACATTTAGACTATGTAGGTTTCCTTGCGGGCATTTGGACTATGTAGGTTACCTAGCGGGCACTTGGACTATGTAGGTTCCCTAGCGGTCACGTGGACTATGTAGGCTCCCTAGAAGGCACTTGGACTATGTAGGTTAACTAGCGGGCACTTGGACTGACCAGGTTACCAGGCGGGCACTTGGACTATGTAGGTTACTCAATGGGCACTTGGACTATCTAGGTTAACGAACGGACACTTGGACTATGTAGGTTAGGTATCAGGCACTTGAACTATCTAGGTTACCTAGCAGGCACTTGGACTATGTAGGTTACCTAGCGGACACTTGGACGATTTAGGTTAACTAGCGGGCACTTGGACTATCTAGGTTAACTAGCAGGCCCTTGGACTATCTAGCTTTTCTAGCGGGCACTTGGACTATCTAGGTTAACTAGCGGGCACTTGGACTATATAGGTTAACTAGCGGGCACTTGAACTCTCTAGGTTACCTAGCCGACACTTGGACTATGTACCTTCCCTAGCGGGCACTTGGACTATCTAGGTTACCTAGCAGGCACTTGGATTATGAAGGATCCCTAGCGTGCAATTGGACTATCTAGGTTACCTAGCTGGCACTTGGACTATGTAGGTTAACTAGCGGGCCCATGGATTATGTAGGTTTACTAGGGGGCACTTGGAACATCTAGGTTAACTAGCGGGCACTTGGACTATGTATTTTCCCTAGCGGGCATTTGGACTATTTAGGTTGCCTAGCGGGCACTTGGACTATGTAGGTTACCTAGCAGGCACTTTAACTATCTAGGTTAACTAACGGGCACTTGGACTATGTAGGGTAACTAGCGGGCACTTGGACTGTCTATGTTACCTAACGGGCACTTGGATTATCTAGGTTAACGAACGGGCACTTGGACTATGTAGGTTACCTAGCCACCACTTGGACTATCTAGGTTCCCTAGCGGGCACTTGTACTATCTGGGTTACCTAGCTGGCACTTGGACTATGTAGGTCAAATAGCGGGCCCTTGGACTATCTAGGTTAGCTAATGGGCACTTGGACTATGTATGTTCCAGAGCGGGCACTTGGATTATGTAGGTTGCCTAGCGGACATTTAGACTATGTAGGTTTCCTTGCGGGCACTTGGACTATGTAGGTTACCTAGCGGGCACTTGGACTATGTAGGTTCCCTAACGGGCACTTTGAGTATGTAGGTTCCTAGCGGTCACGTGGACTATGTAGGCTCCCTAGAAGGCACTTGGACTATGTAGGTTAAAAAGCGGGCACTTGGGCTATGCAGGTAACCTAGCGGGCGCTTGGACTGTCTAGGTTACCTAGCGGGCACTTGGACTTCTATGTTAACGAACGGGCACTCGGACTATGTAGGTTGCCCAGCGGGCAATTGGACAATCTAGGATAGGTAACGGGCCCTTGACTATCTAGGTTACCTAGCGGGAACTTGGACTATGTAGGTTACCTAAGGGCACTTGGACTATGTAGGTTAACTAGCGGACACTTGGACAATCTAAGTTAACTAGCGGGCACGTGGACTATCTTGGTTAACTAAGGGGCCCTTCGACTATGTAGGTTAACTAGCGGGCACTTGGATTATCTAAGTTACCTAGCGGGCACTTGAACTATGTAGGTTAACTAGTGGGCCCTTAGACTATCTAGATTAGCTAATGGTCACTTGGACTATGTAAGTTAATTAGCGGGTACGTCGACTATGTAGTTTCCCTAACGGGCATTAGGACTATATAGATAACCTAGCGGGCACTTGGACTATGTAGGTTACCCAATGGGCACTTGGACTATCTAGGTTAACGAACGGACACTTGGATGATACTGGTTCCCTAGCCAGCACTAAGACTATTGGTTCCCTTACGGGCACTTGGACTATGTAGTTTCCCTAAAGGGAACTTGGAGTATATAGGTTTCTATCGGGCACTTGGACTATGTAGGTTAACTAGCGGGCACATGGACTATCTAGGTTACCTAGCGGGCACTGAGACTATCTAGGTTACCTAGCGGGCACTTCGACTACGTAGGTTAACTAGAAGGCTCTTGGACTATGTAGGTTACCAGCGGGCACTTGGACTATCTAGTAAAACGAAAGTGCACTTGGGTTATGTAGGTAACCTAACGGGCACTTGGACTGTCTAGGTTACCTAGCGGGCACTTGGACTATCTAGGTTAACGAACGGGCACTTGGACTATGTAGGTTAACTAGCGGACATTTGGACTATCTAGATTAGCTAATGGGCAATTGGACTATCAAAGTTACCTAACGGGCACTTGGACTATGTATGTTACCTAGCGGGCAATTGGACTATCTAGGTTACCTAGCAGGCACTTTGACTATCTTGGTTAACTAAGGGGCACTTGAACTATGTAGGTTGCCAAGCGAGCACTTGGACTATGTAGGTTCCCTAGCGGGCGCTTGGACTATGTAGGTTCCCTAGCGGGTACTTGGACTGTCTACGTTAACTAGCGGGCAATTGGACTGTCTAGGTTACCTAGTGGGCACTTGGACTATGTAGTTTAGCTAGCAGGCACTTGGACTATGTAGGTAAACTAGCGGGCACTTGGACTATCTAGGTTACCTAGCGGGCACTTGGACTATGTACGTTCCTTAGCGGGCACTTGGGCTATCTACGTTACCTAGCGGGCACTTGGACTATGTAGGTTAACGAACGGGCACTTGGACTATGTAGGTAACCTAGTGGTCACTTGGACTGTCTAGGTTACCTAGCGGACACTTGGACTATGTAGGTTAACTAGCGTGCACTAGGACTATCTAGGTTACCTAGCGGGCACTTGGATTATGTAGGTTGCCTAGCGGGCACTTGGACTATGTAGGTTAACTAGCGGGCACTTGGATTATCTAGGTTAACTAACAGGCACTTGAACTATGTATGTTCCAGAGCGGACAATTGGACTATGTAGGTTACTTAGCGGGCACTTGGATTATCTAGGTTCCCTAAAGGACACTTGGACTATGTAGATTAACTAGCGGACAATTGGATGATCTAGGTTAACCAGCGGGTACTTGGACTATCTAGGTTAACTAGGGGTTCCTTGGACTACGTAGGTTAACTAGCGGACACTTGCACAATGTAGGTTACCTAGCGGTCACTTGGACTATCTAGGTTAACTAGCAGGCCCTTGGCTATCTAGGTTACCTAGCAGGCATTGGACTATGTAGGTTAACTATCGGGCATTTGCACTCTCTAGGTTACCTAGCGGGCAGTTGGTCTATGTACCTTCCCTAGCGGGCACTTGGACTATCTATGTTAACTAGCGGGCACTTGGACTATGTAGGTTACCTAGCGGACACCTGCACTATGTAGGTTACCTAGCGGGCACTTGGACTATCTAGGTTAACTAGCGGGCCCTTGCACTATGTAGGTTAACTAGCGGGCCCATGGATTATGTAGGTTTACTAGGGGGCACTTGGAGTATCTAGGTTAACTACCGGGCACTTGGACTATGTAGTTTCCCTAGCGGACATTTGGACTATTTAGGTTACCTAGCGGGCACTTGGACTATGTAGGTTATCTAGCGGGCACTTGGACTATCTAGGTTACCTAGCAGGCACTTTGACTATCTAGGTTAACTAACGGGCACTTGGACTATGTAGGGTAACTAGCGGGCACTTGGACTGTCTAGGTTACCTAACGGGCACTTGGATTATCTAGGTTAACGAACGGGCACTTGGACTATGTAGGTTACCTAGCCACCACTTGGATTATCTAGGTTACCTAACAGGCACTTGGACTATCTAGGTTCTCTAGCGGGCACTTGTACTATCTAGGTTACCTAGGTGGCACTTGGACTATGTAGGTCAACTAGCGGGTCCTTGGACTACCTAGGTTAGCTCACGGGCACTTGGACTATGTATGTTCCAGAGTGGGCACTTGTATTATGTAGGTTGCCTAGCGGACATTTAGACTATGTAGGTTTCCTTGCGGGTATTTGGACTATGTAGGTTACCTAGCGGGCACTTGGACTATGTAGGTTCCCTAGCGGTCACGTGGACTATGTAGGCTCCCTAGAAGGCACTTGGACTATGTAGGTTAACTAGCGGGCACTTGGACTAACCAGGTTACCAGGCGGGCACTTGGACTATGTAGGTTACTCAATGGGCACTTGGACTATCTAGGTTAAGGAACGGACACTTGGACTATGTAGGTTAGGTATTAGGCACTTGAACTATCTAGGTTACCTAGCAGGCACTTGGACTATGTAGGTTACCTAGCGGACACTTGGACGATTTAGGTTAACTAGCGGGCACTTGGACTATCTAGGTTAACTAGCAGGCCCTTGGACTATCTAGCTTTACTAGCGGGCACTTGGACTATCTAGGTTAACTAGCGGGCACTTGGACTATGTAGGTTAACTAGCGGGCACTTGAACTCTCTAGGTTACCTAGCGGACACTTGGACTATGTACCTTCCCTAGTGGGCACTTGGACTATCTAGGTTACCTAGCAGGCACTTGGATTATGAAGGATCCCTAGCGGGCAATTGGACTATCTAGGTTACCTAGCTGGTACTTGGACTATGTAGGTTAACTAGCGGACACTTGCATGATCTAGGTTAACTAGCGGGCCCTTGCACTATGTAGGTTAACTAGCGGGCCCATGGATTATGTAGGTTTACTCTGGGGCACTTGGAACATCTAGGTTAACTAGCGGGCACTTGGACTATGTAGTTTCCCTAGCGGGCATTTGGACTATTTAGGTTGCCTAGCGGGCACTTGGACTATGTAGGTTACCTAGCAGGCCCTTTGACTATCTAGGTTAACTAACGGGCACTTGGACTATGTAGGGTAACTAGCGGGTACTTGGACTGTCCAGGTTACCTAACGGGCACTTGGATTATCTAGGTTAAGGAACGGGCACTTGGACTATGTAGGTTACCTAGCCACCACTTGGACTATCTAGGTTCCCTAGCGGGCACTTGTACTATCTAGGTTACCTAGCTGGCACTTGGACTATGTAGGTCAACTAGCGGGCCCTTGGACTATCTAGGTTAGCTAACGGGCACTTGGACTATGTATGTTCCAGAGCGGGCACTTGGATTATGTAGGTTGCCTAGCGGACATTTAGACTATGTAGGTTTCCTTGCGGGCATTTGGACTATGTAGGTTACCTAGCGGGCACTTGGACTATGTAGGTTCCCTAAAGGGCACTTTGAATATGTAGGTTCCCTCGCGGTCACGTGGACTATGTAGGCTACCTAGAAGGCACTTGGACTATGTAGGTTAACTAGCGGGCACTTGGACTATGTAGGTTACCCAATGGGCACTTGGACTATCTAGGTTAACGAACGGACACTTGGACTATGTAGGTTAGCTATCAGGCACTTGGACTATCTAGGTTACCTAGCGCACACGTGGACGATTTAGGTTAACTAGCGGACACTTGGACTATCTAGGTTAACTAGCAGGCCCTTGGACTATCTAGGTTTACTAGCGGGCACTTGGACTATCTAGGTTAACTAACGGGCACTTGGACTATGTAGTTTCCCTAGCGGGCATTTGGATTATTTAGGTTACCTAGTGGGCACTTGGACTATGTAGGTTATCTAGCTGGCACTTGGACAATGTAGGTCAACTAGCGGGCCCTTGGACTATCTAGGTTAGCTAACGGGCACTTGGACTATGTATGTTCCAGAGTGGGCACTTGTATTATGTAGGTTGCCTAGCGGACATTTAGACTATGTAGGTTTCCTTGCGGGCATTTGGACCATGTAGGTTACCTAGCGGGCACTTGGACTATGTAGGTTACCTAACGGGCACTTGGACTATGTAGGTTCCCTAAAGGGCACTTTGAGTATGTAGGTTCCCTAGCGGTCACGTGGACTATGTAGGCTCCCTAGAAGGCACTTGGACTATGTAGGTTAAAAAGCGGGCACTTGGGCTATGCAGGTAACCTAGCGGGCGCTTGGACTGTCTAGGTTACCTAGCGGGCACTTGGACTTCTATGTTAATGAACGGGCACTCGGACTATGTAGGTTGCCCAGCGGGCAATTGGACAATCTAGGATAGGTAACGCGCCCTTGACTATCTAGGTTACCTAGCGGGAACTTGGACTATGTAGGTTACCTAAGGGCACTTGGACTATGTAGGTTAACTAGCGGACACTTGGACAATCTAAGTTAACTAGCGGGCACGTGGACTATCTTGGTTAACTAAGGGGCCCTTCGACTATGTAGGTTAACTAGCGGGCACTTGGATTATCTAAGTTACCTAGCGGGCACTTGAACTATGTAGGTTAACTAGTGGGCCCTTAGACTATCTAGATTAGCTAATGGTCACTTGGACTATGTAGGTTAATTAGCGGGTACGTGGACTATGTAGTTTCCCTAGCGGACATTTGGACTATTTAGGTTACCTAGCGGGCACTTGGACTATGTAGGTTATCTAGCGGGCACTTGGACTATCTAGGTTACCTAGCAGGCACTTTGACTATCTAGGTTAACTAACGGGCACTTGGACTATGTAGGGTAACTAGCGGGCACTTGGACTGTCTAGTTTACCTAACGGGCACTTGGATTATCTAGGTTAACGAACGGGCACTTGGACTATGTAGGTTACCCAGCCACCACTTGGACTATCTAGGTTAGCTTAAAGGCACTTGGACTATCTAGGTTCCCTAGCGGGCACTTGTACTATCTAGGTTACCTAGCTGGCACTTGGACTATGTAGGTCAACTAGCGGGCCCTTGGACTATCTAGGTTAGCTAACGGGCACTTGGACTATGTATGTTCCAGAGTGGGCACTTGTATTATGTAGGTTGCCTAGCAGACATTTAGACTATGTAGGTTTCCTTGCGGGTATTTGGACTATGTAGGTTACCTAGCGGGCACTTGTACTATGTAGGTTTCCTAGAGGTCACGTGGACTATGTAGGCTCCCTAGAAGGCACTTGGACTATGTAGGTTAACTAGCGGGCACTTGGACTAACCAGGTTACCAGGCGGGCACTTGGACTATGTAGGTTACTCAATGGGCACTTGGACTATCTAGGTTAACGAACGGACACTTGGACTATGTAGGTTAGCTATCAGGCACTTGAACTATCTAGGTTACCTAGCAGGCACTTGGACTATGTAGGTTACCTAGCGGACACTTGGACGATTTAGGTTAACTAGCGGGCACTTGGACTATCTAGGTTAACTAGCAGGCCCTTGGACTATCTAGCTTTACTAGCGGGCACTTGGACTATCTAGGTTAACTAGCGGGCACTTGGACTATGTAGGTTAACTAGCGGGCACTTGAACTCTGTAGGTTACCTAGCGGACACTTGGACTATGTACCTTCCCTAGCGGGCACTTGGACTATCTAGGTTACCTAGCAGGCACTTGGATTATGAAGGATCCCTAGCGGGCAATTGGACTATCTAGGTTACCTAGCTGGCACTTGGACTATGTAGGTTAACTAGCGGACACTTGCACGATCTAGGTTAACTAGCGGGCCCTTGCACTATGTAGGTTAACTAGCGGGCCCATGCATTATGTAGGTTTACTAGGGGGCACTTGGAACATCTAGGTTAACTAGCGGGTACTTGGACTATGTAGTTTCCCTAGCGGGCATTTGGACTATTTAGGTTGCCTAGCGGGCACTTGGACTATGTAGGTTAATTAGCGGGCACTTGGACTATCTAGGTTACCTAGCGGGCACTTGGACTATGTACGTTCCTTAGCGGGCACTTGGGCTATCTACGTTACCTAGCGGGCACTTGGACTATGTAGGTTAACTAGCGGGCACTTGGACTATCTAGGTTACCTAGTGGGCACTTGGACTATGTACGTTCCTTAGCGGGCACTTGGGCTATCTACGTTACCTAGCGGGCACTTGGACTATGTAGGTTAACGAACGGGCACTTGGACTATGTAGGTAACCTAGTGGTCACTTGGACTGTCTAGGTTACCTAGCGGACACTTGGACTATGTAGGTTAACTAGCGTGCACTAGGACTATCTAGGTTACCTAGCGGGCACTTGGATTATGTAGGTTGCCTAGCGGGCACTTGGACTATGTAGGTTAACTAGCGGGCACTTGGATTATCTAGGTTAACTAACAGGCACTTGAACTATGTATGTTCCAGAGCGGACAATTGGACTATGTAGGTTCCTTAGCGGGCACTTGGATTATTTAGGTTCCCTAAAGGACACTTGGACTATGTAGGTTAACTAGCGGACAATTGGATGATCTAGGTTAACTAGTGGGTACTTGGACTATCTAGGTTAACTAGGGGTTCCTTGGACTACGTAGGTTAACTAGCGGACACTTGCACAATGTAGGTTACCTAGCGGTCACTTGGACTATCTAGGTTAACTAGCAGGCCCTTGGCTATCTAGGTTACCTAGCAGGCACTTGGACTATGTAGGTTAACTAGCGGGCATTTGCACTCTCTAGGTTACCTAGCGGGCAGTTGGACTATGTACCTTCCCTAGCGGGCACTTGGACTATCTATGTTAACTAGCGGGCACTTGGACTATGTAGGTTACCTAGCGGACACCTGCACTATGTAGGTTACCTAGCGGGCACTTGGACTATCTAGGTTAAGTAGCGGGCCCTTGCACTATGTAGGTTAACTAGCGGGCCCATGGATTATGTAGGTTTACTAGGGGGCACTTGGAGTATCTAGGTTAACTAGCGGGCACTTGGACTATGTAGTTTCCCTAGCGGACATTTGGACTATTTAGGTTACCTAGCGGGCACTTGGACTATGTAGGTTATCTAGCGGGCACTTGGACAATCTAGGTTACCTAGCGGGCACTTTGACTATTTAGGTTAACTAACGGGCACTTGGACTATGTAGGGTAACTAGCGGGCACTTGGACTGTCTAGGTTACCTAACGGGCACTTGGATTATCTAGGTTAACGAACGGGCACTTGGACTATGTAGGTTACCTAGCTGGCACTTGGACTATGTAGGTCAACTAGCGGACCCTTGGACTATCTAGGTTCCCTAGCGGGCACTTGTACTATCTAGGTTACCTAGCTGGCACTTGGACTATGTAGGTCAACTAGCGGACCCTTGGACTATCTAGGATAGCTAACGGGCACTTGCACTATGTATGTTCCAGAGCGGGCACTTGGATTATGTAGGTTGCCTAGCGCACATTTAGACTATGTAGGTTTCCTTGCGGGCATTTGGACTATGTAGGTTACCTAGCGGGCACTTGGACTATGTAGGTTCCCTAAAGTGCACTTTGAGTATGTAGGTTCCCTCGCGGTCACGTGGACTATGTAGGCTCCCTAGAAGGCACTTGGACTATGTAGGTTAACTAGCGGGCACTTGGACTATGTAGGTTACCCAATGGGCACTTGGAATATCTAGGTTAACGAACGGACACTTGGACTATGTAGGTTAGCTATCAGGCACTTGGACTATCTAGGTTACCTAGCAGGCACTTGGACTATGTAGGTTACCTAGCGGATACTTGGATGATTTAGGTTAACTAGCGGGCACTTGGACTATCTAGGTTAACTAGCAGGCCCTTGGACTATCTAGCTTTACTAGCGGGCACTTGGACTATCTAGGTTAACTAGCGGGCACTTGGACTATGTAGGTTAACTAGCGGGCACTTGAACTCTCTAGGGTACCTAGCGGACACTTGGACTATGTACCTTCCCTAGCGGGCACTTGGACTATCTAGGTTACCTAGCAGGCACTTGGATTATGAAGGATCCCTAGCGGGCAATTGGACTATCTAGGTTACCTAGCTGGCACTTGGACTATGTAGGTTAACTAGCGGACACTTGCACGATCTAGGTTAACTAGCGGGCCCTTGCACTATGTAGGTTAACTAGCGGGCCCATGGATTATGTAGGTTTACTAGCGGGCACTTGGACTGTCTAGGTTACCTAGTGGGCACTTGGACTATGTAGTTTACCTAGCAGGCACTTGGACTATGTAGGTAAACTAGCGGGCACTTGGACTATCTAGGTTACCTAGCGGGCACTTGGACTATGTACGTTCCTTAGCGGGCACTTGGGCTATCTACGTTACCTAGCGGGCACTTGGACTATGTAGGTTAACGAACGGGCACTTGGACTATGTAGGTAACCTAGTGGTCACTTGGACTGTCTAGGTTACCTAGCGGACACTTGGACTATGTAGGTTAACTAGCGTGCACTAGGACTATCTAGGTTACCTAGCGGGCACTTGGATTATGTAGGTTGCCTAGCGGGCACTTGGACTATGTAGGTTAACTAGCGGGCACTTGGATTATCTAGGTTAACTAACAGGCACTTGAACTATGTATGTTCCAGAGCGGACAATTGGACTATGTAGGTTCCTTAGCGGGCACTTGGATTATCTAGGTTCCCTAAAGGACACTTGGACTATGTAGATTAACTAGCGGACAATTGGATGATCTAGGTTAACCAGCGGGTACTTGGACTATCTAGGTTAACTAGGGGTTCCTTGGACTACGTAGGTTAACTAGCGGACACTTGCACAATGTAGGTTACCTAGCGGTCACTTGGACTATCTAGGTTAACTAGCAGGCCCTTGGCTATCTAGGTTACCTAGCAGGCATTGGACTATGTAGGTTAACTATCGGGCATTTGCACTCTCTAGGTTACCTAGCGGGCAGTTGGTCTATGTACCTTCCCTAGCGTGCACTTGGTCTATCTATGTTAACTAGCGGGCACTTGGACTATGTAGGTTACCTAGCGGACACCTGCACTATGTAGGTTACCTAGCGGGCACTTGGACTATCTAGGTTAACTAGCGGGCCCTTGCACTATGTAGGTTAACTAGCGGGCCCATGGATTATGTAGGTTTACTAGGGGGCACTTGGAGTATCTAGGTTAACTACCGGGCACTTGGACTATGTAGTTTCCCTAGCGGACATTTGGACTATTTAGGTTACCTAGCGGGCACTTGGACTATGTAGGTTATCTAGCGGGCACTTGGACTATCTAGGTTACCTAGCAGGCACTTTGACTATCTAGGTTAACTAACGGGCACTTGGACTATGTAAGGTAACTAGCGGGCACTTGGACTGTCTAGGTTACCTAACGGGCACTTGGATTATCTAGGTTAACGAACGGGCACTTGGACTATGTAGGTTACCTAGCCACCACTTGGATTATCTAGGTTACCTAACAGGCACTTGGACTATCTAGGTTCCCTAGCGGGCACTTGTACTATCTAGGTTACCTAGGTGGCACTTGGACTATGTAGGTCAACTAGCGGGTCCTTGGACTACCTAGGTTAGCTCACGGGCACTTGGACTATGTATGTTCCAGAGTGGGCACTTGTATTATGTAGGTTGCCTAGCGGACATTTAGACTATGTAGGTTTCCTTGCGGGTATTTGGACTATGTAGGTTACCTAGCGGGCACTTGGACTATGTAGGTTCCCTAGCGGTCACGTGGACTATGTAGGCTCCCTAGAAGGCACTTGGACTATGTAGGTTAACTAGCGGGCACTTGGACTAACCAGGTTACCAGGCGGGCACTTGGACTATGTAGGTTACTCAATGGGCACTTGGACTATCTAGGTTAACGAACGGACACTTGGACTATGTAGGTTAGGTATTAGGCACTTGAACTATCTAGGTTACCTAGCAGGCACTTGGACTATGTAGGTTACCTAGCGGACACTTGGACGATTTAGGTTAACTAGCGGGCACTTGGACTATCTAGGTTAACTAGCAGGCCCTTGGACTATCTAGCTTTACTAGCGGGCACTTGGACTATCTAGGTTAACTAGCGGGCACTTGGACTATGTAGGTTAACTAGCGGGCACTTGAACTCTGTAGGTTACCTAGCGGACACTTGGACTATGTACCTTCCCTAGTGGGCACTTGGACTATCTAGGTTACCTAGAAGGCACTTGGATTATGAAGGATCCCTAGCGGGCAATTGGACTATCTAGGTTACCTAGCTGGTACTTGGACTATGTAGGTTAACTAGCGGACACTTGCACGATCTAGGTTAACTAGCGGGCCCTTGCACTATGTAGGTTAACTAGCGGGCCCATGGATTATGTAGGTTTACTCTGGGGCACTTGGAACATCTAGGTTAACTAGCGGGCACTTGGACTATGTAGTTTCCCTAGCGGGCATTTGGACTATTTAGGTTGCCTAGCGGGCACTTGGACTATGTAGGTTACCTAGCAGGCCCTTTGACTATCTAGGTTAACTAACGGGCACTTGGACTATGTAGGGTAACTAGCGGGTACTTGGACTGTCCAGGTTACCTAACGGGCACTTGGATTATCTAGGTTAAGGAACGGGCACTTGGACTATGTAGGTTACCTAGCCACCACTTGGACTATCTAGGTTCCCTAGCGGGCACTTGTACTATCTAGGTTACCTAGCTGGCACTTGGACTATGTAGGTCAACTAGCGGGCCCTTGGACTATCTAGGTTAGCTAACGGGCACTTGGACTATGTATGTTCCAGAGCGGGCACTTGGATTATGTAGGTTGCCTAGCGGACATTTAGACTATGTAGGTTTCCTTGCGGGCATTTGGACTATGTAGGTTACCAAGCGGGCACTTGGACTATGTAGGTTCCCTAAAGGGCACTTTGAATATGTAGGTTCCCTCGCGGTCACGTGGACTATGTAGGCTACCTAGAAGGCACTTGGACTATGTAGGTTAACTAGCGGGCACTTGGACTATGTAGGTTACCCAATGGGCACTTGGACTATCTAGGTTAACGAACGGACACTTGGACTATGTAGGTTAGCTATCAGGCACTTGTACTATCTAGGTTACCTAGCGCACACGTGGACGATTTAGGTTAACTAGCGGACACTTGGACTATCTAGGTTAACTAGCAGGCCCTTGGACTATCTAGGTTTACTAGCGGGCACTTGGACTATCTAGGTTAACTAACGGGCACTTGGACTATGTAGTTTCCCTAGCGGGCATTTGGATTATTTAGGTTACCTAGTGGGCACTTGGACTATGTAGGTTATCTAGCTGGCACTTGGACAATGTAGGTCAACTAGCGGGCCCTTGGACTATCTAGGTTAGCTAACGGGCACTTGGACTATGTATGTTCCAGAGTGGGCACTTGTATTATGTAGGTTGCCTAGCGGACATTTAGACTATGTAGGTTTCCTTGCGGGCATTTGGACCATGTAGGTTACCTAGCGGGCACTTGGACTATGTAGGTTACCTAACGGGCACTTGGACTATGTAGGTTCCCTAAAGGGCACTTTGAGTATGTAGGTTCCCTAGCGGTCACGTGGACTATGTAGGCTCCCTAGAAGGCACTTGGACTATGTAGGTTAAAAAGCGGGCACTTGGGCTATGCAGGTAACCTAGCGGGCGCTTGGACTGTCTAGGTTACCTAGCGGGCACTTGGACTTCTATGTTAACGAACGGGCACTCGGACTATGTAGGTTGCCCAGCGGGCAATTGGACAATCTAGGATAGGTAACGCGCCCTTGACTATCTAGGTTACCTAGCGGGAACTTGGACTATGTAGGTTACCTAAGGGCACTTGGACTATGTAGGTTAACTAGCGGACACTTGGACAATCTAAGTTAACTAGCGGGCACGTGGACTATCTTGGTTAACTAAGGGGCCCTTCGACTATGTAGGTTAACTAGCGGGCACTTGGATTATCTAAGTTACCTAGCGGGCACTTGAACTATGTAGGTTAACTAGTGGGCCCTTAGACTATCTAGATTAGCTAATGGTCACTTGGACTATGTAGGTTAATTAGCGGGTACGTGGACTATGTAGTTTCCCTAGCGGACAGTTGGACTATTTAGGTTACCTAGCGGGCACTTGGACTATGTAGGTTATCTAGCGGGCACTTGGACTATCTAGGTTACCTAGCAGGCACTTTGACTATCTAGGTTAACTAACGGGCACTTGGACTATGTAGGGTAACTAGCGGGCACTTGGACTGTCTAGTTTACCTAACGGGCACTTGGATTATCTAGGTTAACGAACGGGCACTTGGACTATGTAGGTTACCCAGCCACCACTTGGACTATCTAGGTTAGCTTAAAGGCACTTGGACTATCTAGGTTCCCTAGCGGGCACTTGTACTATCTAGGTTACCTAGCTGGCACTTGGACTATGTAGGTCAACTAGCGGGCCCTTGGACTATCTAGGTTACCTAGCGCACACGTGGACGATTTAGGTTAACTAGCGGACACTTGGACTATCTAGGTTAACTAGCAGGCCCTTGGACTATCTAGGTTTACTAGCGGGCACTTGGACTATCTAGGTTAACTAACGGGCACTTGGACTATGTAGTTTCCCTAGCGGGCATTTGGATTATTTAGGTTACCTAGTGGGCACTTGGACTATGTAGGTTATCTAGCTGGCACTTGGACAATGTAGGTCAACTAGCGGGCCCTTGGACTATCTAGGTTAGCTAACGGGCACTTGGACTATGTATGTTCCAGAGTGGGCACTTGTATTATGTAGGTTGCCTAGCGGACATTTAGACTATGTAGGTTTCCTTGCGGGCATTTGGACCATGTAGGTTACCTAGCGGGCACTTGGACTATGTAGGTTACCTAACGGGCACTTGGACTATGTAGGTTCCCTAAAGGGCACTTTGAGTATGTAGGTTCCCTAGCGGTCACGTGGACTATGTAGGCTCCCTAGAAGGCACTTGGACTATGTAGGTTAAAAAGCGGGCACTTGGGCTATGCAGGTAACCTAGCGGGCGCTTGGACTGTCTAGGTTACCTAGCGGGCACTTGGACTTCTATGTTAACGAACGGGCACTCGGACTATGTAGGTTGCCCAGCGGGCAATTGGACAATCTAGGATAGGTAACGCGCCCTTGACTATCTAGGTTACCTAGCGGGAACTTGGACTATGTAGGTTACCTAAGGGCACTTGGACTATGTAGGTTAACTAGCGGACACTTGGACAATCTAAGTTAACTAGCGGGCACGTGGACTATCTTGGTTAACTAAGGGGCCCTTCGACTATGTAGGTTAACTAGCGGGCACTTGGATTATCTAAGTTACCTAGCGGGCACTTGAACTATGTAGGTTAACTAGTGGGCCCTTAGACTATCTAGATTAGCTAATGGTCACTTGGACTATGTAGGTTAATTAGCGGGTACGTGGACTATGTAGTTTCCCTAGCGGACAGTTGGACTATTTAGGTTACCTAGCGGGCACTTGGACTATGTAGGTTATCTAGCGGGCACTTGGACTATCTAGGTTACCTAGCAGGCACTTTGACTATCTAGGTTAACTAACGGGCACTTGGACTATGTAGGGTAACTAGCGGGCACTTGGACTGTCTAGTTTACCTAACGGGCACTTGGATTATCTAGGTTAACGAACGGGCACTTGGACTATGTAGGTTACCCAGCCACCACTTGGACTATCTAGGTTAGCTTAAAGGCACTTGGACTATCTAGGTTCCCTAGCGGGCACTTGTACTATCTAGGTTACCTAGCTGGCACTTGGACTATGTAGGTCAACTAGCGGGCCCTTGGACTATCTAGGTTAGCTAACGGGCACTTGGACTATGTATGTTCCAGAGTGGGCACTTGTATTATGTAGGTTGCCTAGCAGACATTTAGACTATGTAGGTTTCCTTGCGGGTATTTGGACTATGTAGGTTACCTAGCGGGCACTTGTACTATGTAGGTTTCCTAGAGGTCACGTGGACTATGTAGGCTCCCTAGAAGGCACTTGGACTATGTAGGTTAACTAGCGGGCACTTGGACTAACCAGGTTACCAGGCGGGCACTTGGACTATGTAGGTTACTCAATGGGCACTTGGACTATCTAGGTTAACGAACGGACACTTGGACTATGTAGGTTAGCTATCAGGCACTTGAACTATCTAGGTTACCTAGCAGGCACTTGGACTATGTAGGTTACCTAGCGGACACTTGGACGATTTAGGTTAACTAGCGGGCACTTGGACTATCTAGGTTAACTAGCAGGCCCTTGGACTATCTAGCTTTACTAGCGGGCACTTGGACTATCTAGGTTAACTAGCGGGCACTTGGACTATGTAGGTTAACTAGCGGGCACTTGAACTCTGTAGGTTACCTAGCGGACACTTGGACTATGTACCTTCCCTAGCGGGCACTTGGACTATCTAGGTTACCTAGCAGGCACTTGGATTATGAAGGATCCCTAGCGGGCAATTGGACTATCTAGGTTACCTAGCTGGCACTTGGACTATGTAGGTTAACTAGCGGACACTTGCACGATCTAGGTTAACTAGCGGGCCCTTGCACTATGTAGGTTAACTAGCGGGCCCATGCATTATGTAGGTTTACTAGGGGGCACTTGGAACATCTAGGTTAACTAGCGGGTACTTGGACTATGTAGTTTCCCTAGCGGGCATTTGGACTATTTAGGTTGCCTAGCGGGCACTTGGACTATGTAGGTTAATTAGCGGGCACTTGGACTATCTAGGTTACCTAGCGGGCACTTGGACTATGTACGTTCCTTAGCGGGCACTTGGGCTATCTACGTTACCTAGCGGGCACTTGGACTATGTAGGTTAACTAGCGGGCACTTGGACTATCTAGGTTACCTAGTGGGCACTTGGACTATGTACGTTCCTTAGCGGGCACTTGGGCTATCTACGTTACCTAGCGGGCACTTGGACTATGTAGGTTAACGAACGGGCACTTGGACTATGTAGGTAACCTAGTGGTCACTTGGACTGTCTAGGTTACCTAGCGGACACTTGGACTATGTAGGTTAACTAGCGTGCACTAGGACTATCTAGGTTACCTAGCGGGCACTTGGATTATGTAGGTTGCCTAGCGGGCACTTGGACTATGTAGGTTAACTAGCGGGCACTTGGATTATCTAGGTTAACTAACAGGCACTTGAACTATGTATGTTCCAGAGCGGACAATTGGACTATGTAGGTTCCTTAGCGGGCACTTGGATTATTTAGGTTCCCTAAAGGACACTTGGACTATGTAGGTTAACTAGCGGACAATTGGATGATCTAGGTTAACTAGCGGGTACTTGGACTATCTAGGTTAACTAGGGGTTCCTTGGACTACGTAGGTTAACTAGCGGACACTTGCACAATGTAGGTTACCTAGCGGTCACTTGGACTATCTAGGTTAACTAGCAGGCCCTTGGCTATCTAGGTTACCTAGCAGGCACTTGGACTATGTAGGTTAACTAGCGGGCATTTGCACTCTCTAGGTTACCTAGCGGGCAGTTGGACTATGTACCTTCCCTAGCGGGCACTTGGACTATCTATGTTAACTAGCGGGCACTTGGACTATGTAGGTTACCTAGCGGACACCTGCACTATGTAGGTTACCTAGCGGGCACTTGGACTATCTAGGTTAAGTAGCGGGCCCTTGCACTATGTAGGTTAACTAGCGGGCCCATGGATTATGTAGGTTTACTAGGGGGCACTTGGAGTATCTAGGTTAACTAGCGGGCACTTGGACTATGTAGTTTCCCTAGCGGACATTTGGACTATTTAGGTTACCTAGCGGGCACTTGGACTATGTAGGTTATCTAGCGGGCACTTGGACAATCTAGGTTACCTAGCGGGCACTTTGACTATTTAGGTTAACTAACGGGCACTTGGACTATGTAGGGTAACTAGCGGGCACTTGGACTGTCTAGGTTACCTAACGGGCACTTGGATTATCTAGGTTAACGAACGGGCACTTGGACTATGTAGGTTACCTAGCCACCACTTGGATTATCTAGGTTACCTAACAGGCACTTGGACTATCTAGGTTCCCTAGCGGGCACTTGTACTATCTAGGTTACCTAGCTGGCACTTGGACTATGTAGGTCAACTAGCGGACCCTTGGACTATCTAGGATAGCTAACGGGCACTTGCACTATGTATGTTCCAGAGCGGGCACTTGGATTATGTAGGTTGCCTAGCGCACATTTAGACTATGTAGGTTTCCTTGCGGGCATTTGGACTATGTAGGTTACCTAGCGGGCACTTGGACTATGTAGGTTCCCTAAAGTGCACTTTGAGTATGTAGGTTCCCTCGCGGTCACGTGGACTATGTAGGCTCCCTAGAAGGCACTTGGACTATGTAGGTTAACTAGCGGGCACTTGGACTATGTAGGTTACCCAATGGGCACTTGGACTATCTAGGTTAACGAACGGACACTTGGACTATGTAGGTTAGCTATCAGGCACTTGGACTATCTAGGTTACCTAGCAGGCACTTGGACTATGTAGGTTACCTAGCGGATACTTGGATGATTTAGGTTAACTAGCGGGCACTTGGACTATCTAGGTTAACTAGCAGGCCCTTGGACTATCTAGCTTTACTAGCAGGCACTTGGACTATCTAGGTTAACTAGCGGGCACTTGGACTATGTAGGTTAACTAGCGGGCACTTGAACTCTCTAGGGTACCTAGCGGACACTTGGACTATGTACCTTCCCTAGCGGGCACTTGGACTATCTAGGTTACCTAGCAGGCACTTGGATTATGAAGGATCCCTAGCGGGCAATTGGACTATCTAGGTTACCTAGCTGGCACTTGGACTATGTAGGTTAACTAGCGGACACTTGCACGATCTAGGTTAACTAGCGGGCCCTTGCACTATGTAGGTTAACTAGCGGGCCCATGGATTATGTAGGTTTACTAGCGGGCACTTGGACTGTCTAGGTTACCTAGTGGGCACTTGGACTATGTAGTTTACCTAGCAGGCACTTGGACTATGTAGGTAAACTAGCGGGCACTTGGACTATCTAGGTTACCTAGCGGGCACTTGGACTATGTACGTTCCTTAGCGGGCACTTGGGCTATCTACGTTACCTAGCGGGCACTTGGACTATGTAGGTTAACGAACGGGCACTTGGACTATGTAGGTAACCTAGTGGTCACTTGGACTGTCTAGGTTACCTAGCGGACACTTGGACTATGTAGGTTAACTAGCGTGCACTAGGACTATCTAGGTTACCTAGCGGGCACTTGGATTATGTAGGTTGCCTAGCGGGCACTTGGACTATGTAGGTTAACTAGCGGGCACTTGGATTATCTAGGTTAACTAACAGGCACTTGAACTATGTATGTTCCAGAGCGGACAATTGGACTATGTAGGTTCCTTAGCGGGCACTTGGATTATCTAGGTTCCCTAAAGGACACTTGGACTATGTAGATTAACTAGCGGACAATTGGATGATCTAGGTTAACCAGCGGGTACTTGGACTATCTAGGTTAACTAGGGGTTCCTTGGACTACGTAGGTTAACTAGCGGACACTTGCACAATGTAGGTTACCTAGCGGGCACTTGGACTATCTAGGTTAACTAGCAGGCCCTTGGCTATCTAGGTTACCTAGCAGGCATTGGACTATGTAGGTTAACTATCGGGCATTTGCACTCTCTAGGTTACCTAGCGGGCAGTTGGTCTATGTACCTTCCCTAGCGGGCACTTGGACTATCTATGTTAACTAGCGGGCACTTGGACTATGTAGGTTACCTAGCGGACACCTGCACTATGTAGGTTACCTAGCGGGCACTTGGACTATCTAGGTTAACTAGCGGGCCCTTGCACTATGTAGGTTAACTAGCGGGCCCATGGATTATGTAGGTTTACTAGGGGGCACTTGGAGTATCTAGGTTAACTACCGGGCACTTGGACTATGTAGTTTCCCTAGCGGACATTTGGACTATTTAGGTTACCTAGCGGGCACTTGGACTATGTAGGTTATCTAGCGGGCACTTGGACTATCTAGGTTACCTAGCAGGCACTTTGACTATCTAGGTTAACTAACGGGCACTTGGACTATGTAAGGTAACTAGCGGGCACTTGGACTGTCTAGGTTACCTAACGGGCACTTGGATTATCTAGGTTAACGAACGGGCACTTGGACTATGTAGGTTACCTAGCCACCACTTGGATTATCTAGGTTACCTAACAGGCACTTGGACTATCTAGGTTCCCTAGCGGGCACTTGTACTATCTAGGTTACCTAGGTGGCACTTGGACTATGTAGGTCAACTAGCGGGTCCTTGGACTACCTAGGTTAGCTCACGGGCACTTGGACTATGTATGTTCCAGAGTGGGCACTTGTATTATGTAGGTTGCCTAGCGGACATTTAGACTATGTAGGTTTCCTTGCGGGTATTTGGACTATGTAGGTTACCTAGCGGGCACTTGGACTATGTAGGTTCCCTAGCGGTCACGTGGACTATGTAGGCTCCCTAGAAGGCACTTGGACTATGTAGGTTAACTAGCGGGCACTTGGACTAACCAGGTTACCAGGCGGGCACTTGGACTATGTAGGTTACTCAATGGGCACTTGGACTATCTAGGTTAACGAACGGACACTTGGACTATGTAGGTTAGGTATTAGGCACTTGAACTATCTAGGTTACCTAGCAGGCACTTGGACTATGTAGGTTACCTAGCGGACACTTGGACGATTTAGGTTAACTAGCGGGCACTTGGACTATCTAGGTTAACTAGCAGGCCCTTGGACTATCTAGCTTTACTAGCGGGCACTTGGACTATCTAGGTTAACTAGCGGGCACTTGGACTATGTAGGTTAACTAGCGGGCACTTGAACTCTGTAGGTTACCTAGCGGACACTTGGACTATGTACCTTCCCTAGTGGGCACTTGGACTATCTAGGTTACCTAGAAGGCACTTGGATTATGAAGGATCCCTAGCGGGCAATTGGACTATCTAGGTTACCTAGCTGGTACTTGGACTATGTAGGTTAACTAGCGGACACTTGCACGATCTAGGTTAACTAGCGGGCCCTTGCACTATGTAGGTTAACTAGCGGGCCCATGGATTATGTAGGTTTACTCTGGGGCACTTGGAACATCTAGGTTAACTAGCGGGCACTTGGACTATGTAGTTTCCCTAGCGGGCATTTGGACTATTTAGGTTGCCTAGCGGGCACTTGGACTATGTAGGTTACCTAGCAGGCCCTTTGACTATCTAGGTTAATTAACGGGCACTTGGACTATGTAGGGTAACTAGCGGGTACTTGGACTGTCCAGGTTACCTAACGGGCACTTGGATTATCTAGGTTAAGGAACGGGCACTTGGACTATGTAGGTTACCTAGCCACCACTTGGACTATCTAGGTTCCCTAGCGGGCACTTGTACTATCTAGGTTACCTAGCTGGCACTTGGACTATGTAGGTCAACTAGCGGGCCCTTGGACTATCTAGGTTAGCTAACGGGCACTTGGACTATGTATGTTCCAGAGCGGGCACTTGGATTATGTAGGTTGCCTAGCGGACATTTAGACTATGTAGGTTTCCTTGCGGGCATTTGGACTATGTAGGTTACCAAGCGGGCACTTGGACTATGTAGGTTCCCTAAAGGGCACTTTGAATATGTAGGTTCCCTCGCGGTCACGTGGACTATGTAGGCTACCTAGAAGGCACTTGGACTATGTAGGTTAACTAGCGGGCACTTGGACTATGTAGGTTACCCAATGGGCACTTGGACTATCTAGGTTAACGAACGGACACTTGGACTATGTAGGTTAGCTATCAGGCACTTGGACTATCTAGGTTACCTAGCGCACACGTGGACGATTTAGGTTAACTAGCGGACACTTGGACTATCTAGGTTAACTAGCAGGCCCTTGGACTATCTAGGTTTACTAGCGGGCACTTGGACTATCTAGGTTAACTAACGGGCACTTGGACTATGTAGTTTCCCTAGCGGGCATTTGGATTATTTAGGTTACCTAGTGGGCACTTGGACTATGTAGGTTATCTAGCTGGCACTTGGACAATGTAGGTCAACTAGCGGGCCCTTGGACTATCTAGGTTAGCTAACGGGCACTTGGACTATGTATGTTCCAGAGTGGGCACTTGTATTATGTAGGTTGCCTAGCGGACATTTAGACTATGTAGGTTTCCTTGCGGGCATTTGGACCATGTAGGTTACCTAGCGGGCACTTGGACTATGTAGGTTACCTAACGGGCACTTGGACTATGTAGGTTCCCTAAAGGGCACTTTGAGTATGTAGGTTCCCTAGCGGTCACGTGGACTATGTAGGCTCCCTAGAAGGCACTTGGACTATGTAGGTTAAAAAGCGGGCACTTGGGCTATGCAGGTAACCTAGCGGGCGCTTGGACTGTCTAGGTTACCTAGCGGGCACTTGGACTTCTATGTTAACGAACGGGCACTCGGACTATGTAGGTTGCCCAGCGGGCAATTGGACAATCTAGGATAGGTAACGCGCCCTTGACTATCTAGGTTACCTAGCGGGAACTTGGACTATGTAGGTTACCTAAGGGCACTTGGACTATGTAGGTTAACTAGCGGACACTTGGACAATCTAAGTTAACTAGCGGGCACGTGGACTATCTTGGTTAACTAAGGGGCCCTTCGACTATGTAGGTTAACTAGCGGGCACTTGGATTATCTAAGTTACCTAGCGGGCACTTGAACTATGTAGGTTAACTAGTGGGCCCTTAGACTATCTAGATTAGCTAATGGTCACTTGGACTATGTAGGTTAATTAGCGGGTACGTGGACTATGTAGTTTCCCTAGCGGACAGTTGGACTATTTAGGTTACCTAGCGGGCACTTGGACTATGTAGGTTATCTAGCGGGCACTTGGACTATCTAGGTTACCTAGCAGGCACTTTGACTATCTAGGTTAACTAACGGGCACTTGGACTATGTAGGGTAACTAGCGGGCACTTGGACTGTCTAGTTTACCTAACGGGCACTTGGATTATCTAGGTTAACGAACGGGCACTTGGACTATGTAGGTTACCCAGCCACCACTTGGACTATCTAGGTTAGCTTAAAGGCACTTGGACTATCTAGGTTCCCTAGCGGGCACTTGTACTATCTAGGTTACCTAGCTGGCACTTGGACTATGTAGGTCAACTAGCGGGCCCTTGGACTATCTAGGTTAGCTAACGGGCACTTGGACTATGTATGTTCCAGAGTGGGCACTTGTATTATGTAGGTTGCCTAGCAGACATTTAGACTATGTAGGTTTCCTTGCGGGTATTTGGACTATGTAGGTTACCTAGCGGGCACTTGTACTATGTAGGTTTCCTAGAGGTCACGTGGACTATGTAGGCTCCCTAGAAGGCACTTGGACTATGTAGGTTAACTAGCGGGCACTTGGACTAACCAGGTTACCAGGCGGGCACTTGGACTATGTAAGTTACTCAATGGGCACTTGGACTATCTAGGTTAACGAACGGACACTTGGACTATGTAGGTTAGCTATCAGGCACTTGAACTATCTAGGTTACCTAGCAGGCACTTGGACTATGTAGGTTACCTAGCGGACACTTGGACGATTTAAGTTAACTAGCGGGCACTTGGACTATCTAGGTTAACTAGCAGGCCCTTGGACTATCTAGCTTTACTAGCGGGCACTTGGACTATCTAGGTTAACTAGCGGGCACTTGGACTATGTAGGTTAACTAGCGGGCACTTGAACTCTGTAGGTTACCTAGCGGACACTTGGACTATGTACCTTCCCTAGCGGGCACTTGGACTATCTAGGTTACCTAGCAGGCACTTGGATTATGAAGGATCCGTAGCGGGCAATTGGACTATCTAGGTTACCTAGCTGGCACTTGGACTATGTAGGTTAACTAGCGGACACTTGCACGATCTAGGTTAACTAGCGGGCCCTTGCACTATGTAGGTTAACTAGCGGGCCCATGCATTATGTAGGTTTACTAGGGGGCACTTGGAACATCTAGGTTAACTAGCGGGTACTTGGACTATGTAGTTTCCCTAGCGGGCATTTGGACTATTTAGGTTGCCTAGCGGGCACTTGGACTATGTAGGTTAATTAGCGGGCACTTGGACTATCTAGGTTACCTAGCGGGCACTTGGACTATGTACGTTCCTTAGCGGGCACTTGGGCTATCTACGTTACCTAGCGGGCACTTGGACTATGTAGGTTAACTAGCGGGCACTTGGACTATCTAGGTTACCTAGTGGGTACTTGGACTATGTACGTTCCTTAGCGGGCACTTGGGCTATCTACGTTACCTAGCGGGCACTTGGACTATGTAGGTTAACGAACGGGCACTTGGACTATGTAGGTAACCTAGTGGTCACTTGGACTGTCTAGGTTACCTAGCGGACACTTGGACTATGTAGGTTAACTAGCGTGCACTAGGACTATCTAGGTTACCTAGCGGGCACTTGGATTATGTAGGTTGCCTAGCGGGCACTTGGACTATGTAGGTTAACTAGCGGGCACTTGGATTATCTAGGTTAACTAACAGGCACTTGAACTATGTATGTTCCAGAGCGGACAATTGGACTATGTAGGTTCCTTAGCGGGCACTTGGATTATTTAGGTTCCCTAAAGGACACTTGGACTATGTAGGTTAACTAGCGGACAATTGGATGATCTAGGTTAACTAGCGGGTACTTGGACTATCTAGGTTAACTAGGGGTTCCTTGGACTACGTAGGTTAACTAGCGGACACTTGCACAATGTAGGTTACCTAGCGGTCACTTGGACTATCTAGGTTAACTAGCAGGCCCTTGGCTATCTAGGTTACCTAGCAGGCACTTGGACTATGTAGGTTAACTAGCGGGCATTTGCACTCTCTAGGTTACCTAGCGGGCAGTTGGACTATGTACCTTCCCTAGCGGGCACTTGGACTATCTATGTTAACTAGCGGGCACTTGGACTATGTAGGTTACCTAGCGGACACCTGCACTATGTAGGTTACCTAGCGGGCACTTGGACTATCTAGGTTAAGTAGCGGGCCCTTGCACTATGTAGGTTAACTAGCGGGCCCATGGATTATGTAGGTTTACTAGGGGGCACTTGGAGTATCTAGGTTAACTAGCGGGCACTTGGACTATGTAGTTTCCCTAGCGGACATTTGGACTATTTAGGTTACCTAGCGGGCACTTGGACTATGTAGGTTATCTAGCGGGCACTTGGACAATCTAGGTTACCTAGCGGGCACTTTGACTATTTAGGTTAACTAACGGGCACTTGGACTATGTAGGGTAACTAGCGGGCACTTGGACTGTCTAGGTTACCTAACGGGCACTTGGATTATCTAGGTTAACGAACGGGCACTTGGACTATGTAGGTTACCTAGCCACCACTTGGATTATCTAGGTTACCTAACAGGCACTTGGACTATCTAGGTTCCCTAGCGGGCACTTGTACTATCTAGGTTACCTAGCTGGCACTTGGACTATGTAGGTCAACTAGCGGGCCCTTGGACTATCTAGGTTAGCTAACGGGCACTTGGACTATGTATGTTCCAGAGCGGGCACTTGGATTATGTAGGTTGCCTAGCGGACATTTAGACTATGTAGGTTTCCTTGCGGGCATTTGGACTATGTAGGTTACCAAGCGGGCACTTGGACTATGTAGGTTCCCTAAAGGGCACTTTGAATATGTAGGTTCCCTCGCGGTCACGTGGACTATGTAGGCTACCTAGAAGGCACTTGGACTATGTAGGTTAACTAGCGGGCACTTGGACTATGTAGGTTACCCAATGGGCACTTGGACTATCTAGGTTAACGAACGGACACTTGGACTATGTAGGTTAGCTATCAGGCACTTGGACTATCTAGGTTACCTAGCGCACACGTGGACGATTTAGGTTAACTAGCGGACACTTGGACTATCTAGGTTAACTAGCAGGCCCTTGGACTATCTAGGTTTACTAGCGGGCACTTGGACTATCTAGGTTAACTAACGGGCACTTGGACTATGTAGTTTCCCTAGCGGGCATTTGGATTATTTAGGTTACCTAGTGGGCACTTGGACTATGTAGGTTATCTAGCTGGCACTTGGACAATGTAGGTCAACTAGCGGGCCCTTGGACTATCTAGGTTAGCTAACGGGCACTTGGACTATGTATGTTCCAGAGTGGGCACTTGTATTATGTAGGTTGCCTAGCGGACATTTAGACTATGTAGGTTTCCTTGCGGGCATTTGGACCATGTAGGTTACCTAGCGGGCACTTGGACTATGTAGGTTACCTAACGGGCACTTGGACTATGTAGGTTCCCTAAAGGGCACTTTGAGTATGTAGGTTCCCTAGCGGTCACGTGGACTATGTAGGCTCCCTAGAAGGCACTTGGACTATGTAGGTTAAAAAGCGGGCACTTGGGCTATGCAGGTAACCTAGCGGGCGCTTGGACTGTCTAGGTTACCTAGCGGGCACTTGGACTTCTATGTTAACGAACGGGCACTCGGACTATGTAGGTTGCCCAGCGGGCAATTGGACAATCTAGGATAGGTAACGCGCCCTTGACTATCTAGGTTACCTAGCGGGAACTTGGACTATGTAGGTTACCTAAGGGCACTTGGACTATGTAGGTTAACTAGCGGACACTTGGACAATCTAAGTTAACTAGCGGGCACGTGGACTATCTTGGTTAACTAAGGGGCCCTTCGACTATGTAGGTTAACTAGCGGGCACTTGGATTATCTAAGTTA
Source organism: Tenrec ecaudatus (assembly GCF_050624435.1). Lineage (NCBI taxonomy): Eukaryota > Metazoa > Chordata > Mammalia > Afrosoricida > Tenrecidae > Tenrec > Tenrec ecaudatus. The sequence continues at coordinate 9,448 of NW_027459689.1, read as the reverse complement.
CCTAGCGGGCACTTGAACTATGTAGGTTAACTAGTGGGCCCTTAGACTATCTAGATTAGCTAATGGTCACTTGGACTATGTAGGTTAATTAGCGGGTACGTGGACTATGTAGTTTCCCTAGCGGACAGTTGGACTATTTAGGTTACCTAGCGGGCACTTGGACTATGTAGGTTATCTAGCGGGCACTTGGACTATCTAGGTTACCTAGCAGGCACTTTGACTATCTAGGTTAACTAACGGGCACTTGGACTATGTAGGGTAACTAGCGGGCACTTGGACTGTCTAGTTTACCTAACGGGCACTTGGATTATCTAGGTTAACGAACGGGCACTTGGACTATGTAGGTTACCCAGCCACCACTTGGACTATCTAGGTTAGCTTAAAGGCACTTGGACTATCTAGGTTCCCTAGCGGGCACTTGTACTATCTAGGTTACCTAGCTGGCACTTGGACTATGTAGGTCAACTAGCGGGCCCTTGGACTATCTAGGTTAGCTAACGGGCACTTGGACTATGTATGTTCCAGAGTGGGCACTTGTATTATGTAGGTTGCCTAGCAGACATTTAGACTATGTAGGTTTCCTTGCGGGTATTTGGACTATGTAGGTTACCTAGCGGGCACTTGTACTATGTAGGTTTCCTAGAGGTCACGTGGACTATGTAGGCTCCCTAGAAGGCACTTGGACTATGTAGGTTAACTAGCGGGCACTTGGACTAACCAGGTTACCAGGCGGGCACTTGGACTATGTAGGTTACTCAATGGGCACTTGGACTATCTAGGTTAACGAACGGACACTTGGACTATGTAGGTTAGCTATCAGGCACTTGAACTATCTAGGTTACCTAGCAGGCACTTGGACTATGTAGGTTACCTAGCGGACACTTGGACGATTTAAGTTAACTAGCGGGCACTTGGACTATCTAGGTTAACTAGCAGGCCCTTGGACTATCTAGCTTTACTAGCGGGCACTTGGACTATCTAGGTTAACTAGCGGGCACTTGGACTATGTAGGTTAACTAGCGGGCACTTGAACTCTGTAGGTTACCTAGCGGACACTTGGACTATGTACCTTCCCTAGCGGGCACTTGGACTATCTAGGTTACCTAGCAGGCACTTGGATTATGAAGGATCCGTAGCGGGCAATTGGACTATCTAGGTTACCTAGCTGGCACTTGGACTATGTAGGTTAACTAGCGGACACTTGCACGATCTAGGTTAACTAGCGGGCCCTTGCACTATGTAGGTTAACTAGCGGGCCCATGCATTATGTAGGTTTACTAGGGGGCACTTGGAACATCTAGGTTAACTAGCGGGTACTTGGACTATGTAGTTTCCCTAGCGGGCATTTGGACTATTTAGGTTGCCTAGCGGGCACTTGGACTATGTAGGTTAATTAGCGGGCACTTGGACTATCTAGGTTACCTAGCGGGCACTTGGACTATGTACGTTCCTTAGCGGGCACTTGGGCTATCTACGTTACCTAGCGGGCACTTGGACTATGTAGGTTAACTAGCGGGCACTTGGACTATCTAGGTTACCTAGTGGGTACTTGGACTATGTACGTTCCTTAGCGGGCACTTGGGCTATCTACGTTACCTAGCGGGCACTTGGACTATGTAGGTTAACGAACGGGCACTTGGACTATGTAGGTAACCTAGTGGTCACTTGGACTGTCTAGGTTACCTAGCGGACACTTGGACTATGTAGGTTAACTAGCGTGCACTAGGACTATCTAGGTTACCTAGCGGGCACTTGGATTATGTAGGTTGCCTAGCGGGCACTTGGACTATGTAGGTTAACTAGCGGGCACTTGGATTATCTAGGTTAACTAACAGGCACTTGAACTATGTATGTTCCAGAGCGGACAATTGGACTATGTAGGTTCCTTAGCGGGCACTTGGATTATTTAGGTTCCCTAAAGGACACTTGGACTATGTAGGTTAACTAGCGGACAATTGGATGATCTAGGTTAACTAGCGGGTACTTGGACTATCTAGGTTAACTAGGGGTTCCTTGGACTACGTAGGTTAACTAGCGGACACTTGCACAATGTAGGTTACCTAGCGGTCACTTGGACTATCTAGGTTAACTAGCAGGCCCTTGGCTATCTAGGTTACCTAGCAGGCACTTGGACTATGTAGGTTAACTAGCGGGCATTTGCACTCTCTAGGTTACCTAGCGGGCAGTTGGACTATGTACCTTCCCTAGCGGGCACTTGGACTATCTATGTTAACTAGCGGGCACTTGGACTATGTAGGTTACCTAGCGGACACCTGCACTATGTAGGTTACCTAGCGGGCACTTGGACTATCTAGGTTAAGTAGCGGGCCCTTGCACTATGTAGGTTAACTAGCGGGCCCATGGATTATGTAGGTTTACTAGGGGGCACTTGGAGTATCTAGGTTAACTAGCGGGCACTTGGACTATGTAGTTTCCCTAGCGGACATTTGGACTATTTAGGTTACCTAGCGGGCACTTGGACTATGTAGGTTATCTAGCGGGCACTTGGACAATCTAGGTTACCTAGCGGGCACTTTGACTATTTAGGTTAACTAACGGGCACTTGGACTATGTAGGGTAACTAGCGGGCACTTGGACTGTCTAGGTTACCTAACGGGCACTTGGATTATCTAGGTTAACGAACGGGCACTTGGACTATGTAGGTTACCTAGCCACCACTTGGATTATCTAGGTTACCTAACAGGCACTTGGACTATCTAGGTTCCCTAGCGGGCACTTGTACTATCTAGGTTACCTAGCTGGCACTTGGACTATGTAGGTCAACTAGCGGACCCTTGGACTATCTAGGTTAGCTAACGGGCACTTGCACTATGTATGTTCCAGAGCGGGCACTTGGATTATGTAGGTTGCCTAGCGCACATTTAGACTATGTAGGTTTCCTTGCGGGCATTTGGACTATGTAGGTTACCTAGCGGGCACTTGGACTATGTAGGTTCCCTAAAGTGCACTTTGAGTATGTAGGTTCCCTCGCGGTCACGTGGACTATGTAGGCTCCCTAGAAGGCACTTGGACTATGTAGGTTAACTAGCGGGCACTTGGACTATGTAGGTTACCCAATGGGCACTTGGACTATCTAGGTTAACGAACGGACACTTGGACTATGTAGGTTAGCTATCAGGCACTTGGACTATCTAGGTTACCTAGCAGGCACTTGGACTATGTAGGTTACCTAGCGGATACTTGGATGATTTAGGTTAACTAGCGGGCACTTGGACTATCTAGGTTAACTAGCAGGCCCTTGGACTATCTAGCTTTACTAGCGGGCACTTGGACTATCTAGGTTAACTAGCGGGCACTTGGACTATGTAGGTTAACTAGCGGGCACTTGAACTCTCTAGGGTACCTAGCGGACACTTGGACTATGTACCTTCCCTAGCGGGCACTTGGACTATCTAGGTTACCTAGCAGGCACTTGGATTATGAAGGATCCCTAGCGGGCAATTGGACTATCTAGGTTACCTAGCTGGCACTTGGACTATGTAGGTTAACTAGCGGACACTTGCACGATCTAGGTTAACTAGCGGGCCCTTGCACTATGTAGGTTAACTAGCGGGCCCATGGATTATGTAGGTTTACTAGCGGGCACTTGGACTATCTAGGTTAACTAACGGGCACTTGGACTATGTAGTTTCCCTAGCGGGCATTTGGATTATTTAGGTTACCTAGTGGGCACTTGGACTATGTAGGTTATCAAGAGGGCACTTGGACTACGTAGGTTAACTGGAAGGCACTTGCACTATGTAGTTTGCCTAGCAGGCACTTGGATTATGTAGGTTTACTAGCAGGCATTTAGAGTATCTAGGTTACCTATCGGGCACTTGGACTATGTACGTTCCCTAGAGGGCACTTGGGCTATCTACGTTACCTAGCGGGCACTTGGGCTATGTAGGTTAACGAATGGGCATTTGGACTATGTAGGTAACCTAGTGGTCACTTGGACTGTCTAGGTTACCTAGCGGGCACTTGGACTATGTAGGTTAACTAGCGGGCACTTGGACTATCTAGGTTAACTAGCGGGCACTTGGACTATCTAGGTTAACTAGCGGGCACTTGGACTATCTAGGTTAACTAGCGGGCCCTTGCACTATGTAGGTTAACTAGCGGGCCCATGGATTATGTAGGTTTACTAGGGGGCACTTGGACTATCTAGGTTAACTAGCGGGCACTTGGACTATGTAGTTTCCCTAGCGGACATTTGGACTATTTAGGTTACCTAGCGGGCACTTGGACTATGTAGGTTATCAAGCGGGCACTTGGACTATCTAGGTTACCTAGCAGGCACTTTGACTATCTAGGTTAACTAACGGGCATTTGGACTATGTAGGGCCGCTAGCGGGCACTTGGACTGTCTAGGTTACCTAACGGGCACTTGGATTATCTAGGTTAACGAACGGGCACTTGGACTATGTAGGTTACCTAGCCACCACTTGGACTATCTAGGTTAGGTAACAGGCACTTGGACTATCTAGGTTCCCTAGCGGGCACTTGTACTATCTAGGTTACCTAGCTGGCACTTGGACTATGTAGGTCAACTAGCGGGCCCTTGGACTATCTAGGTTAGCTAACGGGCACTTGGACTATGTATGTTCCAGAGTGGGCACTTGGATTATGTAGGTTGCCTAGCGGACATTTAGACTATGTAGGTTTCCTTGTGGGCATTTGGACTATGTAGGTTACCAGCGGGCACTTGGACAATCTAGGTTAACAAACGTGCACGTGGACTATGTAGGTAACCTAGCGGGCACTTGGACTGTCTAGGTTACCTAGCGGGCACTTGGACTTTCTAGGTTAACGAACGGGCACTTGGACTATGTAGGTTACCTAGCAGGCACTTTGACTATCTAGGTTAACTAACGGGCACTTGGACTATGTAGGTGGCCTAGCGAGCACTTGGAGTATGTAGGTTCCCAAGCGGGCAATTGGACTATGTAGGTTCCCTATCGGGTACTTGGACTGTCTAGGTTAACTAGCGGGCAATTGGACTGTCTAGGTTACCTAGTGGGCACTTGGAGTATGTACGTTCCCTAGCGGGCACTTGGGCTTTCTACGTTACCTAGCGGGCACTTGGACTATGTAGGTTAACGAACGGGCACTTGGACTATGTAGGTTAACGAACAGGCACTTGGATTATGTAGTTTACCTAGCAGGTACTTGGACTATGTAGGTTAACTAGCGGGCACTTGGACTATCTAGGTTACCTACGGGCACTTGGAATATGTACCTTACCTAGCGGGCACTTGGGCTATCTACGTTACCTAGCGGGCACTTGGACTATATAGGTTAACGAACGGGCACTTGGACTATGTAGGTAACCTAGTGGTCACTTGGACTATGTAGGTTATCTAGCGGACACTTGGACTATCTAGGTTACCTAGCAGGCACTTTGACTATCTAGGTTAACTAACGGGCACTTGGACTATGTAGGGTAACTAGCGGGCACTTGGACTGTCTAGGTTACCTAACAGGCACTTGGATTATCTAGGTTAACGAACGTGCACTTGGACTATGTAGGTAACCTAGCGGGCACTTGGACTCTCTAGGTTACCTAGCGGGCACTTGGACTATCTAGGTTAACTAGCGTGCACTAGGACTATCTAGGTTACCTAGCGTGCACTTGGATTATGTAGGTTGCCTAGCGGGCACTTGGACTATGTAGGTTAACTAGCGGGCACTTGGATTATCTAGGTTAACTAACAGGCACTTGAACTATGTATGTTCCAGAGCGGACAATTGGACTATGTAGGTTCCTTAGCGGGCACTTGGATTATCTAGGTTCCCTAAAGGACACTTGGACTATGTAGGTTAACTAGCGGACAATTGGATGATCTAGGTTAACTAGCGGGTACTTGGACTATCTAGGTTAACTAGGGGTTCCTTGGACTACGTAGGTTAACTAGCGGACACTTGCACAATGTAGGTTACCTACGGTCACTTGGACTATCTAGGTTAACTAGCAGGCCCTTGGCTATCTAGGTTACCTAGCAGGCACTTGGACTATGTAGGTTAACTAGCGGGCATTTGCACTCTCTAGGTTACCTAGCGGGCAGTTGGACTATGTACCTTCCCTAGCGGGCACTTGGACTATCTATGTTAACTAGCGGGCACTTGGACTATGTAGGTTACCTAGCGGACACCTGCACTATGTAGGTTACCTAGCGGGCACTTGGACTATCTAGGTTAAGTAGCGGGCCCTTGCACTATGTAGGTTAACTAGCGGGCCCATGGATTATGTAGGTTTACTAGGGGGCACTTGGAGTATCTAGGTTAACTAGCGGGCACTTGGACTATGTAGTTTCCCTAGCGGACATTTGGACTATTTAGGTTACCTAGCAGGCACTTGGACTATGTAGGTTATCTAGCGGGCACTTGGACAATCTAGGTTACCTAGCGGGCACTTTGACTATTTAGGTTAACTAACGGGCACTTGGACTATGTAGGGTAACTAGCGGGCACTTGGACTGTCTAGGTTACCTAACGGGCACTTGGATTATCTAGGTTAACGAACGGGCACTTGGACTATGTAGGTTACCTAGCCACCACTTGGATTATCTAGGTTACCTAACAGGCACTTGGACTATCTAGGTTCCCTAGCGGGCACTTGTACTATCTAGGTTACCTAGCTGGCACTTGGACTATGTAGGTCAACTAGCGGACCCTTGGACTATCTAGGTTAGCTAACGGGCACTTGCACTATGTATGTTCCAGAGCGGGCACTTGGATTATGTAGGTTGCCTAGCGCACATTTAGACTATGTAGGTTTCCTTGCGGGCATTTGGACTATGTAGGTTACCTAGCGGGCACTTGGACTATGTAGGTTCCCTAAAGTGCACTTTGAGTATGTAGGTTCCCTCGCGGTCACGTGGACTATGTAGGCTCCCTAGAAGGCACTTGGACTATGTAGGTTAACTAGCGGGCACTTGGACTATGTAGGTTACCCAATGGGCACTTGGACTATCTAGGTTAACGAACGGACACTTGGACTATGTAGGTTAGCTATCAGGCACTTGGACTATCTAGGTTACCTAGCAGGCACTTGGACTATGTAGGTTACCTAGTGGATACTTGGATGATTTAGGTTAACTAGCGGGCACTTGGACTATCTAGGTTAACTAGCAGGCCCTTGGACTATCTAGCTTTACTAGCGGGCACTTGGACTATCTAGGTTAACTAGCGGGCACTTGGACTATGTAGGTTAACTAGCGGGCACTTGAACTCTCTAGGGTACCTAGCGGACACTTGGACTATGTACCTTGCCTAGCGGGCACTTGGACTATCTAGGTTACCTAGCAGGCACTTTGACTATCTAGGTTAACTAACGGGCACTTGGACTATGTAGGGTAACTAGCGGGCACTTGGACTGTCTAGGTTACCTAACAGGCACTTGGATTATCTAGGTTAACGAACGTGCACTTGGACTATGTAGGTAACCTAGCGGGCACTTGGACTCTCTAGGTTACCTAGCGGGCACTTGGACTATCTAGGTTAACTAGCGTGCACTAGGACTATCTAGGTTACCTAGCGTGCACTTGGATTATGTAGGTTGCCTAGCGGGCACTTGGACTATGTAGGTTAACTAGCGGGCACTTGGATTATCTAGGTTAACTAACAGGCACTTGAACTATGTATGTTCCAGAGCGGACAATTGGACTATGTAGGTTCCTTAGCGGGCACTTGGATTATCTAGGTTCCCTAAAGGACACTTGGACTATGTAGGTTAACTAGCGGACAATTGGATGATCTAGGTTAACTAGCGGGTACTTGGACTATCTAGGTTAACTAGGGGTTCCTTGGACTACGTAGGTTAACTAGCGGACACTTGCACAATGTAGGTTACCTACGGTCACTTGGACTATCTAGGTTAACTAGCAGGCCCTTGGCTATCTAGGTTACCTAGCAGGCACTTGGACTATGTAGGTTAACTAGCGGGCATTTGCACTCTCTAGGTTACCTAGCGGGCAGTTGGACTATGTACCTTCCCTAGCGGGCACTTGGACTATCTATGTTAACTAGCGGGCACTTGGACTATGTAGGTTACCTAGCGGACACCTGCACTATGTAGGTTACCTAGCGGGCACTTGGACTATCTAGGTTAAGTAGCGGGCCCTTGCACTATGTAGGTTAACTAGCGGGCCCATGGATTATGTAGGTTTACTAGGGGGCACTTGGAGTATCTAGGTTAACTAGCGGGCACTTGGACTATGTAGTTTCCCTAGCGGACATTTGGACTATTTAGGTTACCTAGCGGGCACTTGGACTATGTAGGTTATCTAGCGGGCACTTGGACAATCTAGGTTACCTAGCGGGCACTTTGACTATTTAGGTTAACTAACGGGCACTTGGACTATGTAGGGTAACTAGCGGGCACTTGGACTGTCTAGGTTACCTAACGGGCACTTGGATTATCTAGGTTAACGAACGGGCACTTGGACTATGTAGGTTACCTAGCCACCACTTGGATTATCTAGGTTACCTAACAGGCACTTGGACTATCTAGGTTCCCTAGCGGGCACTTGTACTATCTAGGTTACCTAGCTGGCACTTGGACTATGTAGGTCAACTAGCGGACCCTTGGACTATCTAGGTTAGCTAACGGGCACTTGCACTATGTATGTTCCAGAGCGGGCACTTGGATTATGTAGGTTGCCTAGCGCACATTTAGACTATGTAGGTTTCCTTGCGGGCATTTGGACTATGTAGGTTACCTAGCGGGCACTTGGACTATGTAGGTTCCCTAAAGTGCACTTTGAGTATGTAGGTTCCCTCGCGGTCACGTGGACTATGTAGGCTCCCTAGAAGGCACTTGGACTATGTAGGTTAACTAGCGGGCACTTGGACTATGTAGGTTACCCAATGGGCACTTGGACTATCTAGGTTAACGAACGGACACTTGGACTATGTAGGTTAGCTATCAGGCACTTGGACTATCTAGGTTACCTAGCAGGCACTTGGACTATGTAGGTTACCTAGCGGATACTTGGATGATTTAGGTTAACTAGCGGGCACTTGGACTATCTAGGTTAACTAGCAGGCCCTTGGACTATCTAGCTTTACTAGCGGGCACTTGGACTATCTAGGTTAACTAGCGGGCACTTGGACTATGTAGGTTAACTAGCGGGCACTTGAACTCTCTAGGGTACCTAGCGGACACTTGGACTATGTACCTTCCCTAGCGGGCACTTGGACTATCTAGGTTACCTAGCAGGCACTTGGATTATGAAGGATCCCTAGCGGGCAATTGGACTATCTAGGTTACCTAGCTGGCACTTGGACTATGTAGGTTAACTAGCGGACACTTGCACGATCTAGGTTAACTAGCGGGCCCTTGCACTATGTAGGTTAACTAGCGGGCCCATGGATTATGTAGGTTTACTAGCGGGCACTTGGACTATCTAGGTTAACTAACGGGCACTTGGACTATGTAGTTTCC